>NW_019154151.1:1675163-1800001 GCF_002288905.1 Enhydra lutris kenyoni
TATATATATATATATATATATATATATATATATATAAATATAATGCATGTAAGATATATGCCCCCAAGTGTTTTACCTTACAAGTCAGTCAAGGTATCAATATAAACTCTAGCTTTGCATTATAATACAGTGCACTAGACTGGAAGGAAAAAGAAACTTTCTTTCAATTATGTGATCTTTCCTATCTTTCACATAGAATATTGTCTTTGTGTAGAATACTTTTCTTTCCCATTTATGTTCACCTGGAAAAATTCTACTCATCTTGCAAGACACAATTCACATTCACAATGTCACATTCTCTAGAAAGATTTCCTTTATCCCTCTCAGGCAGTTAGTTAGTTGTTCCTTAATCTGTGTTTCCATAGCACTTGGCATACACAGGTTTTTATTTCTTTTCATGCTAGATTTGAATGACTTGTTTACTCATTTGTCTCCCCCACCAAACTATGAGCTGCTTGAGAATAGCAACAATGTGTTTATGAGTTTGCAAATTAAAGTCCAGCAGAGAATCTGTTGATACATAAGAGGTATATTAAATAAATAAATGATTGCAAGAATAAACAAATCAGCATGTCCTGTAATTGAACAGCATGTTGCTTGGATGTTTGCAATGTTTATCAGTCAGAATCAACTGGGTTATGTTGTAGAAATGTAGGTATAAAATAACAAAGTTTATTTATACTGTACACTACATGATCTATCATGGATCCACGGAGAGGATCATTTCACCACAATCAGTTTACAGACATCTGCTGTCCTGAATATTGCTAGTCACTAGGCCAAAAGGAAAAGAAACATTTAAAGGATCTTACACAGAAGTTAAATGTTGGGATTAGAAGGCAGTCTGGTTATATTTATTCACAGTCCATTGACAAAGTGGGTCTGCAGGTTACACCCAATTATAAAGGAGAAAAGAAAAAGCAATCCCACCATTTGCCTGTGAGAAAAGACCAGTAAGCAGCAATAATTTCTGCTACACTTTGTTTAATTAAGAAAACCATCTATCTGGGGCGTCTGGGTGGCTTCCGCTCAGGTCATGTTCCTATGGTCATGGGATCAAGCCCTGCATCAGGCTCCCTGCTCCTCCAGAAGACTGCTTCTCCCTCTCCCACTCCCTCTGCTTCTGTTTCCTCTCACTTTGTCTCTCTCTGTCAAATAAATAAATAAAATCTTAAAAAAAAAAAGGAAACCATCTTTTGTATCACTAGAAGACATATGCTTAAAAGTCATAAAAGAAATTGTAGAGCAAAAATTAACCATGGAACACTATATTTAAAGATTTATTTTTATTTATTTATTTATTTATTTATTTATTTATTTATTTATTTGACAGAAATCACAAGGAGGCAGAGAAGCAGGCAGAGAGAGGAGGAAGCAGGCTCCTCGCTGAGCAGAGAGCCCAATGTGGGGCTTGATCCCAGGACCCCAGGATCATGACCCAGCCAAAGGCAGAGGCTTTAACCCACTGAGCCACTAAAAACCCTGTTTGCTATAGCACTATAAAGTAATATTTTAATATTCTCTAATTTTCATTACTATCTTTTTAAAAAGTTTCATGTTCTCTATTCCAGTTTATGTCACATTTTTTTTGGCCACTAATATTGCTAGAATTTTCAGGTGTAGCTAAATATTGCAAAAATGTTGTAGTGGGAGTATCACAAAGCAAGGACAAAGCACTAATATTATAATTTGACACTGCACTAACAAGTAGTTAACCTAGACCCCTTTTCATCAGACACTCATTTTAATTGTTCTAAATTAATTGTTTTGGGGCTGATTTTCATAAAGTTGTTTTAGAGTCCGACCTACTTATATAGGCTTTGTATATAAAACTGTTAACCCAAGTAAAGAAGGATAGATAAGATCATAGAAAACAAACCCCAAAGAGCACAATTCCTACATCTTCCCTGAACTAGTAGTATCATAGCCAATATGGAGATAGGAGAGGGAAAACACTTCTTAAAAACAATTTTACAAATATGATAAAGCAATACATGGTGTGATGCAGTGGGAAGAGCCCTAATGTTAGATCTGGAATACCTGATTTTAGTCTCAGCACTTCTGATTATCAGCTGTATGATTCTGAAACTTCTTCAAACTTTCTTTCCTTTTAAATGTTTTATTTATTTATTTCCCAGAAAGAGAGAGCACAAGCAGAGAGAGCAGCAGGCAGAGGGAGAAGCAGGCTCCGTGCTGATCAAGGAACCCAATACAGGACTTGATCCCAGAACCCTCGGATCATGACCTGAGCCAAAGGCAGAAACTTAACCACTGAGCCACCCAGGCATCACAACCTTTTTGAAACTTTCAAAGCCTGTTTTCTCTTTTGTGAAATTGGGAAATTAATACTTGTTCTATCTTATTCCTAGGATTCTTTAAAGACTCTTTTGAGACTATGTATGAAGGATGTTTTGAAACTGTAAACAAAAATGTCATATTATTATTAGTAGTAGTAGTTATTACTACTAGAGTAGTTACTACTACTAGAGTAGAGTAGTTACTACTAGAGCATCCCATAAAAAACACTGAGACACTATGTATTAGATTCCATAGTGTTCCTCATTATTTTAAGAAAAAAGAACATTAGTTTATAACTTATTTAAAATCAGAAACCAGGGGCGCCTGGGTGGCTCAGTGGGTTAAGCCGCTGCCTTCGGCTCAGGTCATGATCTCGGGGTCCTGGGATCGAGCCCCGCGTCGGGCTCTCT
Organism: Enhydra lutris kenyoni; assembly: GCF_002288905.1. NCBI lineage: Eukaryota > Metazoa > Chordata > Mammalia > Carnivora > Mustelidae > Enhydra > Enhydra lutris. The sequence goes on from NW_019154151.1 coordinate 1,677,872, forward strand.
GCTCAGCAGGGAGCCTGCTTCCTCCTCTCTCTCTGCCTGCCTCTCTGCCTGCTTGTGATCTCTCTCTGTCAAATAAATAAATAAAATTTAAAAAATAAATAAATAAAAAAAAATAAAAAAATAAAATCAGAAACCAAAGAACAAAACTATTTTGTATGATATTGTAGTGGTAGATACATAACATTATGGATTGGTCAAAACGCATAGAAATTTGCAATACAAAGAGTAAATGTTAATGTATGCATATATTTAAGATATCATTTAAATAGTCATTGGAAAATATATCTCTTGTGAAACATTCATGAAAGTGTTTTGTTCAACAGGTATGTTACTTGCCTGAGGAAAATTTCATCACAACATTTCTGTATTTTCGTGTAAGTTGACAAAATCGTACTTTGGGGCTGTTAGAGTCAAATGGATGATTATTATTTTTTTTTCCCCAAATGATAACTGGAAACTTGTTTGAACCCAAAAGTCTAAAGATCAGTGAGCTGCTAATTCCTGATATTCTGGTCTTTTTGCTAAAGTGCAAATTCCCTGCTCTCTAACAAGTGGCCCATAGTAGACTCAATTTAAATATATGACTTATTTTACTCTATGTATATATGCACAATTTAACTGCAAAGATGAATAAATAATATAAAGAATATGGACACACAGACATGATCCATAATTTTATATATACCTTCATTTTAAAAGTGATTCCCTTGCTCAAGATGACATAACTGATAATTAGAGAGCAGATTTGAATCCTTCTTCAGGTCTGAGTCACTTTAAAGAATGTAAAAAAGGTATGAACTATAATCAGTGGGGCTCCTGGGTGGCTCAGGCATTAAGCATCTGCCTTCAGTTCAGGTCATGATCCCAGGGTTCTGGGATCTAGCCTTGAATCACATCTGGCTCCTCTCACTCTATGGCTCCACCCTGCTCATGCTCTTACTCTCTCTCTCTCTCTCTCTCAAATAAATAAATAAAAATAAAATCTGAACTATGATCAACATCAAAATTTGTTCTATTTTGATTTCTATATTTGATTTGTTCAATATTATGAACATATGTGTGTATATAGAAAAAACATTAGGGGCACCTGGGTGGCTCAGTGGGTTAAGCCTCTGCCTTCAGCTCGGGTCATGATCTCAGGGTCCTGGGATCGAGCCCCGCATCGGGCTCTCTGCTCAGCAGTGAGCCTGCTTCCTCCTCTCTCTGCCTGCCTCTCTGCCTACTTGTGATCTCTCTCTGTGTGTGTGTCAAATAAATTTAAAAAAAAAAAAGAAAAAACTTTAAAATTTATCCATGCATAAGTGTTGCTTTTTGTCAAAATGCTAGCAATGATTTACTTGAGCAACTGGAATGTAACATCATTAATAAATTTCCCTTTTCTTTAGAAACTCCTCAAGGACAGGTTATTTTATGATAGGTAATAATACAGTTGTCAATTTTGGAAAATTTCATTTGCAATTTCCTCATATTTTACCCGAATTTTCATGCAGAAATTCCTAGGTGTGCACTTTAAATATTGCTTCTTCTGGCACCACAAGTAACTCTTCCTGTTTTTTAATGAGCTTCATCATAGGTTCTAAGAGATTGACTTAATTTACTGAAAACCTACTTCAAAACAGTGTTTGTATCAGTATAGATCAGTATACAATGATTGTATGATTCATACAATGCATACTGATACATACATACATACACACAGTGTATGTGTCAGTATGCATACATGCATACAGTGTATGTATCAGTATGTATTGTATGAATCAGTATGTATCAGTGTATGAATCAGTGTATGTATTCTCTGTAGAGCAGGAAAAATCAGCTAGATTTTCCAGAGTCGTCTCATATATAGCATTAAAAATACACATCTTAGGGGCGCCTGGGTGGCTCCGTGGGTTAAGCCTCTGCCTTCGACTCAGGTCATGGTCTCAGGGTCCTGGGACCGAGCCCCACGTCGGGCTCTCTGCTCAGCAGAGAGCCTGCTTCCTCCTCTCTCTCTGCCTGCCTCTCTGCCTACTTGTGTGTGTCTCTCTCTGTCAAATAAATAAATAAAAATTAAAAAAAAAAATACACATCTTAGAAATAAAGAAACAAGCTAGGAAGAAAAGGGATAGAATTTCATTGATCTCCTTAGTCTATTGAATAATAATACTGTTAGTACTCACTATAGTTAGAATTTACTTATCATTTACTATGTGGCAGAGACCCTGTGCTAGGAGTTACCCACAATATCTTATTTAATTCAGTACAAATTTATGAGGTGGTTGATATTATTATACCCATGTACTGATAAATAAACTGACTTTGAAGAAATTAAACTAAACTGCCTTACGTATCTTATTCTTGAATTTAGTTCTGTTGAACTCCAAAACCAGTTTTCTCACACATATGTGTAAGCAAAGGCACTGCCAGAGAAGAAATCAATGCAATGATGCAACTTTGGGTTTAGTTATCCTTTTTCAGTGAGAAAAATTGCCAACTAAATTAAAGTTGACTTCCATTTGTGATGCCAGGAGATATAAGAAAAGGCCAATTATTGTTTTAACAATTGGAATTGCCTGGAAAATACAAAATAATTTGTGAGTGAAGGGCTCCTTCTTAGGTAGTGGTAGAGAGATTAGAACTTAAAATATAGGGCGCCTGGGTGGCTCAGTGGGTTAAGCCTCTGCCTTCGGCTCAGGTCATGATCTCAGGGTCCTGGGATCGAGTCCCGCATCAGGCTCTCTGCTCAGCAGGGAGCCTGCTTCCCTCTCTCTCTCTGCCTACCTCTCCGTCTACTTGTGATCTCTCTCTCTCTGTCAAATAAATAAACAAAATCTTTAAAAAAAATAACTTAAAATATATATAAAGTAAAACTTTCCCTAGAAGGGTGGGGGATATTAGACCTCCACGACTCACTGAAATTAGCCTCTATCTGAAGGGTCATTACAGGTTGCATTAGAATTATGAGAGGGGAAAAAAAAAAAAGTTTTCCCAAGGTGAAGGTGGGGAGAGGAGTTACTGTAGAGAAAATGAGTATAAAAATGAGTATACTGGCTGTAGTAGTTACGGTTCTCCAGAGAAATAGAACCAATAGATTTTATATTTGTGTATATATGTATATATCTATATCTATTATACACACATATACAACACAGAGATTTACTATAAGGAATTGTCTTATACAGTTTAGAGGCTGACAAGTCCCAAGCTGTGGTCAGCAAGCTGAAGACCCAGAAGAGTCAATGGCATTGCTTCACTCCAAGTCCAAAGACCTGAGAACTGAGAGAACTGATGGTATAATTCCAGTCCAAAGGCCAACAGGCTTGAGACCCAGGTAGAGCCAATATTTTGGTTTGAAGTCCAAAAGCAAGAGAAAACCAATGTCCTAGCTTCAAGGCAGTAAGATAGAAGGAGATACCTCTTACTTGTGAGACAGTTGGCATTTTTGTTCTTCTCATCCTTTAACTGATTGGATGAGGCCCACCCACATTAGAGAGGGCAATCTACCCTGCTTGGTCCACCAATTCAAATATGAATCTCATCCCAAAACACCCTCACTGGCACACCCACAATAATGTTTGACCAAATACCCGGGCACCTCATAACCCAGTAAAGTTGACACATGAAATTAACCATTACACTGGTTATAAGTCATTAAAGTGGTGGTTGCTACAACTAATCATCCTCACAAAACACTCCTAGGGCAGGCAGGAAATGGTTATGTGGTAAAAATGCAAAATTGATAGAACAGCAATATAATGGGCTCCAGCTACAAGGCCAATAAGACTCCGACACTGAATATCTCCTCATAAAGAATTGCTGAAGCAGAGCTCCTTATAGTAACCAACTGAGCAGTAGACCCAGTAGAGTTTTATGGGTAAATACTCCTTAAATATTGCCTATAAGAATGAGTCTTGTCCTCACACTGTATATTAGAAGGATACTAAACAATAAAATAGTAGATCTCTGACCTCCCTCCCCTATAGCCCAGAACTACTTAAGCAACTGAGAAGGATAGGGGGGCATCCCTTAAATCAGCATGGAAGTCAGGAATTTCTGTGATGGACCTAAGTTAAAGGTCTATATGGAAATGGGAACTCTTTATTGAAAGAATTATTCTCCTCTCTACCACTCTCCCAGAGGAAGCATGCAATAAATAACTTTTTAAGGGAGAAATACAGACCCTTACACAAGACATAAAATAGACAAATCCTATGGAATACTAGATGGTGGATAAAGAAACAAAATATAGATTTAAACAGGGGACCTATACAAAGAGAGGAAAAAAAAACAATTTCAAGAAAAATGAAAAGTATAACACTGTATTATAGAATTGAAATTTGATAAGAGGGTAAAGAACCTAAATGTTTTCACCAAACAATAAGTAAATAATTATGTTAGGTAAACCGATATATTAATTACTAGAAAGTGGGAATCCTTTCACAATATATACATATATCAAATTCCCACAATGTACACTACAAACATTTTAAAATTTTGTCAATTATACGTAAATAAAGCTAGAAAAGAATTAAGATAAAAGTGGAAAAGGAAGGCAGAGGATTTGCTGGCTTTGAAGAAGGAAGGGGTTCATGAACCAAGATGTGTGAGTGGCTCTAGGAGCTGGGCAAGCTGACAGCCAGCCAAGGAAATGGAGAAGTCATCCTACAACCACAAGTAACTGCCAACAACTTAAATGGTCAAGGAAATGATGTTCTTGTAGCACTTCCAGAAGGGAACCCAGCTCTGCTGACACCCTGATTTATGGGTCTAACAAGACCCATAATGGACTTCTGACCTACAGAAATATAAGATAATAAATTTGTGTTATTTTAAGTTGCTAAATGTGTAGTTATTTGTTATAGCAGCAAGAAAAAACTAATGTAAACCAGTGATGTATAGAAAGTAAAAGAAGAAAGAGGAGGGACATGGTACTCAGCTCCCTCTGTCTAAGCAGATTTCCAAGCAGCAAATCCTTCAACTTAAGGGAAAAAATGCAAATGGTGCTGAGGCAAAGAAAACAAACGTCATTTGACTTGTCCTGAATGCAGACTCTTGGTTATGCCCAACTTTTAATTAGCCATGTAAACAGTAGTGAGGCAGTATTTTTAAAAGGGCAGGAGGATACAAAAACCATTTATATTTGGGTTTATAATTGATGTTGCTTATTATTAAAATGGAGCAGATTTTTATTCTTTCTTTTTCTTTATCCTGAAAAGCTAATCAGTAATCAGTAATTCCATGTCTTCTTTTAGATCTGGCAGAATATCATTGAAAATCAAAATCAAATCAAAACCATACTGAGATACCATTTCACACCCTCTAAAATGGCTAGAATCAGGAAGAGAGATAAGTACTGGGAAATATATAAAGAAATGGAGCCTTCCTATTTTGCTGGTGGAAATATAAAGTGGTTCAGGCACTTTGGAAAACAGTCTGGCACTTCCTAAAAAGGTTAAACGTTATCACATGACCCTGAAATTCTACTGGCATTTGCCCCAAAGCAATGAAAACATGTCCACATGAATGTTCATAGTAGCATTATTCATAATAGCTGAAAAGTGGAAACAACCTAAATATCATTAGTGGGTGAATACATAAACAAAGTGGTATATCCATAAAATGGAATATTATTTGGCCATTTAAAGGAGTGAAGTATTGATACATACTACAATATGGACGGACATTGGAAATATGCAAATTAAAATGAGTCAATCATAAAAGGCCACATTGTATATTTTTTCCATTTATATAAAACATATAGAATAGGCAAATTTATAGAGATAGACAGTAATAGATTAATGGTTGCCTAGGACTGGAGGAAGGGAGAGCTGTGGGAAATAAGGAGTGACTGTTAATGGGCATAGAATTTCCTTATGTGGTGATGAAAATGTTGGTTGTAGTGGTAGTTGTACAGCTCTAAATATACTAAAACCCATTGAATTGTATCCTAAAAGTAAATTATAATGTTTGTGTATTGTATTTCAATAAACTTGCTATTTTCAAAAGAAGAGAAAAACAAAATATTTTGAGGATTGGAGAAGGGAGAAATGTTCTTGATTTTTTTTTCCTCTATGATCTTCTGGAAGGGAATGAGGGACAATAAACAGGAGAAATGCTGGATTCCTTTTACTTCAGTATTATTTAAAATAGAATGTTATAGACTTATCTCAAGGATTTAGCAACTACAGAAAACATATCTTGTCGATTACTAACAAGAGACTTGAATTCTTAAAGTGAAGAATGCTAAAAAGGTATAAACTATGTTTGACAGTAAAATTTATTCTGATCTCTATACTGGGGATGTTTGAAATTTTTCAGGCATTGTTTTCCACCAAGGGTGCTGCTGTTAATATATTTTGTATCTCTATGAAAACAGTAATCTCTGTTGGATAGTCATTTTCTCAGCTGGGATTTTTATAACTAGGTTAATTGGTGAATTTATCTTACCCAATTTAAAATTAAAAATAATCTTCCCGAGACTGCCAATTCATCTTTACAGATTATAGTGCACTAAACTGGCAACAACAACAACAAAAGGTAATAGAAAAGAAATATCAAAGCCAAAATTGACTTAATCATCTGTCCAGGAAGCCAATAGCAAGCAAATATGTGAAAAGAGAAAGAGGAGTGAAAGAGACAAAGCTAGAAAGTAGAACACTAGAAAAAATGAAAGACAAGCTGAAGCAAAGAGAGAGAAGGAGAGGCAGTTGAAAAGATGCTTTAGGACTTGCAGTTAAAAATTATTTTGTTGGTTCACAGAAGGAAATTCACATACTCCGCACATATATGAATAATCTGGACTAAGAAATGTGCTATTATAATTGTTTTATCTGGAACATAGTGACTAGACCAGTTGTGACAACTGCTAAATATCTCTTGAAGGAACTGAGTTTTTCAATTTCCTCATTGGGAAAATAATAGGCCTTTGACAAGAAGAGGAAGAGACTCCTTTTTCTTTAATCCCCAAGAAAAATAAGAACTCTAGTGACCTGTAAAGAAGAAAGGGGTCAAGGGGACTCTCCAAGTGGGAAATAAGTTGACACAACATATATGGCATCAGGAAGGACTGTCATTAAGAGATCCCTGTGCAGGAGCATAGATGATGGATCTCTGATAGCTATCTCTGAGAGCTACTTTTAAAACTTCCTTTTTCTATCTGGTAATTTCCTTCTCCTATTCCCAAATCATCAGTAAAATTTTGTTAAGCACGAGAGTCACACATCAGCTTGTCTTTTAGGGGTTTTCTTTTTGGTGTGATGTGTTAATTTTTAGAGTAACATGGATTTGGGTAAGTAGCAGCAACATAGAGAAGTGCTTGTGAGACAGCACAATATGACCAGTGGAAAAGTCTGAAGCACTTGCTCTAAGAAAGCACTAAGTGACCAGCAGACACAGGTTTGCAACATATAACCAAGCATTCTTTAGTTTTCTCAGAAATACTTGGAAAAGGAAACTAGCAGAGACTACTGAAGTTCTTGAGGGAATGAAGGCTGAGATTAGGTTTTCTAGGTATTAAAGGGAAGAGTAACCATTGAAGGTCAAAGAGGTTAGAAAACCCTCAGTTTTATAGTAATTGTTAATTATCAAAAAAACTGAAAGGGAAAGCAACATGAATTTGTAAACTTTCTATTACTACCTGTTGTGTGACCTTGGATAGTACTTAGATACAATGAGCCCAAGATTTCTTATCTAAGAAATGAGAAAGTAGATCATCTTTAACAATCAGCTCTAATACATTGTTGTTGTTTTTTTTAAGATTTTATTTATTTATTTGACAGACAGATCACAAGTAGGCAGAGAGACAGGCAGAGAGAGAGGAGGAAGCAGGCTCCCCACTGAGCAGAGAGCCTGATGTGGGGCTTGATCCCAGGACACTGGGATCATGACCTGAGCCGAAGGCAGAGGCTTAACCCACTGAGCCACCCAGGCGCCCTAATACATTGTTTTAAAAATTAGTCTCTAAATACTGTGTAGTTCAAATAAGTGCCTATATAACACCTTCATAATTCTTTATGTTTTCTGACTCTACAGTTCCACCCAATTGCCTATAATTCTAACATTACCCTGTTCCTCCCACTATACTTTTTCTGATCACAATAGTTAAATTCTGGTAATTATATAAAATTTAGAATCCCAAAAATCATGACTATAAATTACCTAAAACCCCATTACACACAGATAACTAGTATCAACATTTTTGTGTACTATATATAATTTGCATATGTATGCATACATTTCCATATTTTTAAAAAGATTTTATTTATTTATTTGACAGAGGGAGAGAGATCACAAGTAGGCAGAGAGACAGGCAGAGAGAGGGGGAAAAGCAGGCTCCCTGCTGAGCAGAGGGCCCAATGCGGGGCTTGATCCCAAGACCCTGAGATCATGACCTGAGCCGAAGGCAGAGGCCTAACCCACTGAGCCACCCAGGCACCCCACATTTCCATATTTTTTAGACCATTTTCATTAAACAATTTACCTTAGCTATCTTTCAATGTCAATATAGATCTACATTATTACCTTAAATACTTTATATTATTCAACTATAGGAACAAATAAAAACGTAAATTGAATCCCCTCTTTTTAGATATTTAACTTGTTTCTGAGATTTCAGTATTATAAGCAACACTGAAAGGAACATTCTTATAATTGGTTTGTGATTATTTTCAAGTTAAGATAAATTTCTTGAAGATTTGTTGGGTCAAGAAGTAGGCACATTTTCCACATTTTTATTAAGTACTGCCAAATAATACTCCAGAAAATATGTATTAACCTTTCCACTTGTGCATGTGACATGGAATTTTCTTCACGCTACGGAACACTGATGGGAACTTTAAAATTTTAATTTTATCAACAAGACAGGTAAACAGCAGTATCTCATTGTTATTTTAATTGTCATCTTTTTTATTAGTAGTACATGTGAGGTTTTTCATATTTATTAGCCAAAAGATTAATATACATACAAAAATATTTTTCTGATTTACCTATTTAGCTTTTCTACAGGTAGTTTTCTCCTCAGTTTGTTCATTTATCTTATATATATATTGTCTTATAAATGGTGTTAGTATGGCTTTAAATAGAGAATATCAAGATAGATCCTAAAATTAGAGAGGAATGTCACTCAGTATTCTCTCTTCTACCTTTCCTTAGATACAAATTGTCCATAGGACAACTTTCACAAAGCAGGTTGCTGGATAGAGAAGATAGCCCAACTAAAGCATCTTAAACATCAACAAATTCTGGTATTTTTAAAAATATCACATAATACATTTTTGGTGGATGGAGATTTGTCAATCTAGCCTGAGTAACAAAACTTTGACTCACCTGTACTTTACTATATGCAAACACTTTTTATTTACTGAAAATATTAAGAAAATATAGAGATCTAAGCCATATTTAATATCAAGTAAGTTTCTGCATCAAATAAAACAACCGAACATTCTCATTTCACATATAAATATTGTGGTAATTGAGGCATGCCAATACCATTTGTGATCTCTTGTTTCCTCATGAAAATATCTTAAAATGCAACTCAAACTACTGAGATGATACTTCTTCAAACATGTGGTTTAAAGTATAGCATTTATTTTGTTGGGTCTTGTAAAGTTCCCCCCCACACACACTATTGTACCTGTGAGAATATTTAATAACACAAGCTAAACAAACCTAAACCCATCTGAAGAGACCTAACTTATTTCTAAAACTGTTGTCTAGAAAATCAACTAGGGATTGCATTGCTTAGGGATTCTTGCTTTAGTACAGATTCAATTGCAAAATGTCAGGATTCATTTTCCTAAAACCCCATCATCTATACAGATTTTTTAAAGGTTTTATTTATTTATTTGACAGAGAGAAATCACAGGCAGGCAGAGAGGCAGGCAGAGAGAGGAGGAAGCAGGCTCCCTGCCAAGCAGAGAGCCTGATGCAGGACTTGATCCCAGAACCCTAAGATCATGACCTGAGCCAAAGGCAGAGGCCTAACCCACTGAGCCACCCAGGTGCCCATCATCTATACAGATTTTTAAAAATAGCTAAGTTCTTTCTCTAACCCATCAGCCTAATTAAATACAGCTGCAGGCTTGGCTTAAAGGAATTTCAAACAATTGGCAACCTGCTAACATGGTAAATAGGCTGTGAAAATCCAATTCTTCCAATATTTAAAAGTATATTACATTTGTTGAATTATTTTCCTTGCATCATGAACCCAGCCAAAAATAATAACAAAAAAAGATTTTAAGTGACTTATTTGTCCTGGTGCTTTTCCTTGTTTTATTTTTTAATACAAAAACTGAAGAATTCTATTAAAATTTGAATTCTACTTAAATAATTATAAGTAATGAATCTTATTCCCATAATCCTTTTTGGGGGGATTTCAAGAGACTTTTTTTTCCTTAAAGCAAGACAGGCTGGTATAAGTTAATACCAATCTCAACAGCTCTAACATCATGATATTTTACCTGAATTTGTAATTGGTGGTTATAATTAAAGGAAAATATTACATGAAATATTTTTTACTTTCCTCAAATTTCATTTTTATGGGGTGTGGTGCAAATTTTTTAAGTAGATGTCATCCAATATGCTGTTCATTGCCTTTCACTTCTCACCTCTTGTGTTTCTTTAAACTTTTGCAAGCAATTCTTAAAAACTTCCTGACCAAAAAATCATTTTTAGGAACCAAGGCAAAACTGGAAGAGGATGTATAGAAAACATTCTGGAAATAGTTTGTAAATCCTTATTTTACATAGAAGTGGGCAACTGAGGTCTGAAAATTATCCAGTTGTATTCAACATTACTAAAGAAAGTTTATGTCATAGACTTTTGGTAAGGAATCACACTGAGTAGAGTATTGGATCTAAAGAAATGGATAAAAATTCAAAAAGATCTTAAAAGACTGAAGATACAGTAAAGATGCAGGCAGTACGTTTACCGGGAACTGATTTAGGGAAGAAAAATCCGAGAAAGAACAGGAACAGTTACATGAAATCCACGAAAATGATTTTTTCCTTGAAGATGGACACACCTAGATGAGTGAATACTGATTGTAAAATATTTAATATCATGATATTTTACCTGGAATTCCAACTAAAACTCACTGAGCCTAATTATAGCAATAATAATAATTATTATTTGACTGGTTACTGCATGCCAATAAGTATGTTAAGTATTTTATAAAGAATATCTCATGTAAGCCTTACAATAATTCTATGAAGTAGGAAGATAAGTCCCAGTTTATAAATATGAAAAACAAAAATAGAGGGGTTAATCAACTCACATAAGAGGAAGACAAACCATAAGAGACTCTTTTTTTTTTAATTTATTTTTAAAATTTCTTTTCAGTGTTCCAGAATTCATTGCTCATAAGAGACTCTTTTTTTAAAATATTTTATTTATCTGACACAGAGAGTGATCACAAGCAGGCAGAGAGACAGAGAGAGAGGGGGAAGCAGGCTCCCTGCCAAGCAGAGAGCCTGATGCGGGCCTAGATCCCAGGACCCTGAGATCATGACCAGAGCTGAAGACAGAGGCTTAACCTACTGAGCCATCCAGGCACCCTCATAAGAGACTCTTAATCTCAAGAAACAAACTGAGGGTTGCTGGGGGTTGGCGGGGGTGGGGGGTAGGGTGGCTGGATTATGGACATTGGGGAGGGTATGTGCTATAGTGAGTGTTGTGAATTGGGTAAGACTGATGATTCACAGACCTGTACCCCTGAAGCAAATAATACATTATGTGTTAATAAAAAATAATAATACATTGCCAAAACAATAGAGTAAATAAATGTTAAATGAGTGTGAAAAAAATCACAGAATCAATAAGTGACAAAAGTGGGAGTCAAAACCAGGTGTATTACAGACTTCAAATTTCTGCTTTCACCCTCTACAATGCCCAAATCCTATACATGTCCCTTTGGGTTCTCATCAAGGATGCTGAAGAGTAAATCACTTTTCAGCTTCTTTTGCTTCTTACATCTATTAGCTTAAAAGGCTCTTTATTGCTGCTGACTACAGGAAAACAGACAGGGAATGATAAGTATATAAGGAGTTGGAAAGGTAAAAGAAATCTCTAATAGTAATAAATCATCCTGCATTTAATTAAAATATAAATTTACTAAGCCAGTTCTCATCATACCCCTGAATATGATGGATATCACCCAGGGCCTAAACTCTACTCAGTGGTCTAATTAAGCTATAACCTTGACAAAGTTATTCAGACATGAGCTACAAGCAGATTCAGGGTGCACCACTGTTAGATAAGACAAAATTCTTAGTTTTCCTCTATATATGGACAACCTGTTTGCCTCCAGGTTATATTTATTTTTTATCTACTGCTTCCCTTGGGCCCTTATCTAGTCCTGAGAATGGACAAGGAAGGCGTTTTTCTATGTGGTATAACATGGTAGAGAGTGGTATAGCAGAGCAGTTAAGAACATGGACTCAAGGCAGATAGCCAAGTTTAAAACCTGGCTTTGGCACTTATCATTTGTGTCAGCTTCGATAAGTTACTTAACCTCTTTGTACCACAGTTTTACCATTTGTTAAATATAGATAATAATTGTACCTATTTAAGACTGTAGCAAGAATTACATAAATAATAATTTATATTTTACTGGTGTATAGTAAGTATCACACAAGCATTTTCTATTGATACTATTAAACTTTTAAATTTTACAAAGACTTCGTAATTCCTTCTTTTATCCCTATGGGAGGTTCTGGGCACTGGCAGTCCTGTTTGTTTTCACCCGGTTTTATTCCCCTATAGCATAGTCACAGATCAGTTATTAACATACTGGAATACTACTCAGCAGTAAAAAGAACAACCTATTGATACTTGTATAGCTTGGATGGATGTTAAAGTTATTTTGCTGAGTGAAAACAGGTCAATCTCAAAAAGTTACATACTGTATAATTTCATTTACATAAATATCTGTTTTTCATTTCAATACTGAAAACAAATTATTGGTTTCTAGACATTAGGTACAAGAGGGAAAACATTAGTATGAGGGAGTTAATTCGTGATAATGGAACAGTTGAATCTTGATTACAGGGTTGTTCCATGAATCTGTACATGTGATAAAACTACACAGAACTACACACACACACACACACACACACACACACACACACATCGAGGAATGCATATAAAATGTGACAAAATCTGAATGAGGTCTGTAGATTGTACCAATGTTAATTTTCTGGTTTGGGTATTATATTACAGAGAGTCATGTAAGGTGTTACCATTTGGGACAGCTGGGTGTAGGATGCATAGGATCTTTCTGTACTATGTTTGCAATTCTCTATGTGTTCTTTAATTGTCTCAAAAAAGGTTTTTTTTTAAAGATTTTATTTACTTATTTGACAGAGATCACAAGTCGGTAGAGAGGCAGGCGGGGTGGGGGTGGGGGTGGAGGGGTGGTAGGGAAGCAGGCTCCTTGCTGAGCAGAGAGCCTGATGTGGGGCGTGATCCCAGGACCCTGAGATTATGACCTGAGCCAAAGGCAGAGGCTTAACCCACTGAACCACCCAGGTGCCCCAGAAAAAAAAAATTTTTTTAATATATATTTTTTGAATGTCAAGGGATGTTTTTACCAATAAATGAAGATGGGCTAATTTACATATTTAGCCAAAGCCAAATTCACCAATCTCGTATTTCAGGTACACCATTCAATTAGGAGAGTTAATAGCTATGCTGTAGAAAAGGTTTTCTGAGATCAATACATTTAGAGAACATTATATACGCCCTCCTTGGAGATTCTTCTCTACATTGCTCTCTGGTTTTCAATTCTGCATGTGCGACAGATTCATCTGAATAAAAAATAAAGGCAGAAATGATCTTCAACTCAAAGAAACAGCCACAGTCACAAGTGACACACACTGGAAAGAATATCTTTCAGTTTCAATGGAATTTTAACCAAAAAAAAAAAAAAATGCAGAGCTATGAGTTAATGCTTGCTTTCACAGGTTTCTGGCAGTGTGCAGCAGATTTCCTTAATTTAGCCCTGAATTTAGGCCTGTGGCAGATAGTGAAAACAGCAAAAAGTGACCCTTTTTGGAAAAGCTCCATAACGCAGAACAAAAGGGAGCTGAAGTAAAGAAGAAAAGTGTACCAGCATATCATATTTTATTTTCTGGCGATTGCTTCAATTTAAGAAAGACAAGCAACAAGTAACTACAGATGCTGGCCAGTCAGTTGAACAGAAATTAACTACTACATCACCACAGAACACCTCTAACTCAAGACATTTCACTGAGTCACGCTGACCTACTGTTCATCCTGAAGCTGACAATGGAGAGAACAACATAAATTGAAAGAAATGGCCTCACGCAGAAGATATAGTAATTTAGAGAAAGAATGATATGAGACAAACATGAATTGAAGTTTTTGAGATGCTCAAGCTCATTTCTTCCTACCTCTTCACACATCACCCTTCAAGAAACAGATGCCCTAATTCAAAACTGAAAGAAAGGGACAACACCAAGGTGTAGATGATTTAAAAACAAGAAGCAAAACAGCACAAGCAAAAGGCAGACTAAGGAAGAAGAAACTAAAGAACAAGTTCTGAATATTTTTGAAGTCTATTTTAATAGGTAAATTTTAAAATTTTGCTGAAGGATATAAGAAAGACTTGATTAAATGGGAAGACACAGCTTGTCATTGGATAAAAAGACTGAATAATATACAATTATTGATTCTCTGTAAATTTATCTATAAATTCAAACAAACTCCAATCAAAATATCCATAAGTTTTAGGGAGGGAGCCTGAAAAAAAGCAATACTGCAGCTCATCTGGAAGAATAAATAGGCGAAAATATCTAAAAAATAAACTTAAGAACAAGTTTTTTAAGGAACTTTTCTTACCAGATAATAAAATGTATATCAGAGATTTGTTTGAAAAGATTATACTGGCTCAAGAATAACTATTTTGAACGGAACAGACCAGGAGTAGGCCCAAACACATGAAGTGATGGATTATATAATAAAGGTGGCAATTAATTACATTGGATATTTAATATTCATTAAATGGTATTGAAAAAACTAGTGAGTTGTGTTGAGAGGAAAAAAAAATGTGGTACATCTACCTCTATCTTTACATCAAAATTATTCCAGAAGGATTAAGGCATTAAATGAAATTATAAGAGTACTGTAAGAAAACATGGGCAATTAAAGAAAAGATCTTGATGTGTAAAGGTCTTTCTAAGTCAAATACCCAAAATCTATTATAGGGGGAGAAAGGATCAATATGACTGTATTAACATTAAAACTCTTCTGCAGGGAAGAAAGGAATAAAATCAAAAGAGAAAATGTTTCAACATGTGCAACATTTTTCCTTAATTCAAAGACAGTGTTTACAATTACTAACCAATTAGAAAAAGATGTCCCTAACCTAAATACCCATGATAAGAAGCTGATGCAATAAATTATGGCATATCCACTTTATATATGTTAAATGAAAAGTGATAGAGATAGTAATTATAATAATAAAGCTATAGACATCTTTATGTAAAGTGTGGTTGTCTTTGAAGGCCGAATTGTTTAAAATAATTTTTATGCTTTTCAGTATACTTTCCAAACTTTCTGTAATGAACATATTTCATAATCAGAAGATGTAATACAACAGAGATCAAGTGACAACTTTCAATGAAGCATAGTGGAAAGAAAATATACTCCATTACCTTAACTTACATAACTCATGAATACAGGTGAATGAAACACTTACAAACTCTAGCTTTTATCAGCACTACAAAGGAAAAACAACTTCATTATGTTTACTTTTTCTTTATAAATTTATGTGTCACACAAAAATTTTAAAAAGTCATCTAGGAGAATTGATATTCATGTGTTCTTGAAAGTTCTTAACTCTATGCTACTTTATTCAAGTGATAAAATTTTGTAAGGTACCATCTCACAACAAATTACATTTTTACAGCACAATAATGAAGGCACACCTGGAGCAAGCTGCTTAAACTCTCCTACTTCTGAGCTGGAAGCAAAACACACACTTGGATTGGCTCCCCAAGTACTTTTTTTTCCTGCAAGTAAATATTTGCTTCAGCGAAGAGTTCTAATAATTTTCCCACTCTCTAAAAGCTGTATCACACACACACACACACACACAAATCGTAAGGACTAAACTACATAGAAATAAGCAAAGATGCTCTACAAAATTTATGTTCTGCATCTCTTGAAGAAAAGTATACTTCTAAATGCTATGTATTTATTAATTAAATATTTCACTTTAATTTTTAAAAAATGTACTCTACAAAAAGCACAAAACAACATTTGAAGTAATCCATAAGCGTATTGAAATTATTACACGGCCCGTTGTCCTAATTAATACATGTGCTGGTGTGCACAAACGCCTACCTCATCAAGTGAGGATTTATACTTTTTTTCCAAGAGGCTGCAATTCTTTTTTTTTAATTTGTTTTTTATTCTTTTATAAACATATAATGTATTATTAGCCCCAGGGGTACAGGTCTGTGAATCGCCAGCTTTACACACTTCGCAGCACTCACCATAGCACATACCCTCCCTCCCAATGTCCATAACCCCACCACCCTCTCCCGACCCCCCCGCAACAACCCTCAGTTTGTTTTGTGAGATTAAGAGTTTCTTATGGTTTGTCTGAACCCATCTTGTTTCATTTATTCTTTTTGCAATTCCTTTTTAAATTTGGCTTCTAACTTATCGCATGGCCCCTTAGGGTTTTTTGGGGGGGGGGCACCAGTATCGCTAGACTCAGACATAAGGGGTAATTTGCATCATTTTGACTAACCGTACAGTCACTTTGTCCACTTAGATGGAGAGTTTCTTCCATTACCTCTTCGGCAGTCCTTACTGTTGCTTAGTCAGTCAGGAGGAGAAGAAGGGGATGGGAAAGGGGAGGAGTCCTCCTTGGTCCGGTTGGGAGCAGGAAAGGAGGTAGCTTGTTTCCGCCTTGAATCACAGGAAAATGAAAACAGCGCGCCAGAAAGAAGTCGCAGAAGACTGAGTAAAAGCTCTTCTGCCTCTGCACTCCGCTCCTGAGTTTCAAGCCCAGTCAGCTCCTCCTTCTGGCATTAGTCATTGGCTGGATAAGTATGATGGACAAATCGGTAGCCCAGCGAATTTGCAAGCCCAAAGATTGCTGGGCTCTAGCCAGTTTCACTAGCCAGGGTGGTAGAAGCACCAACCGCAGACAGCTTGCATTTCCGGAATTCTAGCCTTACTGTTGTAAACATCTTTGGCACCTACCCTGCCCCTCCCTTTCCCTTACCCTGCCACCTGTGTCCTAAACAGTAAAGGTAAAAATACCAATAAGCTGCCTTTTCACTTCACTTTACATCTGCCTAACTTGAATTAACCTTTAGATTTGAGCCAAGAAGTTGTGATAAAACCTCATTAAGAGACAGACTGGGAGGAAGCACACCAATCAACAGGTTATCTTCCTGCAGCGTGTTTCTGAATGATTTTTATATTCTACATTTCCGCTGTAGAATATATAGAATATTTTCTACATATTCCGCAAATATTCTGAGATGTGTTCCTTTAATATTGGAAAATACAGAGTGGGAAGGGTCTAAATACTTCAGTAAGTGTTCTGAGATGCGATAAAGGTTTTACATTCCACGTAGAAGTTGTAAGGGCTCTGCTGTGTTGTCTGGCAAGCACAGTATACCTCCAATTTGGGAAACTCTGCAGCAGAGATCCAGGTACACCATATTTATTATAGTCTTCACTTTGGCCCCGGTATATAAGTAAATCTGTTACCATACCCTTTCTTGATGGATACGGATATCTCAGAACTAAAAGAAAGACACTCTCAAAATTGCAGTGGTGTTGCTAAAAGCAATTAATTTGCTTCCTGATTTTGTATAAATCCTAACAACCTAAATATCTAAACATATATGATTGGTTAAATACAGTGTCATGGACTGTAATTTTTCTACATTTATAGATATGAGGTTAGGCTAACGTTAAACAGGGATAAAAGCAAGGTATTAAACTATATGATGAGATTTGGAAAGATTTTCAGGTAATTTTATACCTAGAGACCCAGAATTCCCCAAATCCTCCTGTCACAGCTCTTTCCTTCAGGTTTTGAAGGAAAATGTACATGGACAGGGAAACAGCAAATGTGAAATAAAATACTATTTTACTCTCACAAACAATAAGAGACTGTGGACTCTGAAAAACAAACTGAAGGTTTTGGAGGGGAGAGGTGTGGGGGGTTGGGTGAGCCTGGAGGTGGGTATTAAGGAGGGCACATATTGCATGGAGCACTGGGTGTGGTGCATAAACAAGGAATTTTGGAACACTGAAAAAAAATAAAATTATATTAAAAAAGCCTATTTTACTATTTGTTGTGCTTGTGCCTTTCTGCCCTGTGCAAACCTCTCTGGTAAGCTGAGTTTTAAGGAGCCTCAACCCCAAAATCTCAGGATCTCATTACCCTGTAACCAGCTGCAAGGTCTGAAGAGGTGAAAGTCTGTTGCCATCTATTAAAAAAAAAAAAAAAAGCCACATCTGGGGGTGTATGTCATTTACCCATCCTACTCTTGGAAGTGAAAGCAACAGCTTATACAGATGTCCTTTCTGGGTGAGGTGCTACTTCCCTCTTCCCCCTTCTGCCTATCCCCACTCCCTCCTATCCCTTCCACTCCCCACCCTCCTTCCTTTCCCTTCCTTCTCCTCCTGCCCTTTCCCTTCCTCCCCTACTCTCTTTCCCTTTCCCCTCCCTTCCACCCACTCTCCTTCCATCCTCCTTCTCACCTTCCTCCTCTCCTTTTTCCTTCTTTTACTTCCCCCTCTCTCCCCCCTTCTCCTCTCCCTTAGCCTTCCTCCCCTGTTCTCTTTCTCTCCAATCACTGGAATGTGTATTATGCAAAGAAGAGCAAAGATCTGGGAAACATATCAGAATGTTAATAATAGTTATACATTCTTTTTAAATTTTCTTTTCTTCAGTATTTTCTACTTTTTCTAGAAGACCCACATTTTTTATAATTAGGAAAAATGTTAGATTTTTATAGCATGATACACTTTATTTGGCATTTATTTTAGGATGCAATAGAACAACATGAAAAAAATATCAAATGATATAAAGTGATCATCTCAGTGAAAGAAAAAATACAACATATTACAAAGAAAATGTGGTTAGTAACTTTAGTTTACAATTACACAGTATAAGATGAGGAAACTTTTAAAAAATACTGTCATATTAACCCTTCAGTGGTAAACAATAACTTTGTTATTATTAATTTATAGACCACTATGTCACACAAATAAACGCCATAGTATTATATATGGTCTTGATGGACATTCTTAAATTTATGCTAATCTTTTTTCAAGCAGTCAAATTTCATGGTTCAGCTGTTCTAGTTAATGTAAGTACTGTATATCTATAGCAAAGTAATGAAGGCACAGCTAGTGCAAGCAGATTTAAACGTTTAGTTTTCTGGGCTGGGAAAAAAAAACACTTGCATTGGTATTTCAGGAACTCTTTTTTTTTCAAGCAAATATTTGTCTCAATTGACATGACAGTTTTCACAGCTACGTTCTAATAGGAACATAACTAAAGGACTTTGCAAAAACAAAACTCTATAGCACCAAAGGAGCATGCTTTAGGTAACTGACAGCATTTACATATTTTGAAGAATATTACACTGCAACAGGCTAGATACTGATACTTGGACACTGAAAGACAATTTTTTAGACTACCAAGAAAATATTAAAACACAAGACTGTAAGGAATGCTAGTGTTGAGGTTATACAGCAGTCCTCCCATCTTGCCTGAGGCTATATAAACCTGCTTCACTGCTGCTTGACGTTTTGAGAGGCTTGAAAATTCTTTCAGGCAACCTCTTTTTTATTTTCGATATTTTCTGTTTCCGTAACATTTACCATCATCATAGGTACCTTTGACTTCTCCTGTATAGTAATAGATTGATTTCAGGATGACGTTATCATGTAAAATTTGACCAATTTCAAAGTCCTCACCCAGTATAGCATCTTCTCGTGGTTCCAGCTTTCCAATCTTAGGAATCTCAGGAGGGCTAAAGAAATTGAAGAATGATGCATTAGGAACCACTCTTGGCTGAATTTCAATTTCTCCAGTTGCCGTTGTGCGACTCTGGGTGGTTGTCACGGTAACATCCTTTCCTCTTTTCCAGTCTATCTTACAGCCTCTGCAATCTTGGATTTCCCATCCCCAAGAGAAGAAGGGATCATTGTGATCTGGTTTTGATTTTATTATATATGTCTTGGTCAGCATCTCATTTCTGAAGTATGGATTGGGTAGAAAATAAAATTCAAACGTGTAGCTTATAGGCTGGCCAGGTTTCGAGAACTTTAGGCTAATATCTGACAAGAATTTCAAAATAGGGGCATCATACTTCTGAATCATGGGCCCAAGCTTGTCAACATTCTTTAACACAGTCAGCCAGTAGTCAGGAATGCCTTTAGGATCTTCTTTTTTAGGCTTTCCTTTACGAGCTCTTTTAAGATTCGCTCTTTCTTTGGGCCTGACCTCAGGAATTCTTTTAGGAGCCTCTATTCCAGCAGCCTTTGCTTTAGCCTCGGCTACTTTAGGCTGTTCTTTATCTTCTGCCTTAGGCTCTTCTTTCATTTCAGGCTTTACCCCCAGAAAATCTTTAGACTCTGCATTTTCTTCAGCCTTTGCCTCAGGAATTCCTTTTTGAACCTTTTTTCTTCAGCGTTTACCTCAGGTTTTTCTTTAAGGTCATCATCTTCTCCGTCACCCTCTAAGGCAGGCATTTCACTAATGTCTTCCTGCACCTCCTCATCACTGCTGAACGCCTCATCCTCTGAATTCCATTCATATTCTTCTTCTGCAGGTTCATATTCTGCATTGATTATTTGAAATCGCCGATCGTACAGAGGCTTATTGAGTTCGGCATATTTTCTTTCGAGATCGTGAATTGCCTCTAAAAACAGGATGTCTACCTTGTCACATTCATCTTGAATATTTCTGAGCGCCTGCACACGATTTCTAACTGCTTGAGGCAGCCGATCCACGAAACTTTTACCCAACGGAGTCCGCCGTGCTCTTCTGGAAGGTTCAGATACCCTCTTTTTTCTATATAAGCGGCTGCGGCTACTGCTGCTGCAACTAGTGCTGCTGCTAGAGCTACTGCTGTCAGATTCTTCCCCAGAATCACTAGACGAGCTAGCCATCTTCTCTTCAGCAACCCCTTGGGCGGCTGGTTCTGAGACCATGTTAAGATCCGCTTCTGCCATTTTGCAACCCTGGAAACCTCTTAATGTGGTGACTACCACTGAGACCGCGCGCTCGGAGATGGGCAGAAAATGACTCACGGATGCTTGGGTAGTGGCGGAGGCCGGGGCTGAGGAGGTTGCAGCAGCGAAGGTAGCAGCAGCGAAGGTAGCAGTAGCGCAGGGCGGGGCTGGGCTGGGCTGGGCTGGGCTGGGCTAGGCTGCCGCGACCGCGCAGAGGTGGAAGCAGCAATCGAGGCCTGGGCGAGAGCCGCGGCGGCAGGGCCTCTCACTGTACCTGCGTCCAAACAATGCGTGCCGCAGCCTAATGGCGCAGTGTAAGACCCCAAGATCTCTCCAGGCTTTAGATCGCAAGCCCCCACCCCTTGCAGTCAGAACTGCCCTTATTTTAGTTCCCAGTGTGCAGTTAGCTCGCGCCTAATTTGCTGGGCAAGCTTGATTGACATTCTCTAAGCCTAATGAAAAACCAAAAGCACCCGCCGCCCTTCAGGCCCCTCCCACCTTCCCAGATGCTCCTTGGTAGCTGAGGCACACACCCTTGGAAGACGTTTATTTCCCCTCAAAATTCTGTCTTTATAGTTATATAATTCAAAAACAAGCTTAGATATGAGGTAAAAATACTAGCCATCGTTCCTAACAAGGGAAGAGGGGTATCCTTCTCCCATCATCTCATCCTGAAATCCCGTTTGGTTTGTCAGAATCCTTTTGACAAAAATCTGTTTTTAAAAAAATTGGATGAAAATACTCCAAATGGCATCATTGGGTAGTGTGACTATGATTTTTTCCAAAAAATCTCTTTATCTAAATACCCTTGGGCGTGTATTTTTACACTGGAGAAAAAAAAAAAGGGAGTCATTTACTGGCAAAGGGGGAAGGGGCTAGAAAGCAGGCATAATGTGTCCACGTATCAGTTTTAATAAGTACTATCTGTGGTGTTTGGCAAGCCTGGTTTATATCCATCTACAAGGTTTGTGAACCCATGTTGCCGTGAGTCAGTTACACCATTTTTGCTATATTTTTCTTTTTAAACTGGCATATAATATACCCCAACCTTGCTACTGACTTGCCACTAGCTGTTCTCAATGCTTGCAAGAAACTTGTAGATGAAATACAAGGGCATTCAAAATATTAGGTAATATTATTTAAAAGCAGACGGTTTTCTCTATATTTCTGAGCCGCAGTTTTCAATTCCATGAACAGCCAGATGGGAGGGGGAATTTGGGCTGATGAAAAGTGCATCCTCTCTCAGGGTATGCTTTACAACGTCAACTGCCACCAGTTTTCTTCTAACATTGTAATATTCCAGCCACACTAACGTATGATTTACAAATCCAGTGATATGTTAATAAACTTTTGTAAAATGAAGATTAAAAACAGGTATCTGTTATTTTTATTTACAGGATTCATTTCTGCTACAGAACACCTCCATTGGTACAATCCAAAAGACCAGTGTTTACTTTTCATTAAAGGTAAGAAATATATTTAGCCCATTTTTATGAATGACAAGAATTACCTATCTATATTTGGATAAAAATTCACAGGATATATTACAGTCTTTTAAAGACTTAGTTGGAAGATAGCCTGATATTTCTGTGGAAGAAAAAAAAACCCATATTTGGGTGATTTGATATACTAATGTAGAAAATAACCTAATAAATCACATTCAGTGTCTAAATCTGTTCATAGACTACAAGTAGTAAATTAAAATATAAAACATGAATTATCACTTCAAATGAGTAAAAATATTAAAGTTTAGATTAATCTTTGTGTTACCTTTTTATTATAGAATTTATGCTTTGTCATTTAGTCATATATTTTTAAAAAGTTAAGGAACACTTTTCAATTTTGGAAATAAATTTACTTTTATTATTTCTGATTTTCAAGGTATATAAACATTGGAAAGAAAAAACATAGAGAAAATTCCAATGATGGTAAAAATACATAATATTAACAATCGAATGATAACCATTGCTAGCATTTTGATGAATTTCCTTCTAGAAATGTCTTTGTACAGCGACACACCTGCCTATTTATATACACTGTTATCGATATAAAACACATTATGTTTTGTAATCTGCTCATTTATCAGTTGTGGCTATATTTACATGGTACATGATCAACATCTAATTTTAAAAAATAGATGCATATTTCATGGGAATATTTGACTTAACATATTTAACTAGATTACTGTTGTAGAGCAGCTCCTTTCCACACCATTTCTCCACTAGCATATGCTTTTTTTTTTCCTGTTAAAAAAAAATTAGCCCTGGATACCCACTATATGGATTTGTGAAGATTAATCATAAGATGAATTCCTAGAAATAGGAGTGCTGGAAAAAATTGTGTGTTCATTTAATTCTTTGACACATATTGCCAAACTTCTCCCCAGAAAAGTTATCACAATTTATAGTTCCACCAACAATGCATAAGAGTTCATTTATCTAATCATTTAATTAATATGTCTTTGTGCCTGCCATGTGTCAGGCACATGTGGTAGAGGATGGTAGTATAATGATGAATAAAACTTGACTGAGTGTCTATTCTTTCATTTCATAATTTTAGTCAAAACATATACTATGGAAACAATGATTAAATCAGTGGTGTTATGCCATGAATATTATTCTGCAACTTATTATTTTCATTTGAAACGATAGATATCCTTTTTGTAATTAATGCTCTTATATTTTGATAGCACTATGGTGGTTTCATTTACATGTTAAATTTTCTACCATCAGGAATTAGTGTTTTGGAGTAAGTAATGAGTTAAGGATTCAGATATTTTTTATTTTTTTTAATTTTTTTTTCAAATTTTTTTTTAAAGATTTTATTTATTTATTTGAGAGATGGAGATCACAAGTAGGCAGAGAGGCAGGCAGAGAGAGAGGAGGAAGCAGGCTTCCCGCCAAGCAGAGAGCCCGATGTGGGGCTCGAGTCCAGGACCCTGGGATCATGACCTGAGCCGAAGGCAGAGGCTTTAACCCACTGAGCCACCCAAGCGCCCCCAGATATTTTTTAAAATATATTTTTATTAGCTAGCTAATTTTTTATACTGTTTATTTGATAATCTCTCTGTCTCACACTTATTTGAAATACCACCTTTACCATATTAACTAAACTGCTTGGTTCCATTTCTAAATTTTGTTTTCTGATCCACTGGCCTTAACTCTTCTACAAAAAACTAATGAGGTATTGGCTGTTTTTTAATAACATATTTTGTGAAAATGATATGCATTGAAAAAAGTTAGATAATATATTAAAATCCAAATCAGGCATAATGATCAACATCTAATTTTAAAATAGAAAATAATTTTAAAATAGAAAACTAACAACACATTGAGAGGTAATCACTATTCACATCTTTAATGAACATCCCCAAATTAATGTCTTAACATTATGTATTTGTATTTCTTCGGTTAGCAATAAGATTGGATGTCTTTTCATATTTTTGTTATCCATTTGAGAATTGCCTATTTATATCCTTTGCTTGCTTTTCCACTGAATTAAGAAAGAAATTAATCAGTGGTGAAATCCTACAGAAAAATAATTTTGGCCTTGATTTAAGTCAACTATGACTCCTTTAGAAAATACATCTTTCTGACTTATAACATTGGAAAATACATCTTAACTGCAGCCTTCATTATAAATTACCTAATTTCAATTTAAATTGTCACCTAAACAATACTTTTCAGGGATTAGTACTTAATCATAATGAAACAATGAAGTTTGGCATGATACAAGGAGAATAAAAACAGAAAAAAACCTTGTAAAAACAACCTCAAATACAGATATTAATGAACTATTTTGATTTTTCGGGTTGTCCTTTTTCCCAAGCCAAAGACTATAGGTGGCTTCTAACCATAGTGCTCTACTTTTGATGTGTATGTGCTACCTTAGGTTCTTGTAATGTACTTTCATTTTTGTGGCTTTTCTTGGTCTATTAGTTAACTTAATTTTATTATGGCAGTTTCCTAAAAGAACATAAGTGTTTTCTTTATATAACACATTTAATTAATTCATTATATATTTTCTACTGTGAATATTTTTGTAAGTATTCTAGCATATAACATGCTTATTATTCTTCATAAGGCCATCTTTAATTTATTTGCATAGTGATATGTTCTCTGTTTCATTATTTTATGATATTCTTTTTGGGGGTCAAATGTTCATACTTGTAATGAGATGATGCTTAACACAGAATCTATTGGTATATTCAGGCTGACCATAGCTCTTAGATATCTGTTTATACCTTCCCTGTTATGAACATATACACAATCCCAACTACCAGCCCTGGTATACGTAAACACATATACGTAATATGCAGTAAGTGCTATAGCATTATCTCTGTTACAGATATTTAAGACGCCAAGCATTGCAATTTCATTTATTTGTGGAGTTACTTTTTTTCTTTTTTGTTGTTATTATTCATCTAGACAGATTTTATCTGAAAACACAAGTTAATTCTTTTTAAAAAATAATTTTATTTAAGTACAATAGATACAACTGTACATAAAGTACACAATGTGATGTTTTAATAAATCTTTATATTGTGAACTCATCACCCACAGTCAAGATAATGAAAATTTTTATCACCCCCAAAAGTTTCATTATGCCTGTCCTTGTTCCTACCTAGGCAAGTACTAATCTGTTCTCTGTTTCTATAGACTAGTTTGCATTTTCTGGGATGTTATATAAATAAATTGATGAATCACATGCTATGTGTATATTTAACTTTTTAAGAATTAACTGTTTTCCAAAGTGGTTGTACAATTTTGCATTCCTACTAGGAACACCAACACTTGGTATGGTCATTCTTTTTAAATTTAGCCATTTTGATAGGTATGAAGTAGTATTTCATTTTGGTTTTACTTTGCATTTCCCTACTGACTGAGGGTGCATTTAATTATATAATTATATGATTTTTTGTAGTGACTTACCATCCACATATCTTCTTTGGTGAACTGTCTATTCATATTTTGCCCATTTTCCTATTGGGTTCTGGTCTTATGATTGAGTCTTGAGAATTTGTTATATAATGTGGATACATGTCCTTAGCAGATGTAAATTCTCCAAGTATTTTCTCCTAATCTGTGTATTTTCTTTTTATCCTCTTAATAGTGTCTTTCATAGATTTATTTTTCAGAAAAAAGAAGTCTGTCATTTTGATGCATTCCAATTTATCATCTTTGTTTCTTTTATGAACCATGTTTTTGGTGTCATCTCTAAGAAATCTTTGCCTAGCCCAAGATCAAAAACCCAAATCAGGAAGATATTCTTCTATGCTTTTTTGGAAGTTTTATACTTTGATATTTCACATTTAGATCTGACCTATTTTTGTACCTGGTATAAAATATAGATTGAAATTAGGTATCAAATTGTCCCAGCATTGGGGACATTTCTCTACTGAATTACCTTTGTACCTTCATCAAATATTAGTTGTCCATATATGTGTTGGCCTCTCTATTCTCTTCTATTGTGTATTTATTTTAATTGCCTAAATTGTAAACATTTCTTAGATATTTTTGGGAGGGAATGAGAAACAAATTGTGGGATAACAGAATTTAATTATAGTGGAGACAGTTAAATAGCTGGATCTTCATCCTTGGCCTTTCATTTTTGCTCTCAGATATCTGAGAGAAAAGGAAAATAACAGCACTGGTAACCCAGAAGACAAATCAAAACAAGAAACACAAATGCTTTTCTGTTTTTGTGGAATTGCCAGTGTGTGGCTATCTACAGCCCAGCCACAGGAGTGGTAGCTAGCATTATTCAGGAGCATAAATAATTCCTTTGTTTTTCTCACCTGTGATAAGAGAAACCAGTTTACTACAATGTGTAGAAAGCATTTTCAAGGTGTTAGTAAATTATGATTAAAAGACAGAATTGTCATAAATAATTGTTTATTATTTCATATTATGAGTTTCAAATTTCATATATTGGTTATTATTTCATACTGTGAGTTTCAAAACAACATTATCTCATTCAATACTCATTCCTAAAATAAGGATACACACAAATGAATAGAATATGGTATATAGCTATAACATTTGAGTTTTAAAGAAAATATTTGTGATTTACATTTCTGGCATGATAGCCTTACTTCATGGTGTTGTAAAGGGCAGTTACAGGGCACCTAGTTGGCTCAGTCATTAAGCATCTGCCTTCAGCTCAGGTCATGATGCTGGGGTACTGGGATGAGCCCTGTATCAGGCTCCCTGCTCAGCAGAAAGCCTGCTTCTCCCTCTCCCACTCCCACTGCTTGTGTTCCATCTTTAGCTGTGTCTCTGTCAAATAATAAATAAAGTTACAAATAATAAAGGCAGTTACAATTAATGCAATGACAGAAAAGGAAAATCAGTTACTAATTTGGATATTTGTTCTAATGCTAGTTTTAAACTTAAAAATAGCATACATGTTCAAAAATGTAAATCCACATTGCAGAGGAACACTTTTACGAGGGTGTTCAGAAATCTTTTGCCCATGGTACTTATTTGAAGAATTCTTACATTAAAATTCAAGTAAACCAAACATTTTTTTTTTTAATTACAGGTGTGGGAGCATTTTATTTAACTCTTCTAAAAAGGAGGGAAAATTTTAAAGAACTTAAATGTGACCAGTATCCATGCATGTGTATATGATTACAGTAACTATTTCTAAATTTTGCATTACATATGGACAATATAGAAAAAGCCCAAATGGACGTTCTCTGCCAAATTTTTTCAGAATACCAATATATATTTAATTAATTTGATTTAGTGCAACAAATACATATCCCACAGCTCTTCAGAGTTGATGGCCATTTTTATATCAAACAACATACACACAATTCACAAAACCCTTTCTTAGAGTATAAAAGAGGAGAATCCCAATAATTAACAAGTCTTAGCATTTGATTTCCTTACTAAGACATTATGACCTGATTTTTAGTGTAGGTTCTAGAGTCAGAATTGCTGGGCTTGAATTCTGTTCTTTTCTCTTTGCTAGTTGCATTAGATAGTGGGCAAGCTACCTAACTTTTTTTTTTCTTTTTTTTTTTTAAAGCATTTATTTATTTGACAGAGTGAGAGAAGGAGAGAGAGCACAAGCAGGGGGAGCTCCAGAGGCAGAAGGGGAAGCAGGCTCCCCGCTCAGCAAGGAGTCTGATGCCGGACTGGATCCCAGGACCCTGAGATCATGACCTGAGCGGTAAGCAGAGGCTTAACCCACTGAGCCACCCAGGTGCCCCTACCTCACTTTTCTTACCTCTGTTCTCCCTCTCTAAAATGGGGCTAAGAATGGCACATAGAACTAAAATTCAATATTGTTTGCTACTTTTCATATTACTAATAGTACTAGATCTTGATAGTTCTAAGGTCAAATAGCCACTTATCCTGGTTGGCATTATCTGCCTACAGAATATCTTCTGTTATTTCAAAGGTAAAAAAAAAAATCAGCACAACACAAATAAAATTCCAAACCAAGTATTAATTTTTATGCCATACACAGCCTCCTTTCTTTCTTGAGAACTTTTAAACTTCCTGACAGTCCTAAATTATATAATCTTCTTTATCTCAACCTCAAACATATCTCATGTTTATTTTTATGCCATTTATTTTTTATTCTATTATAAAGGTTAAGAGTATAAAATTTGTATACAATTAACTACATATACCTAAAAATATAATAAAGTAATTACCAATGTGTTAGTGACTTCTGTTCTTGGTATTAATAACATTTTTTTTTTACTTTTATTGTGTTCATTAAACGTAGAGTGCTATGCATTGTGACTTAATTTTAAATACCCACCAAATGCCTTAGATTTTTCTTTTATTCCCTTTTGCTTAGAGTAGGATCTCAAGCCTACGTAATAGCTGTGTCAAAGTATTGTCCTTGTTGGAGGTGGAAGGGATTTTAGAGATCTTTTAGTCCAATATCCTTATATAGACTGGGAAACTGAGGCCTTCCCTATTGGATAGACATTCTCTGTGTTATTAAGTGTTTGTCACTACAAGCAACACATTTACAAACATTATTATGTATTCAAAGTCATTTTTACCAATGTTAATGATTTTGGCTTAGGGGCAGATTAAAGAGTAAAGAAAGGTCCTCTAATAATGGATAATTATCCTAAGAATTATGTAGTAAGTGCTCATAGTTGTCACTGAATAATAGCTAACTTCATAATTTTCAATGTATCAGACACTGAATCAAGTACTTTACTTTTACTCTTTCATTCTAATGAACACATTGAGGGGTTCATTATTATCCTCATACTATCTTCATATCATCCTTAATGTCCTTAATGAAAAAACTAAGATTTTAAGTGAATAACTTGCCCAAAGTCACATGGTTTATAATCAGAAGAGCCCAGATGTAAAACCAGATGGTTTGATTCCAGGTGTTAAATTCTTACTGTGCCATCTTTAGTGAACAAAAATGAATGAACTCTTCAACAGAGATGCTTAATCTGGATTTATTTAAGTGATAACTGTGGCTACTTTTCTGTTCCTCTGGTAGTAGTTGTTTTTATGATGTGAGTACCTTTAGGGGCACTAGTCCTCAAGTTCCTCTGATTTATACATGAGTGTTGTCTTGAACTGACAAAGTATACTAGAACAAGCTAATTTAACAAACAAGATGGTTTTCATTGGTTCTAGCATGCCTAACAGCTTTATTTGGTTAACAACCAAACACTGGGAGGTGCCAATGTATCCAGTCCATAATTAAATGAAAATTATCCTAGGGATTTTACCATTTAAGTACTCCTTATGGCAGAGGAACCTGTACTTTGACGAGCCTGAAGGTATGACCTGAAGCTACCCTTCGAAAGCAGGAAACTCTCTTGAAATCTATACATTTTAACTATAAACTTATTTTCAATATTTGATGTGTATTCTATAATTTATTGACATTAGTTTTTATGTAAGACAAAATTTCCTGCCCTTTAGTAAAACTGACACCCAGGAAGATGTGTTATGATGATCCAATCCATTTCCATATTTCAGGCAACACCACAGGCTCTGGGGCTGTACTTGCATAGGTTTAAATTCTTTCACTTACTGACCGTGTGGCTCTGGAGAAGAAGTCACACATCTCTAATTCTCAGTTTCTTTATCTATAAAAAGAGGGTAATGATAGGAACTGCCCTATTGGTTGTTATATAAAAATTAAGGGGATTATATAAATCGTTTAGTAGATGCATAAAGTCTCAGTAAGTGTTGTTTATTATTATTATACACTTCACAGAGCCACATAGGGATTCCTATCTCAGTTCAATAAGTATGATCCACAGGCAAAGCTAATGACTTTAATCAGCTTAAATTGTGTTCTATATGTACACCATTCCCTTCAACTTAGAAAATAAGTTGAATTTGCCATGTGACCCAAAGTTACATTTTATTGTTAAAGTGAGAACTGATATCCTTGGTTTAGTTATTTTCCACTGTGGCAGGATTTTCAATTTAATTGTATGATAAGCATGTAATAAAGCCTAATGTTTCACTTTCAAGGCAATGATAAGTAATACTTCATTGTTCATTAACTCAGCAATGAAAGAGAAGCAAGGAAATTGCATTATTACTGACTACAAAGGAAAAAATAAGCAGAGTATCTCATTAAATCATTGCTGCTTTTAGTTACCATCAAAAAATCTGTTTAATACAGAGAAAGGAATAAGAAATGGAGCTGTAAATTCTCCAGATTCATTACTTTGTTTTAGTGACTCTTTTAAAAAAGATGCAACCAACAATTCAAAATCATAATATGAGCAGGTTTGTCTGTTTCCTTTTATAACCAGTGTTTATCTACCTAAAAAAACCCAAGCATTCTCTGGTTAGAAGTAGCCAAATGCTCTAATTAACACAATTTCCTTATCTGACATCATTAAAATGTGTCTAGCCTTCTCTGCAATAAAGGTTAAAAATGACATAAAGACAAAATTATATAGTGCACCTGGTGACTCAGTTGGTTAGGCAACTGCCTTGGGCTCAGGTCATGATCCCAGAGTCTCGGGATGGAGTCCCACATGGGGCTCCCAGCTCGACCGGAAACTGCTTCTCCCTCTGACTTTCTCCCCTTTCATGTTCTCTCTCTCTCATATAAATGAATTTTTAAAAAACCTTAAAAAAAGACAGACTTATATAAATTATTAGACTACATGCTCCCTTTACTTGTAGCAACCTCCAAGCTGTTTCCAACTTCTGATATACACTATACACAGTTCTTTGAAAAATCTTCCTGAAAATGCTTATCATATGCCTTCTATAATCCACATTTTAGTAATACTCCAGTATTTGGAAACAGACCTGTGTATATATTATAAGCTGTATTTTTTTATTATGTTATGTTAGTCACCATACAATAAATCATTAGTTTTTGATGTATAAGCTCTATCTTTTACTTTCTGGTGACCTTGGGCAAATTTCTCAACTCCCTTTGCCTGAAGTTCCTCATCTGTAAAATCAAGATAATAGTACCTACCTCCTACAGTCACAATGAGTTTTATTTTTATTTATTTTTTTTAAAGATTTTATTTATTTATTTGACAGAGAGAGATCACAAGTAGGCAGAGAGGCAGGAAAAGAGAGAGGAAGGGAAGCAGGCTCCCTGCTGAGCAGCGAGCCCGACACGGGACTCAATCCCAGGACCCTGGGATCATGACCTGAGCCGAAGGCAGCGGCTTAACCCACTGAGCCACCCAGGCGCCCCACAATGAGTTTTAAATAACGTAATACAGCTTAGACCATGGTGAGTCTCAGCAAATTCTAAATTTCTTACTAAACTTATCTTATCCAAGAACACTTACACAATGGAATATAGTTCTTTAACTCTTCATTTCCTTTAGGGCTATTTACTCAGCCTACCTTACATTTTGTATGTTTTTTGAACTAATGACCTGACTTCCTGATAGTAGAACTGTTCCCACTTGCTGCTGAAGTAGAAATAAGTTTTAACCTTTAATTACACCCTCTTTTATATAACAATTGTCCCCTAAATGTGTCTAATATACTGGTATAACTGCTATGTAGCAAACAATATCAGTTTGATTAAATTTTTAGGATTTAAAGAGTTCATGTTTTTGCAATCAATTTCTAAATAGAAGTATGTCACATATTTTATTAATAGCTAGAGACCATGCAGAGTCTTCTGAAGAAAAATTCTAGAAGATAATGAAGATCTATATTTAATATTAAATTGTTCAACCCCTTTAATTAGCATATTACTCCATAAGACAAGATTTCTAGACAATAATTATCTGAAAATTGCTTTAAAAATAATAGGCATTTAAAGATAAATATATATCAAAATATCAGGACATCGCCTTTCAATAAATTGCATAGTAAATATCATAAAAATTGATACTCAAAAATTTCAGTTAAGTAAAATGAGTAAGTCCTAAGGATCTATTGTACATTGTACCTGTAGTCAACAATATTTATTAATAGTACACTTAAAGTTTAAGAGGCTAGATCTCATGTTGAGTTTTTACCATAGTAAAGTAGGGTGTTACATGCAACTGATGAATTATCGAACACTACATCTGAAACTAATGATGTGTTGGCTAATTGAATTTAAATTAAAAAAGTAAAAGATAAGCCTACTCAGAGAACCAGCTTAATTTTTGTTTTTGTTATCAGAGCTTTGTTATCTAAATTGAGCTTTGTTATCTGAATTATCAACATGTCACACTGAATTTTCCTTTCTTTTAGTATATTTAAAAAAAACAAATTCCTTAATTTCTTAATTATTTGAAACACACTTTTCCTTGGGAAATAATTTTTTTTTTATTTTGGGTTTCTTTTTGTTTTTTTTTTTTTTCTTGCTTGTTTTATTTTTATTTTTAATGTTTTTTTACACAAAAGGCAGTTATTGAGACATTTAAGTGATTGGGAAAATGCCAGAAACCAGAGCTTGAGAACACATCTGCCAAAAGGGCTGGTTCTAAATATGTACAAATGATGTCCATAGTAGAGTGACAGATAAAGAAGGCAGACTGTAAAACAATATCTTCAGTATGATCTCATCCATATAAAAAAGTACGTATGAAAAGATTATATATATATATATAGATATATAGATATATATATGGAGTGTGCATGTGTCTATGATTTCATGTTCATAGAAAAATGTCTGAAAATATATGCAACAAATTAATGCAATCAGGTGAAAGGGAAACTTTTAACTTTTTATTTTCCATTCTTCAACACTTTTTGAGATTTTAAACAATGAGAATATATTATTTTTTAACTAAAATTTGTAAAGAAAAATTTAAGGCAACAAGGCTTAACATATTTTTTAGAGATTTATTTGTTTATTTGACAGAGAGAGGAAACATAAGCAGGGGGAGTTGGAGAGGGACAAGCAGATTTCCCACAGAGCAGGGAACCCAATGCAGGACTTGATCCCAGGACCTCGGGATCATAACCTAAGCTGAAGGCAGACATTAACCGACTGAGCCACCAAGGTACCCCTATGCAAAAGCTTTTTGATTTTGATGTAGTCCCAATAGTTTATTTTTGCTTTTGTTTCCCTTACCTGAGGAGAACATATCCATAAATATGTTGCTAAGGCTGACATCCAAGAGATTACGGTCAATATTTTATCTTCAGAATTTTATGGTTTCATATCTCACATTTAGGTCTTTAATCCCTTTTGAGTTTATTTTTGCGTATGGTGTAAGAAAGTGATCCGGTTTTATTCTTTTGAGTGTAACTGGCCAGTTTTCCCAATACAATTTATTGAAGAGACTGTCTTTTCCTCATTATATATTCTTGAATCTTTTTCATACATTAATTGGCCATATAAGTGTGAGTTTATTTATGGGCCCTCCATCCTGTTCCATTGATCTATGTGTCTAATTTTATACAGTTGCCATATTGTTTTGATTATTACACCTTTGTGGTTTATCTTGAAGTCTGAAATTGTGATGTCTCCAACTTTGTTTTTCTTTCTCAAGATTGCTTTGGCAACTTAGGCTCTTTTGTGGTTTCATACAAATTTTAGTATTATTTGTTCTGGTTTTGTGAAAGATGTCGTTGGTATTTCAATAGAGATTGCATTGAGACTGTAGATTTCTTTTGGTAGTAGGGACATTTTAACAATATTAATGCTCCAAACTTTGAGCATGGAGTATCTTTCCATTTGTTTGTATTGTCCTTAATTTCCTTCATTGTTACTTTATATTTTTCAAAGTACAGGTCTTTTACCTCCATGATTAAGTTTATTCCTAGGGATTTTGTTTTTGGTGCAATTGAAAATGGAGTTTTTCCTTAATTTCTCTTTCTGCTACTTCATTATTAGGGTATAAAACTCTACTGATTTCTGGATATTAACTTTGTATCCTCCAATTTTACTGAATTCATTTATTACTTCTAGTCTTTTTTTTAAGATTTTTTTTTTTTTTTTGACAGTCAGAGATCACAATTAGGCAGAGAGGCAGGCGGGGGTTGAGGGGGAAGCAGGCTTCCTGCTGACCAGAGAGCCCAATGATTCCAGGACCCTGAGATCATGACCTGAGCCGTAGGCAGAGGCTTAACCCACTGAGCCACCCAGGTGCCCCACGTCTAGTCGTTTTTTGATTGAGTCTGTCATCCACAAATAGTGACATTTTAACTTCTTTCCCGTTATGAATGCCTCTTATTTCTTTTTCTCGTATGATTGCTGTGACTAAGATTTCCAGTACTAGGGTGAATAAAAGTGGTATAAAGTGGACATTCTTGTCTAGTTCCTGATCTTTAAAGAAAAGCTCTCAATTTCACCATTGATATTAGCTGTGAGTTTTTATATACAGCTTTATTATTGTAGTATTTTCCCTCTGAACACACTTTAATAAGATTTTTTATTGTGAATGGGTGTGGTGTTTTGTCAGATGCTTTTTCTGCATCTATTTAGCTGACCATATGATTTTATCCTTTGTTTTGTTGATGTGGTATGTCATGTTGATTGATTTGTGAATATTGAATCATCCTTGCATACCCAGAATAAATCTCACTTGATCATGGTGAATAATCTTTTCAATGTATTGTCGGATTTGATTTGCCAATATTTTTTTAGGATTTTTGCATATATGTTTATCAGGCATATTGACCTTAATTTTCTTTTTTTAAATTGTTCATTTATTTGTTTATTATTAATTAATTAATATTATGATAGTCCATATAATACAACTGTGGTATATGCCTGGTTTTGATATAGTGCTGGCATCATAGAATGTATTTGGAAGGTTTCCTTTCTTTCCATTTTTTGGAATAGTTTAAGGAGGATAAGTATTCACTCTTCTTTATGTGTTTGGTAGAATTTTCCTGTGAAGCCATCTGGCCCTGAACTTTTGTTTGTTGGGAGATTTTTGATTACTGATTAAATTTCTTTGCTGTTTATCAGTCTTTTCAAGTTTTCTATTCCTGTTTCAGTTTTGGTAATTTATATGTTATAAGGAATTTATCCATTTCTTCCAGGTTGTCTAATTTATTGGCATAAAATATTTTGTAGTATTCTCTTATAATCCTTTTATTTTTGTGATGTCACTTGTTACTTCTTTCCTCTCATTTCTGATTTTATTTATTTAGGCCCTTTCTATTTTTTGTGGCTGAGTCTGGCTAAAGGTTTATTGATTTTTCAATTTTGTTTATTTTTTCAAAGAACCAGCTCTTGGGTTCATTGTTTTGTTTTGTTTTCTGTTTTGTTTTTTTTTCCTTCCTTGTATTCACCTTGGACTTTGATTGTTCTTCTTCTTTAAGTGTAAATTTAGATTATTTATTTGAGCTTTATCTTTTTTTTTGAGGTAGGGCTGTATGCATATTTATTTCCTTCTTAGAACTGCTTTTGCTGTGTCCCAAAGTTTTTGGAGCACTGTGTTTTCATTTGCCTCCATGTATTTCTTTTATTTCTTCTTTGATTGTTTATTGGTCCATTGATTGTTTAGTATCACTTTTTTCCATTTTTTTTTCTTGCGATTTATTTTTAGCTTCGTACCATTGTGGTTAGTATGATATCAATAGTCCTATTTTTATTGAGGTTTGTCTTGTGACTAACATGTTATCTATTCTGGAAAATGATCCCTGTACATTTAAAAAGAATGTGTAGTTTGTTGTATTGGGATGGAATGTTCTGTATATATCTGTTATGTACATCTTTTCTAATGTTTCATTCAAAGCCACTGCTTACTTTTTGAGTTTCTGCTTGGGTGATTTATCCATTGATGTAAATGAGTGTTAAAGTCCCCTACTATTATTGTATTACCATCAATTTCTCTCTGTTTGTTAATATTTGTTTTATGTATGTAGGTGCTCCAATGTTGGGTTCATAGATATTTACAATTTTTCTATCCTCTATTTGGATTGATCCTTTTATTTATATATTGTTCTTCTTTCTCTCTTAGTGTTATTTTAAGTCTGTTTTGTCTGATCTAAGTATTGCTACTCCAGCTTTATTCTTATCTTTGGCTTCCATTAGCATGGTAAATATCTTTCCATCCTTTCATTTTCTGTCTGTCTGTGTCTTTAGGTCTGAGGTGAGTCTGTTGTAGGCAGCACACAGATGGGTCTTGCTTTTTTATTTACTTTGTCATCCTATGTCTTTTGATTGGAGCATTTGAGGTATTTACATTTAAAATAATTATTAATTTGTTATTTGTGTTCTGGTTGTTTTGTAGTTCTACTATATTCATTTTCTTCTCTTGCTCTCTTTGTGATTAATGAGTTTCTGTAGTGTTATGTTTGGCTTTTTTCTCTTTATTTTTTTGTGCATGTACTATAGGTTTTGGGTTTGTTGCTTGCATGAGATTCATAACAACTTCCTAAGTATATAACTGTCTATATTAATTTAATGGTCATTTAACTTCAAACACATTTTTTTAAAAAGTTCCTTTCTTGCTCCCTCCTCCACATTTTATGTATAGGCTATCTTTTTTATTATTTACATACAGTTAATTAACATATAGTGTATTTTTAGTTTCAGAGGTAGAATTCAGTGATTGATCAGTTGTATATAACACCCAGCGCTCATTCATCACATGCCCTCTTTAATGCCTAGTACCTTTTTATCCCATCCCCCACCTCCTTCCCTTCCAGCAATCCTCAGTTTCTTTCCTATAGTTAAGAGCCTCTTTTGGATTGTCTCCTCCTCTGATTTTGTCTTATTTTTTTCCTCCCTTCCTCTATGCTCCTCTGTTTTGTTTCTTAAATTCCACATATGAGTGAAATCATATGATAATTGTCTTTCTCTGATTGACTTATTTCACTTAGCATAATACACTCTAATTCTATCTACATTGTTAGAAATGGCAAGATTTCATTTTTTATGGCTGACTAATATTCCTGTGTGTGTGTGTGTGTGTGTGTGTGTGTGTGTACCAACTCTTCTTTATCCATCTATCAGTAGACATCTGGGCTCTTTCCATAGTTTGGCTATTATAGACATTGTTGCTATAAACATTGGCATACAGGATACAGGTACAGATCACTATATTTGGATCTTTGGGGTAAATACCTAGTAGGGCAGGGTAGCTCTACTTTTAACTTTTTGAAGAACCTCCATACTGTTTTCCAGAGTGGCTCTACCAGCTTGCATTCCCACCGGCAGTGTATGAGGGTTCCCCTTTCTCTACATCCTCCCCAACATGTTGTTTCCTGACTTGTTAATTTTAGCCATTCTGACTGGTGTGAGGTGTTATCTCATTGTGGTTTTGATTTGTATTTTTCTGATGCTGAGTGATGTTGAGAATTTTTTCATGTGTCTGTTGGTCATTTGTGTCTTTTTTTGGAGAAATGTCTGTTCATGTCTTCTGCCCATTTCTTGACTGGATTATTTGTTCTTTGAGTGTTGAGTTTGTAAGTTCTTTATAAATTTTGGATACCAGCCCTTTATCTGATAAGACATTTGCAAATACCTTCTCCCATTCTGTCCGTTGTCTTTTGATTTTGTCAACTCTTTCTTTTGTCTACAAAAACTTTTCATCTTGATGAAATCCCAATGGTTCATTTTTGCCTTTGTTTCCCATCCTTTTGGAGATATGTCTAGCCAGAAGTTGCTGTGGTTGAAGTCAGAGATTGCTGCCTGTGTTCTCTTCAAGGATTTTGATGGATTTCTTCCTCACATTTAAGTCTTTCATCAATTTTGAGTTTATTCTTGTGTATTGTATAAGAAAGTGATCCAGTCCCATTCTTCTGCATGTGGCTGTCACATGCACCGATTTCCCCAGCACCATTTATTGAAGAGACTGTCTTTTTTCCATTGGATATGCTTTCCTTATTTGTTGAAGATTAGTTGAACATAGAGTTGAGAGTCCATTTCTGGGGTCTCTATTCTGTTACATTGATCTATGTGTCTGTTTTTTGTGCCGGGACCATACCATCTCAATGATTACAGCGTTGTAATATAGCTTCAAGTCTAGAATTCTGATACCACCAGCTTTAATTTTCTTTTTCAACATTCCTTTGGCTATTTGGGCTTTTTATTTTATTCCATACAAATTTTAGGATTATTTCTTCTAACTCCATAAAAAATGTTGATTTTATTTTGATAGGGATTGCTTTGAATATGTAGGTTGATTATTGATTTTATTTTGATAGGGATTGCTTTGAATGTGTAGATTGCTTTGGGTAATATAGACATTTTAACAATATTTGTACTTCCAATCCAATGAGCATAGAACATTTTTCCATTTCTTTGTGTCTTTCTCAATTTCTTTCTTGAGTGTTCTATAGTTTTCAGAGTACAGATGTTTTACCTCTTTGGTTAGGTTTATTCTTAGGTATTTTATGGCTTTCAATTTAATTATAAATGGTATTGATTCCTTGATTTTTCTTTCTACTGCTTCACTATTGGTGTATATAAATGTAATAGATTTCTGTAAATTGATTTTATATCTTGCACTTCTTTAGTCCTGCTGCTTTTAGAATTTTTTCTTTATCATTGTATTTTGCCAGTTTAACTATGATATGTCTTGGCATTGGCCTCTTTTTGTTGATTTCAGTGGGAGTTCTTTGTGCCTCCTGGATTTGCATATCTCTTTCCTTCCATAGATTAGGCAAGTTTTTAGCTATTATATCCTCAAATAAACTTCTGCCTCTTTTCTCTCTCTTCTTCTGGAACTCCTATGATAGGAATGTTATGTTTGATGGAATACTAAGTTCCCTACATCTATTCTCCTGTTGCATAATTCTTTTTCTCTTTTGTTCAGCATCAGTATTTTCCATTATTCTATCTTCTATATCACTATGTTCCTCTGTTCGTTCCATCCTTGTGGTCAATCTGCTGCTGTATTTTTGGCTACTCTTTTCCTCAGGTCATTTGTCTGCAGAATCTCCTTGCCTGAAGAGGGCAGTGTTTGGACCTTGGCTAGAGTATGGCCAGTTTCATCTAGTTGTTTCCTGGTCTGCTTGTTAAGTGAGACCTGATGCTATTTCCACTAGGACTGATGTCCTGCAGAACTCTCTGTCTGGGAGACAAAGGGCATCCAGTGGTTTCTACTATCTTCTGGCAAAAGGGCCCACTGCATTGGGACTCAGGCACACTTGCCTGAAAAAAGCAGTACCGGCAAAGTGCAGGAGGGCCAGATTTGGTATAAGCAGGTTAGGCAAGTGTAGGCTCTGTACCACTAACTAAATCAAGTATAGGCTCTGTACCACTTACTAAACCTGGTATATGCGGGGGGTGGGTATATGGAAATGGTGTCAGCCAGTTCCTTTGTCCCCAGAGTGTGGTCTCTGTGGCTAAAGCTCTCAGGTAAGCACTCCCAGAGGAGTGAATAATTTCCCCTTTTATGACTCAAGCATTTTTCAGATCTCTGTTTTTAAGCTGTCTCCAGGCTGCTTGTCTGCCTGGGGCAATGCATCGCACTTTGGCCTCTATCCCAACCAAGCCTGCTGCCTTTTAAAACTCTAAACCTTAGGACTCCAAAAGTCCTGTGGTAGAGGCCTGCTCTGGTCTTCTAGGAGAGGATCTTGCTGCACTGGGATGTCCACTAAGAGGGAAAGAGTGAGTAGAATAATTGCATTGGGTTGGCAGAACAGGGATTACCTCATTATCTTTAGAAGGTGAAGGATGGAAAGAAATGAGTAGAAATGAAGAAAGATGGAAATGGAAACATCTTTTGAGAACAATTATACAGCATGTTTATTATTTTTGGTAATTTTGTTTGGAATGTCTTTTTAAGACTAGTTTTTTAGAGCAATTTTAGCTCCACAACAGACTTAAGAGGGAGGTACAAAGATTTCACATATATCCTTTGCCCTCCACACCTGCATAGCCTCCCCATTATCTACATCACTCACCAGAATGGTATTTTTTTTTAACCAAGGATGAACCTATACTGACACATCATAATTATCCAAAGTCTGTAGTTTACATTAGGTTTTTCTCTTGATGTTTATGGGTTTGAACAAATGTGTAATGACATGTATCCACTGTCACTGTCTTTTCACTGCCCTAAAAATCCTCTGTGCTCTGCCTTTTTAACACCCCACCACAGGAAAACTCTGATATTTTTATTGACTCAATAGTTTTATCTTTTTCAGAATGTCTTATAGTTAGTATTGTACAGCATACAGCCTCTTCAGATTGGCTTATTTCCCTTAGTAATATGCATTTATATTTCCTTCATGTCTTTTCATGCCTTGATAGCTATTTTTTTTTAGTGCTGAGTAGTATTCCAATATCTGGATGTACACTTTATTTATCCATTCACATACTGAAGGATCTCTTCATTGCTTTCAAGTTTGGCCAGTTATAAATAAAGCTGTTATAAACATCTGTGTGCAGGTATCTGTGCAGACATAAATTTTAAACTTTTTAAAGATATATAACAAGGAGCACAGTTGCTAAATCATATGGTAAGAGTATATTTAGTTTTGTAAGAAATTGTCAAACTGTCTTCCCAAGTGGCTTACCATTTTGCATTTCCACCAGCAATGTATGGAGTTCTTGTTGATCCACATCCTTACCAATGTTTTGTGTTGTCAGTGTTCTATATCTGGGAAATTCTAATAGGTGTGAAGTGATATTTCATTGCTGTTTTAATTTACATTTCTCTGGTGGCAAACGTTGTTGGACATCTTTTCATAGGCTTATTTGCCTTCTTTGTACAGTGCCTTTTAACACAGGAGAAAGTTTCAAAAATATTCTCCAATTACCATGATATAAGAGTTATAATGTAAAACTTCTGCCCTGATGCTTTTAACATTATAATATAGTATGATAACATACTGAATATTCTTAAGAGCTCTTTACAAATTTATTGTTTATATTTTTGAAATTCCAAGTGTCTTATAAAATCAGTACAATGGTGTTAGAATTTCAAAGTGAAATTAAGAAAAGTGAAAAGCCACAGTAAGATAAGCCACTTGCAAAATTATACAAAGGAACTGCTGGTGAGTAGATAATTTGATTTGGAAATGCCAGAAGTTTTGTTTGAGTTTCAAGGAGGCATTCATAGAATGTGATGATAAATTGAAAAGGCCAAATCTAATCATTTAACAGGAAATTGAATAACCAGAAAGAAAATTACTATATTAGGAAAAATTGTAGAGCTAATTGTGAGTCTCCAGCTGTGTAGGAAAGGAAATGTCCTAATTATCAGATTGGAATTTTCTAGTCCCCAACCCAATGGTGGAGATGGGTAAGCAGATCAAATTAAATTTTGAAGCAGTAGTCATTAAGAATATCTACTGACTACTTTTCTAGTGATTCCTGGCTCACCATGGTAATTTCCCATTATAATTTTTGTATGTGTTTTATCTGAGAAATTCAGAATATGTTTGTTATAAAACTGAATATCCCTGTGTTTATAGTATTTCTCATTATAAACTGATAGATGGACATATTATTTTATATGTCATTATCTTATAACTGTAGTTAGTTTGAATTAATGTCCCTAATCGTGGTACTACTAGAATACTGATCGAATAGTAAATAGTGTCTACACAGAAGGAAGCAAATATTATGTGGAAGGTTACATGGATGATATCCATTTGCAATCAATAAAACAACTAGGTAGTGATACAGAATGTGCCAATTTCCTTATTTTTACAGTTTCTTTTTTTATTTTTTTAAAGATTTTTATTTATTTATTTGACAGACAGAGATCACAAGCAGGCAGAGAGGCAGGCAGAGAGAGAGGGGGAAGCAGGCTCCCTGTTGAGCAAAGAGCCTGATGCAGGGCTCAATCCTAGGACCCTGGGATCATGACCTGAGCCGAAGGCAGAGGCTTAAACCACTATATAAAAGTAATGTGCTTCCTGTGGAAGTGCAACTTTAAGCCCCTACCTTTCTAAGATATAGATGATTGCTGCTTCTAAACTCCTGTTACATAGAAATTTTGGAGCTTCCTCTGGAAATGAGGAACTATTTAATTGAGGACATGCAGTTGGAAGAGGATTCAGGAGATGGAGGGAGGGGAAAGTAAGGTTAGGTAATCAGTGAAGGGTTTTATACCCTAGGATTATAACAAGGAAGCAGCACAACTAGGGTTTGAATCCATCAGACTCCAAAGTCAATATACCTCTTTATTAGAATTTTCTAATATTAGTATGTATAAGAGTCACCTGAGGGATATGTCAGAATACAAGTTCATGACCCCTGAATTTCTGATGCCCAGAAATATATATATATATATATATATATATATATATATAAAAGACTTTATTTATTTATTTGACAGAGAGAGAGATCACAAGTAGGCAGAGAGGCAGGCAGAGAGAGGGGGAAACAGGCTCCCTTCTG
This sequence comes from Enhydra lutris kenyoni, assembly GCF_002288905.1. Lineage (NCBI taxonomy): Eukaryota > Metazoa > Chordata > Mammalia > Carnivora > Mustelidae > Enhydra > Enhydra lutris. The sequence continues at coordinate 1,720,775 of NW_019154151.1, forward strand.
AGCCATGAAGGGCTCGATCCTGGGACCCTGAGATCATGACCTGAACTGAAGGCAGAGGCTTAACCCACCAAGCCATCCAGGTGCCCCCAGAAATCTATATTTTAAATAAGTATCCCTAGATGGCTATGATACAAATAGTCAGTGCACATACTCTGAGAAACATTTTCTCACAGCAATGGCTCTTGATGTTTTGTGTTTCAGGATTCCTTTACTTCATTATAAATTGCTGAGGACCCCAAAGAGCATTTGTTTATGTGGTAAATAATATCTGATAAATAATAGTTATTGATCTTTAAGGTATAAAAAGTGAAAACTGAGAAATGTTTAAAATGTTTATTAACTCATTTGAATATAGGAGTTAATAAGGTCATTGCATTTAAACTGAATAACATTTTCTGAAATGTAATTATAGCTTCCAAATTAAAAGTATTTAGTGAGCAGGATGTATTATTTTACATTTTTAAAATTTTTTAAATTTTTTAAATTACTTTTCAGTGTACTAGAATTCATTGTTTATGCACCACACCCAGAGCTCCATGCAATATGTGCCCTCCACAATACCCCCCACCAGGCTGGCCCAACTTCTGACTCCCAACCCCTTCAAAACCCTCAGATTGTTTTTCAGAGTCCATAGTCTCTCATGGTTCATCTCCCCCTCCAATCTGTTTAATGCTAACTTAATAATTCTCATATGTTTCTACATTTAATCTCTTGTGATATGATGTTTTGGTTGAAGTATATGAAGAAAATAAGGCCTCATACAAATAACATAGTTGGAAAAATGAGAAACTTGTAGACCCCCTGGGAGTATCTTGGAGAACCCCATGGATCCTAGTATCCCAGTTTGAGTTATAGTCTTAGAGTAATATCTGTTTGTTGCTATCAGAAGTGTTTATATTTGTCCAATTTGGTCACGAAGTATTTAGAGATATGGATATTTATTCCATAGATTGTTTTAGATTGTCAAATTATTTCATAAAATTTACTCTCATATTTCTTTTATTAATTTACTCTGTAAATTTGAAAGCACTATAGAGATATAAAATTAGGAGCCCAGATGGTGGAATAGAATTTGTTTAAGGAAATTGAGTCTCAGAACAATGATTCCATTGAGGCTAGAGGAATTTAAGCAATGAGGAAGAATACATTAGATGACCAGTTATAGGTAGGAAAATGTGATCAATTTGTAGTTACTTATAGTAGTTATTTACAATTGATTAAATAATTATAATGGTGAGAAAGTGCTAATCATAACCTTTTTTTTAAAAGATTTTATTTATTTATTTGACAGAGAGAGATCACAAGTAGGCAGAGGCAGGCAGAGAGAGAGGAAGGGAAGCAGGCTCCCTGCTAAGCAGAGAGCCCGACGTGGGACTCGATCCCAGGACCCTGGGATCATGACCTGAGCCGAAGGCAGCGGCTTAACCCACTGAGCCACCCAGGTGCCCCCCTAATCATAACCTTTTAAGGAGGATTATTACTTTGCCTGAATAAAATAACCTTTTGTTTTCATCAGCATACCTTTCAAATTTGGTTATTACATATTTTTTAATTTAATTTTTGTTCTGCAACCTAAAACTTACTACCAGTTTAGTGCACAAACTTTAACAAATATTATTTTTAATTTATTTTTGACCAGTGTGAAAGAACCTGAAAAGGAAACAGGGAAGGAGCAGCTAGAATGTGAGAGGAAAACCAAAAGTGTGTTTAATCCAGGAAACCAACTAAAGTCAAAATGTTTCAAGGAGAAGGGAGTAATCCACTCTGTCAATTGATGTTGATTTGTGAAATTAAGATAAAAAATGAAAATCGATCATTAATTTTAGTGACATGGAAGTCATTAGTGACCTGGACAACAAATAGTCCTCGTAGAGTGGTTGAGGTAAAAGCCCCAAACTGGTGTGCATTCAAGACAGAATGGGAGGAGAGGAGTTGAAAACAGTGTATAAACATCCCTTTCCAGAGGTTTTGCTAAAAAAGGACAACAGAGAAATGAAGTACTAGATAATAGGAGAAATGGGGTTAAAAGAGGTGGTTTTCTGTTGTTGTTTTTTTTTTTAATTTTTTTTTTAAATTTTATCTGTTGGTTTTTAAATGAGACAATTAGCATGTTATATGCTAATGTTTTCTTGAAAGCTTCCCTAGTGAACGTAATACACATAGAATCCTTTCCTTATAGAACTCATAGTCTAGTGGAGAAAATGGTTTTAAACAATTACATAAATTAGATAATTATCATTGCAATGTGTATTAAAAGAAACACCACAGAGTTCTATCAGAGTATACTTGTCAGACCTAGCTTTTTCAAGGAAATCAAGTCAAGCTTCTCTAAATAAGTGATTTTCAAGTTCCACTTTCGGAGGGAAAATAGTATCTGCAAAGGTCCTGGGTAGGGTGTGTGTGTGGCATATCAGAGATACTATAAAAGGCCATTGATTTTGAGGTGCAGAGGGGGAGGAAGATGAGTGAGGCAGAAGGTAAGGAGGAAGAGATAAGCAGTGAGGAGATCATTTAGATTGGAGCCTAAAGACTCATGTAAGTCTTTGGTTTTTATGTTAAGGGCATTAAGGAGCCTTGACTTTATGTGTTGGCCACAAAAAAAGTGAACCAGCCAAAATTGAAAAGTTAAAGGTGTAATAGATAGGAAGCAAAATGGAAAAGTGAATTGCATGTTTACTATTTTTACTGCTGTAGACAGGACATATTTGCAGCTTCATAATCAGTTACTTCCCAATATATTCATTTTATTTGGTTTTCAGCAACTGAGTGATTTTTGTCTTACTTATCAAATCACACAGTAAGCAAGTCAAATTTGTTAAGATGCCTAAAAACAATTGATCCTATCATTCCCTATTTAATGTCTTCCAATCACTCACTTTTTGTCCTTTTTCTCTTAAAAAATAACATACAACTTTTTGTGAAATTTTCAAGAATGTAGAAAGCTTGTAAGACTTCTGTTGTGAATACCTATATGCCCACAACCTAGAGTCAAGAACTTTTATCATTTTATTGTGTTTGTTTTCTCTGTTTTGCTGCACAATTTGAAAGTAAGTTACAGACCTCATAATGCTTTAGATGCAAATTTTCAACATGCATCACCTAAAAATAAGGATATTTTCTTCTACACTTTCAATGTTATAATACTAAAGATAATAAAAAATAATTTTCTGATATTACCTAATACCCACCAATATTAGATACCTTCAGTGTCCCCTCAAAATATTTTTTAACAGTTTTTATTGGGGTTATTCATTTTGACTGTGTCAATGATTTACTGCAAATTTGCAAAAGTTGAGTATTCAGTATCACAATTTAATTTTAGAATATTTCATTTACTCCAAAAAGAAACCTCATATACTGTTTTTTTTTTAATTGAACCAGGATAAAATCAAAGTTCACACATGGTATTTAATTATGTCTCCTTAAATAATCTTTTTTTAAAGAATATTTACATTTTCCCCCATGTAATTTCTGGAAAAGACCAGCTGTTTGTTTTATAGACTGTCCCACATTTTGGACTTATCTGAGTGTTTCCTCATTGTGTCATTTAACTTGTTTCTTTATATCCCCCACACAGTGTCTTCTATTAAAGTCTCGATTAGATGCATTATGACATATTTGGAATAAAGCCCAAATTTTTAAATTGCCTTCCTCTTCTAAAATGTATGCCCCATGAAATCATTGACTTGATCTCTCTTGTTTAACATCAGTGCCTGTCTCATGGGTTATATATTTCTGCCATATAGATTTATAAACTATGTATACATAGGGTTATGTATTTCTGCCATATAGATTAAACCTTAGTTTAAGATATTTTAAATTTTAGTATAGTCAGAATAAACTTATGGATCCATGATTTATTTTCTATTTTTTAAAAAGATTTTATCTATTTATTTGACAGAGAGAGAGAGAGCACAAGCAGGGGTGAGCATCAGGCAGAGGGAGAGGGAGAAGCAGGCTTCCCACTTCGCAGGGAGCCCAATGAGGGGCTTGATCCCAGGATCCCAGGATCATGACCTGAGCCAAAGGCCAATGCTTAACAGACTGAGCCAACAAGTGCCCCCCATTATTTATTTTCTGAGCCAGTAATTTGAACCGGTGAAAAGCAGGTTTTCTTCCATTTTAGCATGTCATAAACATTTTAGATGTTCCTCTACTTTTTAAGGTATCAAGTTGATTTCCATGATAAGGAATTTCATGCTCAAATATTTTAAAATAAATTAAGCCCAATAGATTTAAGGTTTTGGTAGGACTGTCTATCATAAGATTTAAGGGATTTCATTAAATAATCGGTACAGTCATATTCAAGGCTGTTGAACAATTTCAGGTTAGATTGACTTTTTCCATAGAGAAAAAGTTATCTGGAGTTATTGAGTTTGGAGTAAATCAAGCAAAGTTACTCGAATCTTCAGATTTCTAATTTAGGCAATTATATAGGCAGATTATTTCAGTGTCACTCAAATGGTAAAAAAGATTCAAGGGAGTCTAGGTAAAAGCAGCTGACTTCCTAGTGTCAAACTTTGCTGTATTTCTGAATACCTGTATGACAACTGGCAATGATATAATAAATAGGCAAAAATAATGATATTAAATGTTGTTATGTGTCAACTTAGCAAATTCTTTGACTCAGGATATATGCCAAAGCAGTAAATAGAGCATGCTATGCCTTTATCCTTTATGGATCTTCAGTTCATGGAGGGAAAAAGAAATTAGAAATGACAATCTATAATGTTCATAGCAGCAATGGCCACGGTCTCCAAACTGTGGAAAGAACCAAGATGCCCTTCAACAGATGAATGGATAAGGAAGATGTGGTCCATATACACTATCAGTATTATGCCTCCATCAGAAAGGATGAATACCAAACTTTTGTATCAACATGGATTGGACTGGAAGAGATTATGCTGAGTGAAATAAGTTAAGCAGAGAGAGTCAATTATCATATGGTTTCACTTATTTGTGGAACATAACAAATAACATGGAGGACATAGGGAGATGGAGAGGAGAAGGGAGTTGAAGGAAATTGGTGGGAGAGATGAACCGTGAGAGACTATGGACTCTGAAAAACAATCTGAGGGTTTTGAAGGGGCGGGGGGTGGGAGGTTGGGGGAACCAGGTGGTGGGTATTAGAGAGGGCACAGATTGCATGAAGCACTGGGTGTGGTGCAAAAACAAGGAATACTGTTATGCTGAAAATAAAAAAAAAATTAAAAAAAATTTTAAAAAGTCAAAAAAAAAGAGAAAAGAAATGACAATCTATAAATACAAATGGCAGAAACATATATAGCTGTGCAAAGAAACAGAGATAAGTGATAAGTAACCTGTAATATAAAAGGAAGAAACTGTTAGTGGAGTTTATCAATTACCCGGGCTGATTTGGATAGTTTCCATTTCCTTTTTTGCTTCTTGTAGTAAACACTGTTCCTTAGGCATCCCCACACTTGCAAGTGAAAAGAGAAGGGAAAACTTGAATCAGTCCATTTTAACTGTTCTGGTAATCATCAGGTTGGGTAAGAAAAGAAATTGAACTTAATATCTTACCTGGTGTTTTTGAGTTTTCTATGCATTTCCAATTTCTCAAGTTATCCTTGTTATCATAAAATTTAGTTGTATCCAGCCACATGGTAATGCAGGAAAAAAAAAATGCTGATTAGTGTAGGCTAGGCTCCCATCCCCACCCCCACCCCAGGAGAGATTTATGCTTCATGTATCTGAAAATTTTAGATTGATTTGACAAATTAGTGGAACTCCCACTTCAAGTTGTTCTAGTTTATAGAAACTTATAGTATCAACCAATTTAAATTTTATTAACAGTAGATTTTTTTCTGTCCTTTGAAGTAAGTACTTGTCCTGCGACCTTCTAAACTTGAGGGATAGAAGAACAGCTACAAATAATAATCATATTTTCTTTTTTTAAAGGATTTTATTTATTTATTTGGCAGAGATCACAAGTAGTCAGAGAGGCAGGCAGGGAGAGAGAGGAGGAAGCAGGCTCTCTGCGGAGTAGAGAGCCCAACATGGGGCTCGATCCCAGGACCCTGGGATCATGACCCAAGCCGAAGGCAGAGGCTTTAACCCACTGAGCCACCCAGGTGCCCCTCATATTTTCTTTTTAAAGTTATTTTATTTTACTGTGGTAAATACATAACATAAAATTTGCTACATTAACCATTTGTAAGCATACAGTTCAGTAGCATTAGTATTTTCTCATTGTGTGCTTCTATCACCACTGTCTATCCACAGAACACTGTTCGTCTTACAGGGTTTTCAAAACATTTTGATGACAGTGATTTTGTTGCAGGCTTTAGTTTTCTCATGAAGCAGAGTTTGAGTTCCTTCTCATTATCTAAAGAATTTATACAACTCAACTCAAACACACAAAAACAAAACAAATAAAAATAAATAATCTGATTTAAAAATGGGCAGAAGACCTGAATAGATATTTTTCCAAAGAAAAAATACAGATGACCAAATGACACATGAAAAAAGATACACAGCATGACTAATCATCAGGGAAATGCAAATCAAAGCCACAAGAAGATATCACTTCCTACCAGTCAGAATGGCTACTATTAAAAAAAAAAAAAAAGAGAAAGAAAACAAGTGTTGACAAGGATGTGGAGAAAAAGGAACCCTTGTGCACTGTTGGTGAGAATGTAAATTACTGCAGCCACAATGGAAAACAGTATGGAGGTTCCACAAAAAATTAAAAATGCATACGATCCTGTAATTCCACTGTTGGGTATTTCACCCAGAAAAGAAAACAAAAACATTAATTTGAAAACATATATGCACCCCTGTTTATTGTAGTATTTTTTACAAAAGCCAACATATGTAAGTAACTTAAGTGTCCGTTGATAATTAAAACGTCCATTAATGGATAAAAAAGCTGTGTGTGTGTGTGTGTGTGTGTGTGTGTGTATGTATGTATGTGTGTGTGTAAAATGAAATACTAGCCATAAAAAAGAGTGAAGTCTTGTCATCTGTGACAACATAGATGGACTTAGAGGCTATTATGTTAAGTGAAATAAGTCAGAGAAAGAATACCATGATTTCACTTACAAGTAGAATCTAAAAAACAAAACAAATGAGCAGAAAAACCAAACAGATTCATAAATACAGAGAACAAACTGATGGTTGCCAGAGGAGAGAGTGTAGGGAGATGGGCAAAAGGGGGATTAAGAGGTACAAATTTCCAGGGGCACCTGGGTAGCTCAGTGGGTTAAAGCCTCTGCCTTTGGCTCAGGTCATGATCCCAGAGTCCTGGGATCCAGCCCTGCATTGGGCTCTCTGCTCGGCAGGGAGCCTGCTTCCCTTCCTCTCTTTCTCTCTGCGTGCCTCTCTGCCTACTTGTGATCTTATCTATCAAATATATAAATAAAATCTTTAAAAAAAAAGAGGTACAAACTTCCAGCTATAAAATAAATAAGCCATGGAAATGAAAAATACAGCATAGGGAAATAATAATATTGTAATAAATTTGTATAATGACAAATATTATCTACACTTACCGTGGTAAGCACTGCATGATGTATAGAATTGTCAAATCACTTGTTATGCACCTGAAACTAATATAACATTGTGTTTCAACTATACTTCAATAAAAATATCCTTTCCTACCTAGAATTCATAATATATATAATTACATTATGGTATGCTATATCACATTGAAATTTTTAATAAAAATTTTAGAAAGCATTTTACTTCATTAGAAAAAAAAGCTAAACAATAATGATTTGTTGTTCTTAATATAAAATACAAAATGTTACTACATCAACATAAATAAGTGGGTGAAATACTCGTTTCTTTAAACAGCTAAAATTTATACTTAGAAATTCTACCTTCTTAAAACCATTCCCTCCTATTTTATCTCTTGCATCTTCAGTATTTTGTTGCTGCTGTAAGCTGTTTGCTATCATCCTTAACATGGCAGAGACTGATATTTTATTATTTGGCAGTTCTATAAAGAAAAGAAAGAGTAGGCAGTATTTCATATTCTGTACCTTTTCTTTAGAACAATGAATGTTCCATGACACAAGTATGCTGGAGGGAATTCACACGAAGAAAATGGTTTCAACACAGTATAGTTTTCTTTTTTAATTTTATTTATTTATTTATTTATTTTATTTTTTGTATGTGTTCCAAAATTCATTGTTTATGCACCTTACCCAGTACTTTATGCAATATGTGCCCTCCTTAATACCCACCACCAGGCTCATCCAACCCCCCATCCCCCTCCCCTCCAAAACCCTCAGTTTGGTTCTCAGAGTCCACAGTCTCTCATGGTTCACCTTCCCCTCCAATTTCCCCCAATTCACTTTTCCTTTCCTTCTCCTATGTTATTCCTTATGCTCTGTAAGTAAGTGGAGCATATACTGACTCTCTCTGCTTGACTTAATCCACTCAGCATAATCTCTTCAAGTCCCGTCCATGTTGATACAAAAGTTGGATATTCATCCTTTCTGATGGAGGCATAATACTCCATTGTATATATGGACCATACCTTCTTTACCCATTTGTCTGTTGAAGGGTCTCTTGGTTCTTTCCACAGTTTGGCGACTGTGGCCATTGCTGCTATGAACATTGTGGTCAGATGGCCCTTCTTTTCACTACATCCATATCTTTGGGGTAAATACCCAGTAGTACAATTGCACAGTATAGTTTTCTATGAGGTTGTTCCCAGTTAAAATAAAGGCAGTAATTCCTCTCTCAAAATAGTCATGTTAAAAATTAAAATTGAATGGACTCATGCTTGAGTTTTACTGAGAAGAAAGGATATCATGTTACATACACTTCCTTGAGTTAGATATTTTCAAGAAATTGTGAAGCAACATTAAATTTCTTCATAAACCCTCTCTCTATCTTTTATTTGGCCTATGAATTAGATTGTTCTGTAGCTGTTCTCTCTATAATATTCGGTGTGGAATGGCAAAACATACTGTGATAATTTAAGATATTGTTAGCATGTATGTGTAGACTATTGTTTTTTTAATACTTTAGTAAATTCAATACTATCTTAAATCCTTTCAGTAACTTTATAAGAGGAATTTATTCCAGTAGCATGTTATTTCAATTTAGTTTAACTAATGTGGACAAAGAATGTAAGTTTATTTTTATTAGAACCTCATCTAAATGTCCAGACCTTTGCAGAAGAGTTGGATGCTTCAGATTAATCCTCAGAGTGATTAGCAACTAATTTGAAAAGGTTTTTCTATTGAAGTACATGTGTCTGTGGTAATTTGTCTGCAGTTAGACATATCACTGAAAATTCAATGAAATTATTTTTAAAATAGAGGAATTCTCTAAAGTAACTAGTTTTGGTGATATTTACAATATAAATTACATTGTGAAACTTTAAAATGTGCATTTAATTAACTAAAATTCATATCGACTTTCACCAGAACATGTTCATTGAAAAATAGTACAGATACAATCACTTTCAAGGAGGAGAAAATGATATGATTACTGATTTTCAGGAGTGTAATAATGTCAATATTTTGCATTGTATTTGGCCTTTTCTTTTTCACTTCAAGACCTTAGCATCTGTTACTCCTTCTGCTTGGAATATTCAGTCAACTTTGGCTTTTTTATTACTCACCTCCTGTTCAACTCTTTCATCTGGCTGGCTCTGATTTATCTATAAGGTCACAGATTATATGTTAGGGTCTGAGAACTGACCTTCAATTCTGAATTAGGTCCTCATTATAGCTTTCACTAGCATCCTGTACTTTTCCTTCATCATTCTAATCATGATTATAATTACATACTCATTTTGTTAAAATTTGTGTAATAGCTACTACTTTACTAGACCATAATCTCCATGACAAATAACATAGTGTCTGGTACATAATAGAAGATCAAAAGGGAATTATTTGTTTATGTTGCAAAATAATTTCTTTATGATTATTTTTTATTTCATTATTTTTATTTTTTATTAAAGTTTTTATTTAAATTCTAGATAGTTAATATATATAGTGAAATTGGATTCAGGCATAGAATTTAGTGATTCAACCCTTACATACAACACCCACTGCTCATCACAAGTGCTCTCTTTAATACCCACCATCCATTTACCCCATCCCCCACCCACCACCCTCTACCAACCCTGTTTATTCTCTATAGTTTTGTCTCTTTTGATTTGCTTCCCTCTCTCTTTATATTTTTCCCCTTCTCTATGTTTACCTGTTTGTTTTGTAAATTCCACATATGGGTGAAATAATATGGTATTTTCTTTATTTGACTGACCTATTTCACTTAACATAATACACTCTGGCTCCATCCTCATCACTGCAGATGGCAAGATTTCAATTTTTTTCATGGCTGAGTGATATTTCATTGTATATTCCATTGTATATTACACACACACACACACACACACACACACACACACCCCACACACATTCCAAACTCCTTTATCCATTCCTTGGTTGATGGACATTTGGGTTCTTCCCATAATTTGGCTATCGTTGATTTGTTAATAATGGCTGCTATAAACATTTGGATGCATGTGCTCCTTCTAATCAGCATGGTTGTATCCTTTGGGTTAATACCTAGTAGTGCAATTGCTGGATCTTAGGGTAGATCTATTTTTAACTTCTTGAGGAACCTTCATACTGTTTTCCAGAGTGGCTGCACCAATTTACACTCCCACTAACAGTGTAAGAGTATTCCCTTTTCTCTGCATCCTTGCCAATGTCTGTGGTTTCGTGAGTTAATAATTTTAGCCATTCTGATAGGTGTGAGGTGATAACTCATTGTAGTTTTGATTTTTACTTCCCTGATGATCTGTGATGTTAAGCATCTTTTCATGTATATGTTAGCCATTTGGATGTCTTATTTGGAAAAAGATCTACTTATGTCTCCTGCCCATTTCCTAACTGGAGTATTAGTTTTTTTTGATATTGAGTTTAATAAGTTCTTTATAGATTTTGGATACTAACCCTTTATCAGATATGTCATTTTCAAATCTCTTCTCCCATTCTGAAGGTTGCTTTTTACTTTTGTTTCTTTCCTTTGCTGTGCAGAAGCTTTTTATCTTGAAGAAGTCCAAGTAGTTCATTTTTTATTTTGTTTCCCTTGCCCCTGGAGATGACTAGTAAGAAGATTTTATGACTGATGTCAAAAAGGTTGCTGTCTGCATTCTTCTCAAGGACTTTGATGATTTCCTGTCTCATATGTAGGTCTTAAATCCATTTTGAATTTATTTTTGTGTATGGTGTAAGAAAGTGGTTAAGTTTCATCCTTTTTCATGTTGCTGTCTAGTTTTCCCAACACCATTTGTTGAAAGACTTTTTCCAACTGGATATTCTTTTCTGTTTTGTTGAAGATTAGTTGACCATATACTTGTGGATCCATTTCTGGATTCTCTATTCTGTTCTATTGATCTATGTGTCTGTTTTTATGCCAGTACCATACTGTCATGATCATTACAGCTTTGTAATATAGCTTGAAATCCAGATTTGTGATGCCTCCAGTTCTGCTTTTCTTTTTTAAGATTGCTTTGGTTATTTGGAGCCTGTTGTGGTTCCATACAGATTTTTAGGATTGTTTGTTTGTTTGTTTTTAAGATTTTATTTATTTACTTGACAGAGAGAGAGATCACAAGTAGGCAGAGTGGCAGGCAGAGAGAGAGAGGGAGAGGCAAACTCCCTGCTGAGTAGACAGCCCGATGCGGGGCTCGATCCCAGAACCCTGAGATCATGACCTGAGCCGAAGGCAGAGGCTTAACCCACTGAGCCACCCAGGCTCCCCAAGATTGTTTGTTTAATTTTATGAAAAATGGTGGTAGTATTTTGATAGGGATCGCATTAAATGTGTAGATTCCTTGGGGTAGTATAGTCATTTTAATAATGTTTGTTCTTCTAATCCATAAGCATGGGAAGTTTTTCTACTTCTTTGTATCCTCTTCAATTTCTTTCATAAGTGTTCTGTAGTTTTCAGAGTACAGATCTTTCACCTCCTTGGTTAGGTTTAGTCTTCGTGATCTTACGTTTTTTGGTGCAATTGGGAAATGGATTGATTCCTTGAGTTCTATTTCTGCTGCTTCATCATTGGTGTCTAGAAATGCAACAGATTTCTGTACATTGATTTTGTATCCTGTGACTTTGCTGAATGGGTATGTGAGTTCTAACAATTTTTTGGTCTTTCAGGTTTTCTACATAGAGTATCATGTCATCTACAAATAGTGAGTGTTTGACTTCTCCTTTCCTGATTTGGATACATTTTATTTCTTTTTGTTGTCTGATTGCTGAGACTATGACTACCAGTACTGTGTTAAATAATAATAGTGAGAGTGGACATCCTTGTGTTTTTCCTGACCATGGGGGGAAAGTTCTCGTTTTACCTCACTGAGGATTATATTAGTTGTGTATAATATAATATAATATATTAGTTGAGGGCTTTTATCAAAATGGATGCTGTGTTTGTCAGATGCTATTTCTAAAATTATTGAAGTTATCACATGGTACTTATCATTTCTTATATTAATGTGGTATATCACATTGATTGATTTGTGAATATTGAACCAACTCTGCAACCCAGAAGTAAATCCCACTTGATCATAGTGAATATTTTTTTAATGTACTGTTGAATTTGACTTGCTAGTATATTGTTGAGGCTTTTTACATCCATGTTCATCAGAGATATTAGCCTGTGATTCTCCTTTTTAGTGGGGTCTTTGGTTTGGGGATCAAGGTAATGCTGGCCTCATAGAATGAGTCTGGAAGTTTTCCTTCCATTTCTATGTTTTGGAACAGTTTCAGAAGAATAGGTATTAATTCTTTGAATGTTTGGTAAAATTCCCCTGGAAAGCCATCTGGCCCTGGACTTTGATTTGTTGATTTTTGATGACTGATTCACTCTTTTGCTGGTTATGGTTCTGTTAAAATTTTGTATTTCTTTGTCTTTCAGTTTTGGTACTTTATATGTTTCTAAGAACTTACCAATTTCTTCCACATTGCCCAATTTATTGACATATTATTTTCATAATATTATCTTATGACTGTTTTCCTGTGGTTTTGATTGTGATCTCTCCTCTTTCATTCATGATTTTATTTATTTGGGTCCTTTCTCTTTTCTTTTTGATAAGTATGGCTAGTGGTTTATCAGTTTTGTTAATTCTTTCAAAGAACCAGCTATAGTTTCATTGATCTGTTCTATTGAGGTGATTTTGTTTCTATATTATTTATTTCTATTCTAATCTTTATTATTTCCCTTCTTCTGCTTGCTTTAGGCTTAATTTTTCCTTCCTTTTGTGGCTCCCTAAATGTATGATTAGGTTATACATTTGAGACTTTTCTTGATACTTGACGTAGGCCTGTATTGCAATATACTTCCCTCTGAGGACCACTGTTGCTGCATCCCAAATGTTTTGGACTGTTGTCTTTTCATTTTTGTTTGCTTCCGTGTATTTTTTTATTTATTCTTTAATTTCCTGGTTAACCCATTCATTCTTTAGTAAGATGTTCTGTAACCTCCATATATTTGTGGTGTTTCCAATTTTTTTTTCTTGTCGAATTTAAGTTTCATAGCACTGTGGTCCAAACATATGCATGATATGATCTCAGTCTTTCTGTACTTGTTTAGGCCTGATTTGTGACCCAGCATGTGATTTCTTCTGTAGAATGTTCCATGTGCTGTCTAAGAATGTGTATTCTGCTTCTTTAGGATAAGGTGTTCTGAAAATATCTGTTAAGTCCCTCTGGTCCAGTGTGTCATTCAAAGCCATTGTTTCTTTGTTTATTTTCTGCTTAGATGATTTGTCCATTGCTATAAGTGGAGTGTTAAAGTTCCCTATTATTTTCTTGTTATCAGTTAGTTTCTTTATGTTCATCAGTAAATGATTTGTTTTATTTGGGTGCTCCCAAGTTTTAGGCATAAATATTTACAATTGTTAGATCTTCTTGTTGGATAGACCCCTTTGTTTTGATATAGTGCCCCTCTCCATCTCTTATTACAATCTTTGTTTTGAAAATCTACTTTGTCAGGGCGCCTGGGTAGCTCAGTGGGTTAAGCCTCTGCCTTTGGCTCAGGTCATGGTCTCAGGGTCCTGGGATCGAACCCCGCATTAGGCTTTCTGCTCAGCGGAGAGCCCGCTTCCCCCTTTCTCTCTGCCTGCCTCTCTGCCTACTTGTGATCTCTCTTTCTGTGTCAAATAAATAAATAAAATCTTTTTAAAAATCTACTTTGTGTGATGTAAGGATGGATACTACAGCTTTCTTTTGATCTCTATTAGCATAATAAATGGTTCTCTATTCCCTCACTTTCTATCTGCAGGTGGCTGTTGGTCTGAAATGAATCGCTTGTAGGTAAAAGATAGATGGGTCTTGTTTTTGTTTGTTTGTTTTTTGTTTTGTTTTGTTTTATCCATACCAATACCCTATGTCATTGGTTTGGAACATTTAGTTCATTTACATTCAGAGTATTGATAGATATGAATTTAGTGCCATTGTATTACCTGTAATGTCATTGTGTCTGGAGATTTTCTCTGTTCCTTTCAAGTCTTTGTTGTTTTTGGCCTTTCTTTTGCACTCAAAGTGTTCTCTTTAATATTTCTTGCAGGGCTGATTTAATGTCACAGCCTCCTTTAGTTTTTGTTTGTCTGAGAAACTCTATCTCTCTTTCTGTTCTGAATCACAGTCTTGAAGGAGAAAATATTCTTGACTGTATTTTTCCCACTCAACACGTTGAATACATCATGCCACTCTCTTCTGGCCTACACAGTTCCTATACAGAGATCTGCTGCTAAGCTTATTTTTTTTTTCCTTGTAGAGTAAGGATTTCTTTTCCTTGTGCTTTCAGGGTTCTTTCCTGATCTCTGTATTTTGTAAATTTTATTATGATGTCTTGTTGTTGGCCTGTGTTTTGTTGATTTTGATGGGAGTTCTCTTCCTCCCCATATTAGGGACATTTTCAGCTATATTTGCTCAAATAAACCTTGTGCCCCTTTTTTTCCTTTCTTCTTTTTCTGGGACTCCTGTGATATGAGTGTTATTATGTTTCATGTAGTCACTGAGTCCCCTAAGTCTACGTACATGATCCAGTATTTTTCTCTCCCTCTTCTTTTCAGCTTCACTTTTCCCATAATTTTATTTTCCATATGGAAGATATGCTTCTTCTTTTCTTGTAGTCATTACATCCAGTCTGTTTTGCAGCTCAGTTACAGTATTTTTTGTTTCAGCTTGACTAATTTTTAGGTCTTTTATCTCTGTGGTAATTGACTCCCTGGTGTCCTTTATGCTTTTCTCAAGCTTAGCTAATATCCTCATGATTGTTGTTTTAAATTCTTGTTCAGACATTATTTGTATCTGTTTAGGTTAGATTCCTGGCCATAACCTCTTGTTCTTCTGGGGTGAATTCCTCCATCTTGGCATTTTTTTGTCTAAGTCTGTGTCTTCTGTATGTTAGGAAAGCCTGTTATGTGTACTGCTCCTGAGAGTAATGACTATATTAAGAAGGGGTCATATACTGTCCAGGGCCTGATGTTTCAGGAAACGTTTCTGGCATATGTGGTGTACACTCTGCTCTTATGTTTTGGCTGCTGTTTCCCTTATGTCTGTCCTCTGCAGAGTTTTTCCTTGCCTGCAGTGGGGAGTGTTTGAACCTTATCTACTGTGTGGTGAGTTTTAACTAGGTGTGTTTTGCTCTGCTTGTTAAAAGAGGCTTGATCATATTTCCCCTAAAGCTGAAGTTTTGCAGTGCTCTATGATGAGTAGACTTGACGAGTGTGGCGGCTGGTGCTATTATTCTGGGGGAGGGGCCTGCTGCTACTCTGACTCTCAGGCACACTTGCCCTAGTAAAAAAGCATCTGCAGAATGCAGGGAGTTGGAGCTTGATGTAAGCAGTTCAAGTCTCCACTGTGGGCACTCTGCTGCTCACTGAAGTCCTTCTGTGCTGGTGGGCAGGGGTAAAATGGCATCAGCTGTGTTTCTCATCCCCAGATCAGGGAGTTTATGCCTGCCACTACTCAGGAAGACCTTGCAGAAGAGTGAAGAATTCATCCCTTTTCTGTCCCAAGCTTCCCTCAGATCCCTGTCTTCTCCCTATTTGTGTCCAAGCCATCTGCCCACAGAGTGCCTCAGTGCTCTTATATTTTATGTGAGGCATGCTAACATGCTAGCTGGGTTTCAAAACTCCAAATTTTAGGGACCTGGCATCTCACAGACCTATGCTGAACTTCTGGGGGAATGCCTCGCTGCAGTGTGGCTATTGTTGACTTGTCCCAAAAGGGCAGTTGCACTAATATGTAGGGCCTTAGAGTTTACAGTAAAGTGCAGCAAAGACCTAGTGTCTAGATTACCTGCCCTCAGCAGCTGCCTCTGCTCCTGTGCTAATGAATTGGGCAGGTCAGTAGTGCCTATCAGCTCTCTTGTCCCCAGAAAGGCAGTGCCACCCCCAAGAAGGGGAACTCTCTCTCCCAGTGTGTCCCAGGGGATCCTCAGACCATGCTTTCCATTCCTAGGCCTCTGCCCTCTTCCACTGGAGCACTTCTACACCTGCCAGGCTCCACCCTGGCAATGGCATGGACTTCTAAAACGTTAGACTTTGAGCTCTGCTGTTTGTAAAAACCTGTGATTATCATCCCCTCTTGTTTTCCCTGTCAGTGGTTTTAGGGAAGTGTTTTTTGTGTGTGTGTGCAATGTCCTCTCTCTCTCTCTCTCTCTCTGTATGTCTCTCTCTTTCTCTCTCTTTCTCTCCTTTCTCCCTGATCAGATCTCCCTCCCCTCTGAAGCACCAGCCATTCTTTTCTCCCCCAAATCCCATCTTCACACCTACCTTTTATGTGGCCTTTTTCCTCCATCTAGTTGTGTATTTTGTTCTCTTACTTCAGATTGATTCCCTGGGTGTTCAGAATAATTTGGTATTTATCTAGCTGTGTACCAGGGATGAGACAACTATAAGGTCCTCCTACTACTCTACCATCTGAACTCCTATCTAGATCAAAAGGGAATTATTTTGACAATGAATGAACATTTAATTATTATAATACTCAAATTATCAGCAGGACTGTCACAATTTGTATCTAATCTCTATACAAAATTAGCATACTTCATACAGATAAATAGAAATTCAGAAAATCAAGTTTCTCTTCTGGAACAGAAACAAAGTATTTTAAATTCTAAAGCAAAGATTATTTGAGCCAAGAGACTTTGTTGGTGTGACTTTTTCTTTTTTCTCAGTGTGCTTAATCTTCTAAGAAAAGTGTATGAAGCCCTCATACACTTATCTGGTATCAGCACCCTCTCTCATTCCCCTCTGCAGTTTTTCCAAATTTTAGTTATTGGTCTCAAAACTTACCTCGACCTACTTTAATTTTAGTAGATGACCTTGTCATGTACCACTGAGTGAAAATGAAGGCCATTATGTGAGAAATACTTCAACTTTTTCCCTTTAATTTCTCCCTCCACAAAAAAGAAAAAAAAAGAAAAGAAAAAGAAAAGCTCAGCACCCATACCATTTCTTTATTCTTTGCCTCTGTTCTTGCAAGAAGAGGCATCTCTTATCTATGACTTTGAGTCCATTCTACTTTCTCTATGGTTTTGCCACATTAATTATTCCCTCTCTTTTCTATCTTCTATTTTTAAAAAGATTTTATTTATTTATTTTACAGAGAGAAAGAGATCACAAATAGGCAGAGAGGCAGGCAGGAGGGGGGGAGGAAGTAGGCTCCCCGCTGAGCAGAGAGCCCTATGTGGGGCTGGATTCCAGGACCCTGAGATCATGA
The DNA here is from genome assembly GCF_002288905.1 of Enhydra lutris kenyoni. Classification (NCBI taxonomy): domain Eukaryota; kingdom Metazoa; phylum Chordata; class Mammalia; order Carnivora; family Mustelidae; genus Enhydra; species Enhydra lutris. Next base: position 1,738,498 of record NW_019154151.1, read on the forward strand.
CCTGAGCTGAAGGCAGTGGCTTAACCTACTGAGTCACCCACTTGCCCCTCTTTTCTATCTTCTTAAAACTCTCTCATTATACTCCATTCTTCTTATCACCCTGTGAATATGTTCAAGTTTCTTCTACGACAAAAATTTTAAAAAATAAAAACATTTTCTTTAATCCTACATCTTTTTTTTTAACATATTAACCAGACAGCTTTATTATTTAAGGAAATGGCTTGCCCCTTTAGATCCTTCTTGTCTGGTATTTAATCACTGAACCGAGCATTGCTTCAGTGGTAAACTATGTCACGAAACTTCGGTCCCAGAATTTTTTTTTTAATTTTTTAAATTTATTTTCAGTGTAACAGTATTCATTGTTTTTGCACCACACCCAGTGCTCCATGCAATATGTACCCTCTCCAATACCTACCACCTGGCTCCCCCAACCCCAACCCCCCCCCCCCTTCGAAACCCTCAGATTGTTTTTTAGAGTCCATAGTCTCTCATGGTTCACCTCCCCTTCCAATTTCCCTCAACTCCCTTCTCCTCTCTGCATCTTTCATGATAGTTACCATCTTTTCTCTTTATTTTTTCTTCTCAAATGAATATACTCTATATCTCTACCTTCTCACCTCTCATTTAGTCCTTAAAGTCTTTAAACAGTGGTCTTCTGGCTTCTTCCCTCAATGTTTAATTGAAATTCCATTAGAAAAGTTTACTAATGATTTCTTCATAGCTAAATATAATGTATACTTTCAGTTTTTCTCTTACTCAATCAGTCTGCTATATTTAATATTGTCCATGATATCTTTTCTTTTCTGGATTTTTAAAAGTAAAGATGACACCTGCTTATTGTAGAAAATGTAAACATTATAGAAAAACATACAAAAGGAAATGATGCCTCCCCAATATGAAGAGATAACTGTTTACATTTGACAAACTATTCACTCAACAATATGTTGTAGATACAGTATTCCACTGTATATGTATACTATAATTCACATAACCTATTTTTAAATTTTTAATAATTTTATGTATGTATGTATGCATGTATGTATGTATTTAGAGAGTGCATGTGAACAGAGGGAGGGGAAGAGGAAGAGGGAGAGAGAATCTCAAGCAGACTCCAAGCTCACCACAGAGCTCAATCGTAGGGCTCAAATGTGGGACTCAGTCCCTTGACCCTGAGATCATGACCTGAGCCAAAATCAAGAGTCAGACATTTAAATGACTGAACCACCGAGGAGCCCCAAACCTGTTTGTTATTGATGGACATTTAGGCTTTTTCCAAATTTTTTTATATTTAAAAATTGCTCAAATGAAATTCATGAACACATACCTTTGAAGATTATTGTCCTCACCTTGAAACTTTATTCTCCTTCTGTGTTTTTCTGTAACTCTTATTTTTTTTTTTCTGATAGCAATCTGGCTCTTAACATTCTAGCTAATTTTCTGAAGTCTTATTTATAAGCTTCACTCTCTCTGGCAACCTCTTGCTTCTTGTTAAATTGGATCCAATGCTCAAGTCTTTTTTCGTTTGAAATCTCCCCAAGGTAATTTAACTTTCTCTCATGTCTTTAGCCTTCACTCAGTGACTGCCAATCCTACATGGCTAACGCAAGTCACATTCCAGAACGCCAACATCCATACATCTAATTTTCTATATGCAGCTTCATTCAGATGTCTCATAGCCACCTCAAACTTTGACTCCAATACTGAATGTAGACCTTTCCTGAAAGTCTGTGCCATTTCCTACATTATCCAGTCATTTGTATTGCCTTTTATCTAGTCTCACAAGCCTGAGTCTTGTCCTTTCCTATTCTCACCCTTTGTATGCAATTAGTCATTAATTTTAGTGTAATCACATCAACATTTCTCATGTATATTCCCCTCTCTATTCAAAATTCTGCTGATTTTATTTTAGACCCTTTCACTTCCTGTCTGCATGAATACATAAGTGATCTCATTGCCTTCATTCTTACTTGCATCCAATCCAACTTCCATGCTATAAAATTGTTTCATAAACACTCAAACATGGCCATATCATTCTATTTAAAATAAGCATTATCTCCCAATTAACTTCACTTTAAGTCTCATAGAATGAATTCCAACATCCTTAGAATCACATCCAAAGTTTTTATGAACTTCTCTTTGCCTGTCTTTCTAGATGATGTCAGGACTAGGTCGGTCTCAAGGAACTGAAGTTAGAATGAATTATGCTATTCTAAGTGTCCAGTAGCAAGAGAACCAGCAAGCTGAATATGAACCAAAGTTTTTAAGGGCTTTTTATAAGGTCAGGGAAACAATAATATCTGATAAATATTTAGAGTATCAGTCAGAATGAAAATGACAGAAAGAACTAAGAGGAGCTGGACAGAACTGAAAGGGAAGGAGAATAATATCATGAACACAACAATTAAATGCAGGAAACTATCACCAAGAGTCCTTGTAACATCTGTGACGTTGAGCTTATGATGAGTAGATATGTTTGGTTGATTTAAAGGGTCAGAATCAGGATGGAAACTGTCCAGAAAAACTATGATATACCTGATCATCTTTTTCTTTTCTTTAAAGGACTTTGTTGGCTTCCTAACAACTATATATTTTAGAGGGGCTCTGTGATAAGGCTATTTCCTCTCTATGTAGCCTTACTTTTAGCCATTGCTTTTTTTTGAAATTTAGACTCCATCAACATGAACACATGGTGCTCTTTCATATTCCTGTTTTTTTTTTTCCCACATTGTGTTTGCTCTGCCTGGAATGTTCTTCATGTCTTCATTTCCAGGGTGAACTTTTATTCTTTAAAACTCCTGTACAGACATCACCAATTCTAGGAAGCTTCTCTAAATGCCCTTTCTCCCAGAGCCATAAACCCATCTATCCATGTTTTTGTTTATTATTGAACCAATATTTATTGAATACTTAATGTTAGCCACATGGCATGCTAGATACTAGAAGCACCATGGTGAATAAGAAAGATTAAACATGGCCTTTACTCTTCTTGGCCTTATATTTAGTGGTGGACACAAACACACATACACACACACACACACATTCAAATAACCAGACAAATGAAATAATCACCAGTTTGATAAGTGTTGTGCATAAAAGATATGAGGAACTGTAATACAGAATAATGTGTATGGGGAAAGGTACAAAGGCAACATGCTTTAATATAAAGTTGATACTTATGAAGTGGCTGGTATTTAACTGTTTCTGTCCCATATAATTGGCAATTTTATGTAGTTCCACCTAATAGTTTCTTTTCGGAGGAATTGACATTTAGAGACCTGGGCACCTGGGTGGCTCAATGGGTTAAGCATCCAATTTTTTTCTTAAGCATTTTATTTATTTATTTAGTTAGTTAGTTAGTTCAGTTAGCTAACATATTAGTTTTTGATGTAGTGTTCAATGATTCCTTAGTTGCATATAACACCCAATGCTCTTCACATCATATGCCTTCCTTAATACCCATCAACCGGTTACCCATCCTCCCACCCCCCTCCCTTCTGTAACCATTCCCAGAGTCCAGAGTCTCTCATGGTTTGTCTCCTTCTCTGATTTCTTCCCATTGAGTTTTCCCTCTCTTCCTCTTTGGTCCTCTGTGCTATTCCTTATGTTCCACATATGAGTGAAACCATATGATAATTATCTTGCTCTGCTTGACTTATTTCACCTAGCATAATACCATCCAGTTACATGCATATTGATGCAAATTGTAGGTATTCATCCTTTCTGATGGCTGAGTAATATTGTATATATGAACCACATTTTCTTTATCCAGTTCATCTATTGAAAGACATCTTGGCTCCTTCCACAGTTTAGCTATTGTGGACATTGCTCCTATGAACACTGGGGTGCATGTGGCCCCTCTTTTTGCTATATCTGTATATTTGGGGTAAATACCCAGTAGTGCAATTGCTGGATCCTGCAGGCTTATGCAGCCATTTGGGAAAGTGTCCAGTTCTTGATTTCAGCTCAGGTAATGATCTCAGGGTCATGAGATCAAGCCCCACATTGGCCTCTGCTCTGGGCATGAAACCTGCTTAAGATTCTCTTTCTCCCTCTGACCACCCCCCCCTCTAAAAATACATACATACATACATACATACAAATAAATAAATAAATAAATAAGCTGAGACCTGAAGAATGGGGTAGCATGGGCCATGATGGCTAAGCTTGGAGCTTATCATGTTCCAGAAACCAAGAGAAGAAAAGATAGAATTGAGTAAAGGGGTGATGAAAGTAAGAGAGATGGGTACCTGGGTGGCTTAGTTAAGTGTCTGCCTTCAGCTCAGGTTATGATCCCAGGGTCCTGTGATGGATCCCCACATCAGGCTCTCTGCTCAGCAGGGTGTCTGCTTCTCCTTCTCCCTCTGCCTATTGCTCTACCTACTGCTCCACCTACTTGGGCTCTCTCTCTCTCTCTATCTCTCTTTGCCAAATAAATAAATGAAATATTTTTTTAAAAATTTAAAAACTAATAAAAAGAAACAAAATGGATCATATAAGACTTTTATAGGAGTCTGGATTTTATTTTCATTAAAATATAAAACCACTGTATTATTTTAAGACCTACTGGTTGTAGTGTGGGGCTGGAATTGAAGAGAGTAAGGGTAGAAATAAAGGTATCAATTAAGAGGTTGATGTAAAGAGACAATATAGTGTTACGTTAGGTGTTCGGGATTTGGAGTCAGGCTGCCTTGGTTTAAATCCTAGTTTGGACATTTTTTAGTTGTTAGTTTATGCAAGTTACTCAAATTCTCTAAGATTCAGTTTCTTCATCTGTGAAATAGGGATAATAATATAATCATCCTCATAGAATTAGTCTAGAGATTAAATGAGATAATCTGTTACAAAACACTAAGCAGTCCCTGGCAGATAATACTTAATTGATAATAGAGATTAATAGTCCAAGTGAAAGATGATGGCATCTGTACTAAATTGGTGACAATATATTTGGAAAAAAGTGAATAGATATGAGACCTATTGTCAAGGCTTAAACAACAGGATATAGTAATGGATTAGATATAAGACTTGAGGGACAGGATTTTTCAGGTAAGACTCCAGGTTTCTGTCAGAGTGGATTGTACTGCACTTTGTTAAGGTGAAGGAGATCTGCCTCATATAGAATTCAGCTGTAGAAATTTATTTCTTTTTATACTACATAAGGCCAAATGAAAGAAAGAAAAGCAGTATCATATAAAATGAAATATTTATTTAAAAATTAAGTAAGTCAGAACCTTACATGAGGTATAAAAAATACTGTATGTTATATTCATACCACAATATCTTAAGTATGCAAAAGTCTTAAATGTGCATATTCTTTTTTCCAAAGGTCTAAGATTTTGAAAATTTCTACTATACTATACTGATAGGTACTGATGAACAATTGAGTTTATGTGTTTATTTTGTCTCATATTAAAGGCATTTTGTAACCATTCCTTCTGCTTCTCTAACAGAATGGAGCCTGCTTGATATACCAGCAGGTGAAGAACCAAAGGATAGTTTATCTTTACTCTTCTTGGCATTGAGAGTCTGCTCTTGGAACGATCAGGCACCATGGGGAAGCGAGATAATCGAGTGGCCTATATGAATCCTATAGCAATGGCCAGATGGAGGGGCCAGACTCAATCTACAGGCCCAACAATACAAGATTATCTGAATCGACCAAGGCCTACCTGGGAAGAAGTGAAGAAACAATTAGAAAATAAAAAGAAAGGCTCCAAGGCATTAGCTGAATTTGAAGAAAAAATGAATGAGAATTGGAAAAAAGAATTAGAAAAAAGTAGAGAGAAATTATTGAGTGGAAATGAGAGCTCTTCTAAAAAAAAAGAAAAAAAGAAAAAGAAAAAGAAGAAATCTTGTCAGTCTTCATCTTCTTCATCAAGCTCTGATTCTTCAAGCAGTTCTGATTCTGAGAATGAGGAAAAAAAACAAGGAAAAAAGAGAAAGAAAAAGAAGAACCATTCATATAAATCATCAGAAAGCTCTACATATGAATCTGAATCAGAGACCAAGGAATCTGTGAAAAAGAAAAAGAAGTCAAAGGATGGCACAGAGAAAGAAAAGTATATTAGAAGTCTCAGCAAAAAAAGAAAGAAGACTTATCCTGAAGATAAACCCTCATCATCAGAGTCCTCATCAGAATCAGATTACGAAGAGGAAGTGCAAGCAAAAAAGAAGAGAAGACATGAAGAGCAAGAAAAATCGACAGAAAAAGCAAAGAAGAAGAAGAAGAAACAGCGCAAGAAACACAGTAAGAAGAAGAAAAAGAAGTCGGGTTCAAGTCACAAGTCAGGATAACAAGAAAAAAAATAAGATTTTCCTGTTTAATAAAGCAACAATTTAAGGAAATATCAACTGTGAATGTTAGGGAATATTTTAAAAAATGCATGAATTTCCCTTTGTTTGTAGAATTATTCCTGACTGAGTGCCAGTCATATGCCACTGTGCCAGAAAGGGCCATAACCATTGCCTGGAGCATAAATATATAATTTTGTTTGTGTGTGTGTTTTCCCTTCCAATGGTTAATTCTTCTGAGAGCTAAAACCCTGTTGTTCCTACTAGTAGTTAAAACATTTGGAATTGAATTAAAATGTTTTAGATAATAATTTTGAGCCCCCAAATATATCTAATTTTAAAATATCTAATTTGGATATATCTTTTTTTTCCCAAGGTTTTATTTGAATTCCAGTTAGTTAACATACAGTGTAATATTAGATTCTGGAGTAGAGTTTAGTGATTCCTCACTTATGTACAATACCCAACAATCATCACAAGTGCCCTCCTTAATACCCATCACCTATTTAACCCATCCCCTCCCCTCCTCCCCAGAGTATCCCTCAGTTTATTCTCTACAGTTAGCATTCTCATTCCTGGTTTGTCTCTCTCTTTTTTCCCTGTATGTCCATCTGCTTTTGGATATATCTTTAAAATATAATCAGAAATATCCAGACAGCTATAGTTGACATTTTTGAAGCGTATAATTAATGATGTCTCAGAATCCTTACTTTTGAAGTTTAGTTTATTTTACTTCTTAATAAACTTTAGTTTACACGGGGAAAGGGCTTGTGGGGGAAAAAGAGTTCGCTACCACTTTGGCTAGCTGAATAGTGTGCCTTTGATATTTACACATCCTATTTTTGCCAGTGCAGCAGCCATTCTTTTCTTATTTAGTGAAATTCTGGAATGTTGTATGCTGCTTCAAGTGAACAAGAAGACAGGAAGGAAAAGTAAGCCCCCAGTTCTATGAAATTTATCTCCACTTCAACAGTACTGAATAATGTTTAGCATTAGAGTGTTACCTTATTTGAATTAACTTTGATACCCTTTGGAGGGGAATCATTTTAAATAAACCCTGGTATTTTTTGATTAATAAAGATTCCAAAATATTTTGCATGTTTTATACTATTAATTTTTGATTATCCAGGGATATTCTACATAACCAGTAATCCTTTTTATATGATTTATGCTTAGGATACAAGTTTGTAATTTCCTAATCTTACTATATTTCATTACTAGGTTTAATTGCACACTTGACAAAATACTTAGCATGTAAAAAGAAGGTTTTTGAAAAAATATTTAATGCCTTCATATTGAAGCTTGTTTATTGTAAGCAAGTTAAGTGCCAGACCTCTAGTACGCTATGTGTCTTGTTACATAAAACTACTGCCAAAATCTTAGTAAGTATGCTGTTTAAAAGCTCAGTGTGTTAAGCATTAGTATTGGATTAAAATAGGAATTCAATTTAGGACATAATGACACCTTTGATCTTCCTGTGTCATATTTTACTAAGATTTGGTGCCTCATGCTTGTTTACCACTAATGCTGAAATGAGTTGAAAGAATTATTTTTATTTTACATATTGATATATCAGAGTAATATGAATCAATTGATGTCTCAGAAAGAACTACCTGTTACAGAGGATGTGCTAATTGTAATGTCATATTTACAAAGTATTTTGGCATGATGAGAGAATCAATAAATTTTTAATAGCTGATTTCACATCAGCTCCCTTGAATCAAAGGTAAAGTTATTATAAAGATAGAGAATACCAAGTAAATAAATATTGGCTTCCCAAATTTTTGCAGTTGAAATGCCGGAATCTCTCAGAAATGCTCTTGAAACATTATAAATGTAATGTCATGTTAGATCATCTTAAAGTTTCATAATTTTACTTGTTTGCTAAAAAAATAATTGCTGATAAAAATATATTTAAGGGATATTTTATATCCACATAGAGTTTTCCAAAATTGTTTTTCATTAAAATATGAAAAAAGCTTATATTATTTGTAGAATATGGCAAAGACATTAACAGCTTACCAAATATCTGTGTGCTCCCATTCACTTCCCAGCCTCTTGTAGTTAGGCAGTGCCATTTGACTACTTCTAGCATAGGGATTGCAGAAATTGTAAACAGAAATAAGGTATCATTTCATAATGGAGCAGCGAAATGTCCTGCATGACCTTCCAGCTCTCTCAGTGTACTCCAAATGGTATACCTACAAGATGGATGCAGACTGTATCTCTTAAGTTACTGTTTATTAGGGACCAGGCCTGGAGAGTTGATGGACTTGCTGTGAACCTTTAGAGAGTAAGAAATAAACTGTTATATGTAAAGCCACTGAGATTTGGGGTCTTTTTTTTTATTACCATAGCATCACCAAGCCTAATTTACTACCATAGCATTCTAGAATGTCTGTTTTGTTATTTACATAAAATAATTCATGGATCTTCTCTCACATCTTTCTTCAGATTGTTTTAGAGGTGAACATTTATGCCATAGTAGAAGGAAATGTTATTTTGTTTTTTGGTTTTTATGTAATAACTGAGGAAGAGAGAGGTTTAGCATAACATTTTATGCTTATCAGCAATGCTGACTGTTGGAAAGTAAGACTATTTCATTATTTCTCTGATTACAGCCAAAATAATATTCCAGTAAATTGTTCAGGGAGGAATTTTTAAAAGCACTCTTGGGGACTTGGTAAGGAAGAGGAATGCTATTTTTTTTTTGGATATAAGTATAGATGATATGGTAAAGCAATATGGAAATATGTAGAGGACAATAGATTAAATAGATTTATGTGAACACTTAATATGTAGCCTCCATATTGAAAACAAAATAATCTATCCCTTATGTGAAAAGCACTGAAGTTTTTATTAGTGACTTGCTTATATGATTCATAAGAAAGTTAAAAATAGAACTACCTTATCCAGCAATGGCTCTACTACATATTTACCCAAAGGTTACAAAAATGCTAATTCAGAGGGGCATATGCACCCAAATGTTTATAGCAGCATTATCTATAGTAGCTAAATTATGGAATAGCCAAAATGTCCAACTGATGAATGGATAAAGAAGATGTGTGTGTGTGTGTGTGTGTGTATCATATATAATCATTCCATTATATTCCATATATATTCCATATAATGGAATATTACTCAGCCACAAAAAAAGAATGAAATCTTGCCATTTACAATGACATGGATGGAGCTAGAGTGTATTATGCTAAGTGAAATAAGTTGCTCAGAGAAAGACACCCACATGACTTCACTCATACATGGAATTTGAAAAGCAAAACAAATGAGCAAAGGGGAAAAAAAGAGACAAACCAAGAAGTAGCCTCTCAATTACAGAGAACAAACTGATGGCTACCAGAAGGGAGGTAGGTGAGGGGATGGTTAAATAGGTGATGGGGATTAAGGAGTACACTTTTGATGAGCACAGGGTGCTGTTTGGAAGTTTTAAGTTACTATATTTTATATCTGAAACTAATATAACACTGTATGTTAACTAACTGGACTTGGATTTCAAAAAAAAAAAAAAAAGGAATATCTTTAGCCATAATATTCAACTAACTTTGGCTATGGGAAGAGAAACAGTGAGAAAATCAACAAGACAGTAGAGGGGAAAGATCAATACAATCTAGTTTAGGAATGTAATCACGAGCACAAAAAGAATTTTAAAGATCTCAGGCTGAAGGGACGCCTGGGTGGCTCAGTGGGTTAAGCCACTGCCTTCGGCTCAGGTCATGATCCCAGAGTCCTGGGATCCAGCCCTGCATCGGGCTCCTTGCTTGGCGGGGAGCCTGTTTCTCTCTCTGCCTCTGCCTGCCACTCTGCCTGCTTGTGTGCTCATGCTCGCTCTCTCTCTCTGACAAATAAATAAATAAAATCTTAAAAAAAAAAGATCTCAGGCTGAAGACAAGGGATTAGATTGAAATTAAGAAGAGTGAATAAAATGCGTTATCTGGTTTTGGATCTTGTAATAGTTTCTTTGTTTATTATAACTTTTTCTGAGGAGAAATTTGCACCTTTGAAAGTTGCACATTGTAACTCTGTAGTCATTTTCCGTTTGATCTTATTTATTTTACAAAAAAATATTGTAGTGTAGGTTTATAGCTACTTTATGAGTCATGAAAATTGTAGTCAGACATTCAAAAACACATATGTATTTTAGAACTGGACTGACTGCTAATTTTTCCTGAGCTGCAAACAGGATGTGTTCTTCAAATGGCTCATCACTTTTACTTGATTCTTTAATAACACCTTAATCTATCTTGTATTAAATAATTATGTACTTATGGGCTCTAGTGGTTTAAAGCACTGGCTTTTGGCTAAGCATTACTTTGAAATTCTCACTCTTCATTTCTTGATATATGACCCTGAGTTCACATCTTTGTACCTCAATTTTCTTAGATACAGTGTCAGAAAAATAATAACATATATCTCTAGGATTGCAATGAGAATAAGACATAATTACATTTAAAGCATTTAACACAATTCCTGGCATATAGTAAATGCATAGTGAGTATTAATTCCCCTTTTCCTCCTCCTACCATCATGATCATCATCATCATCACTATAGTTATTTTTACTATATCATCAACCCCCTACTGTGTTGTAATCTCCTTAAAGGTAGAGGCTGTTTAATCTTTTATCTCTTGCAATGATGGTGCAATGTGTATTGCATATGACAGATGCCTTATGACTTTCATTGAATTGAATTAATTCATCAGACCCTGGGGGATTGGAGAATGTCAGTGAATGCAATGCAACACTATGAGCAGTTGACCTCGGACAACCTGGGGGTTAGTGGCACCAACCACTGTGCAGTCAAAAATTTGTGTATAACTTTTGACTTTTGACTCCCCCAAAACTTAACTACTAATAACCTACTGTTGACCAGAAGCCTTACTGATAACATGAATACTCGATTAACATATATTTTTATCTTATATACATTTTATACTGTATTCTTACAATAAAATAGATATTAAGAAAAGCATAAATTAAAAAATCTTTTAAAAAAAGCATAAGTAAGAGAAAATACACTGTACTTATCAAGGAAAGTCTGTGTAAGCAGACCTGCACAATTCAAACCCATGCTGTGCAAGGGTCAACTGTCTCACTTTCTAACTGCTTTTATTGAGATGTAACTCACATATGATATGATTCAACTTCTTAGTGTATACAATTCAACGTTTCTAGTATATTTACTGATACATGCAATCATAACTACAATCAATGCTAAAACATTTTAATCATCTCCAAAAGAAACTCCATATCCTCTCCTCCCTACTACCCCCAGCCTCTTTATCCTACCCCGCCCTAAGCGACTACTAAATACTTTTTGTCTCAATAGATTATCCTCTTCTGAAAATATCATATAAATGGAAATACACAATATGGTCTTTTGTGACTGGTTTCATTAATATAACAGTATTTTCAAGGTTCATCGGTTTTGTAATATGTAACAAGAATATTTATTTTTTTAAATTTTTTATTTCTTTTCAGCGTAACAGTATTTAACAAGAATATTTATACCAAGATAAAATGAAAGAAAATCTAGTACATCCTACCAAGTCTCTGCTAAAACCAGAGAAACACCACATTCCATAGACATGCCTGGCATCATTAATATCACTTGCACTGCTTTAAAAATCCTGAATATACAGTATACTATTTGAGGGATTATATTTTCTGGATGTAAAAGTGTTCAAATAAGGATTCATAAGAAGAAGTTGGATCAGTTTTTGTGATGGAGTCTAATAACAATGATACAATATTAGTTTGACTTTGTGCTCAGAAACTTGGGAAGCATAGAATTGTTTTAAGGAGAGCTTGCATATGGTAATACTCCCTCCAATTAGCTACTACTTTGAATGGTTCAATCAAGAATTCTACATAATATTTTTAGATGTCTTTTCCCAGAAGCTGTTTATTAAAATTAAATGATTACATTATTAGTGATATTGCTATTATAAATCATCTAATTTCCAGTTATTTTTAGCAACTTGTTGCTCATGGGAAGAAAGTAAATCTCTTACTTTTTCCTTGCATTTGGGCTGGAATGAAATTTATAAAATTACTTTATACACTACAAAATGGTCACCATGTCCCCTATCTTACTGAGAATTCAAAATGTTATATAGCTCTATGGAAATTTACAAAATAGAAATAGAAATTAACTTATTAACCATTAAAATAACCACTTGTAAAAAAAATAAATAAAATCTTAAAAAAAAACCACTTGTATCACTTGAAATGGTTATAGTAAATCATCAAATATTTACAGACTTCATTTTTCAAAAAATCTTGATCAAATATTTTAGTAATAATACTCTCTAAGAATAGCTAATGAAAATATGGCTTTGTAAAAGCCAGGCTTTATCCATACAAGGAGAAAATTCTGGATAGTTTAAGTCTCTACATTTGATTCGTACATCCTGCTGAGTGACAGGCTCACAGATAATGAGGTCAGCATTCCCTTCATTCAGACTATCCCCTTATAGTTTTAGACTCCTGTGAAATTGCACCAAAGAACATGAGACAATAATGCTTACAACATAGGAGAGCTTTTATTTACCTATTTATTTTTACTAAAGTTGTCAGATTATGTACTACTTTTACAAAAATCCTATTTCACAGAAATAACTCTAAAGGATATCTCTAAAACTGTTTTGTTTATACTAAAAATTAAGGTTTTCTATCTGTTGCCATACCCTTTCCTTTGAAGATTTAAATACATAAGATCCCCACTTATTCTGTGAAGGACTATCATAGACAATCAAATCTTACACTAAAGAAAAGGAACTTTGGGGGCGCCTGGGTGGCTCAGTTGGTTAAGCAACTGCCTTCAGCTCAGGTCATGATCCTGGAGTCCTGGTATCGAGTCCCACATTGGGCTCCCTGCTCAGCAGGGCATCTCCTTCTCCCTCTGACCTCTCCCCTCTCATGCTCTCTCTCTCAAATAAATAAGTAAAAACTTAAAAAAGAAAAGAAAAGGAACTTTGTATGATCTCATCCCCAACTTCATGTCAGGACTGCTGATGCATATGGTTAAAATAAGCTTAGGGACAGGAAGATGACAGTGAGATAGGAGGAACCTAGGCTCACCTCGTTCCACAAGCATGGCTAGATAACTATGAAATCATCCTAAATATCCCAGAAATCAACCTGAAGACTGATGGGGAAAATTACAGAACCAAAGAGAGAGAAGAGGCATTATTGAAGAAGGTAGAAAGTTCAGAGACATGCTTTATGGGATAAAGGAATCCTGGCTGCTGTGCAGGGGAGGGAGCCATGATCACTAAGAAGGGTGAGATAGAAAAAGAGAGGGAGATAGAGGAGCACACAGGGGAATACATAAGAAAAACATTTCCCCATAGCCACTGTCTAGAAAAACAAGAGCGGATGAATTTTGTGAGTGCTTACAACCACTGGGGCTTAAAGCCTAGAGTTATAAAATTCAGTGGGCTTGGCTGGGATAACACCTACAGGGCACTGTGCTGTTCTTGGACAGAAGGCAGGCAAACAATGGGGACAGACAGCATGGAAACAACAAACAAAAGAGTGCCTGGGACACAAAGTGCAGAGATTATTTGTTCTTGTCAGAGCCTATCATTGAGAGGCAGCTTTCCTGGAGATACCTCTCCAGGAACAAAGGACCTGGCCAGCACCATTTCTCTCCCCAGCCCTCTGCATGAACACAGAGCCACCTACAGAAAGTTGTGCAGCTCAGACATTGGCTGCCTAAATTTATTACTAAGCTCCATACTCTGTGCTGTAGTAGAACTACCCTTTTCAGTAAAGCTTACCACAGTTCCAGTGTGGCAGTTCCCTCCTCCAGGAGACTAGAACAAACCCCTTCCCAAACCACATCTCCTGACCAGAGAATTTTGCAGGTCCTTAGTTCAGGTGGAGGCAGTAACATGTTTCATTTCACAAGCAGATCAAAACACACCTAGTTAAAGCTCCCCACATTCAGACCAGGGACCAAACACTGCCCACAGCAGGCAAGAAGAGCTCCTGCAGGAAATTGGCCTGCAGGATAAACCAGCTAGAGCACAACAGAGCACACACAGCCCACAACAGAGACAGTCTCTGAAGTACCAGGCCCGGGGCAGTACATGACCTCCTCTTCATAAGGTCATTATTTCCAGAAGCAAAAGACATAAGTGGCTTTTCTAACACAGAAGAAGGTAGACACTTAGACAAAAATGCCACAATGGAGATATTTATCCCAAATGAAGAACAAGATAAGGTCATGGCCAGAGCTCTAAGGGCAACAGATATAAATAACATGACTGATGGAGGATTAAAGCAATGATCATAAGGATATTCACTGGACTTTGGAAAAGAATGGAAGACATCAGGGATAGCCTCACCACAGAGATAAAAGAGTTAAGAAAGAATCAGAGGTGAAGAGTGCAATAAATGAGATTAGAAACACAATTGATGTAAAAAACAGCAGATTGGAAGTACCAGAGGAATGAATTAATGACCTAGAAGACAAAGAAATGGAAGGTAATGAATCAGAACAAAAGAGAGAGAAATTATGCAAAATAAGAATAGACTTAGGGAATTTAGTGACTCCATCTAATATGGTAACATTCATATTATAGGAGTACCAGAAGAATAGTAGGAAAAGAAGGCAGATAAATATATGAAGAAATAATAGCTAAAAATTTACCTAATATAGGGAATGGAACACATCCAGTAGACATAGAGAACTATCAAAATCAACAAAAGCAGACCAACACCAGTACATATTATAATTAAACTTGCAAACTTCAGTGATACAGAGAGAAATCGTAAAAGCAATGAGATAAAAGAAGTCAGTAAGTTACAAGGGACAGCCCAAAGGGCTAGCAGGAGATTTCTCAACAGAATCATTGCAAGCCAGAAGGGAAGGGCATGATATACTCAAAGTGCTGAATGGAAAAAGTCTGGAGCCAATAATGCTTTATCCAGCAAAGCCATCATTCAGAATAACAGGAGAGAGAACGAGTTTCCCAAACACAAAAACTAAAGGAGATCATGACCACTAAATCAACCCTGAAAGAAATATTAAAAGGGACACTTTGAGTAGGAAGGAGAGACAAAAAGTGATGCCATAATAGTAGGAAACACCAAAGCAGTAAGGTGAAGATTTCTGTAAATAATCAGTCAAGGAACTCACAAAAAAAGATATAAAATATAATAACATATCTGAAATGTGGGCAAGAGATGAGAAAATAATGGGTTTAAACATAAATTATCATCAACTTAACATCAACTTTCTGCTATACACAGAAAAGATTATATACCTAAAGGAGTTAGAAAAGTAACAAGAAACAAAACTTGAACAGAACGAAGGAAATATAGAAACAAACAAACAAAAAAAGAACATATCAATGAAACTAGGATCTGGCTCTTTAAAAAAAAATAAAATTGATAATCTTTTACCCAGACTTATTAAGAAAAATAAAAGAAAGAAAATCACAAATGAGAGAGGAGGACTAACAACTAAGACCACAAAAATACAAACAATTGTAAGAGAATATTACGGAAAATTATGTTCCAACAAATTGGACAACCTAGAAGAAATGGATAAATTCCTAGAAATATATAAATGACCAAAACTGAAACAGGAAGAAGTAGAAAATCTGAACAGACCCATAACCAGCAAAAATATTGAATCAGTAATAAAAAATCTCCCTACAAACAAAAGTCCAGAACCAGAAGTCTTCATAGGAAAATTCTACCGAACACTTAAAGTAGAGTTAAAACTTACTCTTCTCAAACTATTAAAAAAAAGTAGTAAAGGAAGGAAATCATCCAAATCCATTCTATAAGGACAGCAATACTCTGATAACAAAATCAGATAAGAACTCCACTAATAAAGAGAACCACAGGCCAATATCCCTGATGAATATGGATACAAAGATTCTCAATAAAATGCTAGTAAGCCAAATCCAACAATACATTAGAAAAATCATTCATTGGGTGCCTGCGTGGCTTAGTGGGTTAAAGCCTCTGCCTTCAGCTCAGGTCATGATCTCAGGGTCCTGGGATCGAGTCCCACGTCAGGCTCTCTGCTCAGCAGGGAGCCTGCTTCCCTTCCTCTCTCTCTGCCTGCCTCTCTGCCTACTTGTGATCTCTGTCTGTCAAATAAATAAATAAAATCTTTTAAAAAAAAGAAAAAGAAAAGAAAAATCATTCATCATGATCAGGTAAGATTTATTCCTGGGTTGCAAGTGTGGTTCAATATTCACAAAACAATGTGAGACATCACATTAGTAAAGGATAAGAACCATGTGATCCCTTCAATAGGTGCAAAAAAAGAATTTGACAAAATAAAGCATCCATTCATGACAAAACCCTCAAATAAGTACAGTTAGAGGGAGCATGCCTCAACATTATCAAGGCCATATAGGAAAAACCCACAACTAATATCACCCTAAATGGGGAAAAAATGAAACCTTTTCTTCTAAGTTCAGGAATAAGACAAGGATGTCCACTGTCACTACTGTTATGTAGCATAGTACTGGAAGCCATACATTCAGCAGTCAGATAACTAAAAGGAAAAAAATGGCATCCAAATTGGTGAAGAAGTAGTAAAACTTTCACTGTATTCAGGTGACCTAATACTATAAACAGAAAACCTGAAAGACTCCACAAAAAAACTGCTAGGACTGATATATGAATTCAGTTAGGTAGCAGGACACAAAATCAATGTACAGAAATCTATTGCATTTCTACATGTCAATAATGAAACAGCAGAAAGAAAAATTAAGGGAACAATCTGATTTACTATTGCACCAAAACCCATTTGCTACCTAAGAATAAACCTAGCCAAAGAAGTAAAATACCTGTACTCTGAATACTGTAAAACACTGATGAAAGAAATTGAAGAAGACACAAAGAAATGGAAAGACATTCCATGCTAAGGCATCAGAAGAATGAATATCATTAAAATATAATACCCAAAGCAATCTACACATTTAATGGAATCCCTATCAAAATAGCAATAGCATTTTTCACAGAGCTTGAACAAATAATCCTAAAATTTTTATGGAAACACAAAAGACCTTGAATAGCCAAAGCAACCATGAAAAAGCAAAGCAAGGCTGGGGGCATCACCATTCCAGACTTCAAGTTATATTACAAAGCTGTAGTGATCAAAACAGTATGGTACTACAAAACCAGACACTGACTTAAGTATTTAGTTATCAGTATATCTCATTTTCAACCCATCTACTCCACATTCTAATCTTTATTCAATTAGTTTACCTAATTTTGTTTTTAAGTTATATCCCATTTTCTCCTTATCTCAAACTTCACAGGATTAGTTTATCTAGAGTTTCAGATATAATCCACAAGAACACATTTTCCTTTATTATAACATTTTCACTAGGATAACGATTTTACCAGTACAACAAACTTAATAGAAAGTGAAGAATCATAGTTAAAACCTCATTACATCTTTAACAAATGAACAAGAGGGAAACCAATGAATAAAATGCATGACCTAGTATAAATGAAAATAACCTCAATATTTTGGTACACAAGAACAAGATAAAAACAAAAGAATAAATATGAACCCAAATTTTGAAACTTTTAAAAAGACATATTATGGCCATTAGTCACTGCTCCTGTCTGATGCCCAAAATTTCTAGACTTAAGAATCCAATATAAGCTCAATAATTCTTTATAAAATTGCATAAATCTTTAACAATCAATTCTAAAGATGAGTGCAATCAGCTAACAGGACAAAGTTTGATTACCCCCAATATATGTCCATATATGCATGTGATGGCTCATACCCACTCAGCCATAAACAGTAGGCTACACTGCCTGGAAGATGTAGGAGAACCACATGGGGTACTACAATAAACTAGGGCTAGTAACAATTAGCCACTTCTAGGCCTGAAGGGCCTAGAACTATGAAGGTGAGAGTTGCATAGAGGAAACCACCTTGAGCTGAGCATGGTCACAGTCAGCCTGAGTTGATATTTCAGGGAACAAATACCCTGATCTTACTTCCCTCCTTTCTTCTGATCTCCTATCCTGGTTCCTCATTACCTGAACTCATCTGGGAATCAGAAGTCATGGGATCTCATTGATAAAGCCCATATAAGTCAGCTCCCAGAGCACAGAGCCAGTTAAAGGGCAGTGGAGAGTAGAGCTTCAGGGGCAAATAAGATACCTTACTGCCCACCCCCTTTTGCACCTCAACATCTATGTTTGTCCTTCTGAGTGAAAATTTCATGTCTGCATCCTTGCAGGGTGATGTCACTTTGGTTATACTCCATCTAAAATATTAGCCACTATTGACATTATTCATTAATATAGTGGTGGAGGTAGTGGGGGAAGAAACACAAAGCATAGTGTTACATT
This sequence comes from Enhydra lutris kenyoni, assembly GCF_002288905.1. Taxonomy (NCBI): domain Eukaryota; kingdom Metazoa; phylum Chordata; class Mammalia; order Carnivora; family Mustelidae; genus Enhydra; species Enhydra lutris. The sequence continues at coordinate 1,757,149 of NW_019154151.1, forward strand.
TTTCTCCTGTGTAACTATTCATGAAACTAAATTGTTAACTATGGCTGCCTTTTCTCTCTCATTCTATGCTCCCCTTGCCCTCTGCCAACAACTAAATGGATGAGACTCTTTACCTTGTTGAGTGTAACAAACCTTTATTCCTGAAGGATCTGAGTCCTGTGGTTCTTCACTTATTGGGTTGCAGCAGTTTTCAGTGATGATGACAGTTGGGCAAGGGAGTATTAAGAGAGTGCCTCTTGTTACTCTCTTGCCAAACTGTGAAGTCCCTGGATTTTAAGCATAACCTCTCAGTCCCAGCTTCTAGCAAAAACCCAATTCTTCCCTAAATTTAGAATCAACTGCCTAGTCCAATACAGTGATTTCCTTCTTTGTCTTCTGGTTTAGGGGCATGAACAAGTCAAAAACAGTCATGAAGTAGTCTCTACTTCCCACCCATCATACCTATGAACTTATTTCCTAGTGGGAATTCTTCCCTTGTGCACTCGGATTTCCAAACCTACCATGCCCAAGACTACGGGAATTGAAGCAAAAGTTCTTCAAGAATATTATGATCTTTAATAATAGGATGGTCCTCTCCCACCCACAACCTAGTTCCTGGTTATGGGAGAAATTGCACTATTTACTGACCACTGATTTAAGGCATATATTGCACATTTTAGGACAACACACCAAACTTGCATATTGTTTCTCCTATTTTTCATAACAAATGAATCTTCAGCAGACCACATGAGACACATAATAAACCAGTGAATTCTTTAGGTATAAAACCATTGCTATAAAATGTATTCCCTAGTTGGAGATAATATCATGTGGGATACCATGGTGATTGATAAAGGCATACTATAAATCCATGAACAGTGGTGCTGGTAAAATATTTCCAGGCAGAAAAAGGAAATCAATATCCAGTATATGTATCTATACCATCAAGGACAAAGTGTTGCCTCCTCCATAAGAGGAGGGGCCCAATTATATTAATCTGACACCAGATAGCCTGCTGGTCTGTTGGAGATGATAACATATTAGGAGGTCAATGTTGGCTTCTGCCATGAGCAGGCTGGGCACTTAGAATTGGTGGTAGCCAAATCAGCTCTGGCAATGGAAAGACACACTATATTATTGAACCCATGCATTGAATCTACCCCTGTCACCATGTATACTTTGTACATAAGCCTATTGAATAAGCATGTGTGACTGGGGAAAGAGGCTGACTAACCAAAAGAGTAGGTCATCTTGTCCATGTGATTATGGAGAATCTCCCCTGACATGGATGCCCCCTGGTTGGTATTTGATAAGATATGAATGCCTTCATACTCTTAGCTCATTTGAAGAGGTCTGTCCAAATGCCTCCCCCCTCCCAGACTTTCTTGTCACTGATTTTGCAATTCTGGTCTTTCTAAATCCCTAACCAATCCATTAGACTTTGCTCATAAATTTATGTAGATACTTCAGGCCATCTTTATTTCCACTGATGTGCAAAGTCAATATACTACCAAATATTCTGCCTACTGGAAGACTTTCCCTTCAGCGATTTTCACAGCCATTTCTTCTAGGTGGTATTTTCATACCATGAAAATCCATCTATAAATCAGTTCTATGTATTTCCCTCCTCATTAACTATTCATAAGGAACTCCTCATAAGCTAATGGGTGTGTTTGAGAGAGAAATGGTAAAGCAGTACAACCAGGTACTTTGAGAATCTGAAATATCTGCTCATAATTTTAATAGACTTTATTAATAGAGAATTTTAGGTTCATAGCAAAATTGAGTAGAAAGAACAAATGTTCACATATTCCCCCCATATGCATAGCCTCCCCTATTATCAACATCCAGCACCAGAGTGGCAAATTTGTTACAACTGATGAACTTATATTGGTAGATTATTATCACCCATAGTTTACATTAGAGTACACTTGGTATTGTATAGTCTGTGGGTTTGGACAAATGTATGATAACATGTATCCACCATGTATCCACCATTATAATTTTATAAAAATAGTTTCATTGCCCTAGAAATACTCTGTGCTCTGCCTATTTATTTCTCCTTTTCCCTCAACCCCTGACAACCACTGATTACTGTCCCCATAGTTTTGCTTTTGCCATATGCCATATAGTTGGAATCATATAATATATAGAATTTTCAGATTGGCTTCTTTCACTTAGTAATATGTATAGTAAGTTTCTTCCCTGTCTTTTTGTGGCTTGGTCATTCATTTCTTTTTAGTGCTAAATAATGTTCCATTGTCTTGATATACCACAGTTTATTTATCCATCCACTTACTGAAGGACATTCTGATTGTTTACAAGTTTTAGCAATTATGATTAAAGCTGCCATAAACATTCATGTGCAAGTTTTCACATGGACATCTTTTCAATTCATTTGGCTACATACCATGGAGCATGATTACTGAATCATCTTCTCCTAATATTTCTTTTTCCTTCCAGATCTGCTTACTTCCATTTTATTGTGATATACGGCTATGCACATCCAAATTTATGGGTATGCGAATCATCATCAGTTTACAATGAGCAATACAATCTCTTCTAGGGTCCATTCTTAAACCAGGAACTGTTTTTTTTTTTTTAAAGATTTTATTTATTTATTTGACAGACAGAGATTACAAGTAGGCAGAGAGGCAGTCAGAGAGAGGAGGAAGCAGGCTTCCTGCTGAGCAGAGAGCCCGATGCGGGACTCGATCCCAGGACCCTGGGATCATGACCTGAGCTGAAGGCAGAGTCTTTAACCCACTGAGCCACCCAGGCGCCCCCCAGGAACTGTTTTTTAAATGGTGAATAGAATAAGGTAAGACCTTTCTCCTCAACCAAAGTGTTCTGTGCTATTATCTTCCCTTTGTGGTCTGGAAGAGGCTCTCTTTCTGCTGCAGAAACTTCCCATACCTTTGGGACCTCTAGTTCATAAAGCCTTGGTAGTGTAACATACTGCACTATAGCCTGGAATGGATGGAGAGCCCATTGATTTCTAGAACCCAATTAAAATCAGAAGCTTTAGACTACCAGTGACTCTGTCAGAGCAGCATAACTCTTTTACGTTGCCTCCCAAACCAAAAAGATCCACCAAGCACTATGTTTATTTGTGTGTGTGTGTGTGTGTGTGTGTGTGTGTGTGTGTGTGTTTGTGTGTGTGGTGAGTGGTAAAATGTGAAGCAACTTGTCTGTTGTTTTGGAAAGAAATATTCCAATATATCCAAGACCAGAGGACTCCTAGAAGCCTTACTAATGTGGCAGGTCCTAAACTTTTGCATAGTTTATCTCCTACTTTCTATTTGCCAGACATATGAATATATGTCTTACTAAGACATAGAACCCAGCCAAAATGAACCTCAAGGATGAGATTTATATAATACCAGAACAAAGACAAATACACAGAAACACTGACAGAAGAAAAAGATGGGAGGGTGGTTATAAATCCTCAATATGGGCGAGGAAAGTTATTTTGATTCTTCCTGGGTGTACTTGATATCTTTGTTAAGACTCAACTTTCCAGAGCTAAAGGGAGATTAAAACTGGTTTATATATAGGGGTAGTATTGATTAGGGAAAGAGGATTACCTTGAAACTTATATCTATATGTATATATAAAAAAATAAAATAGAAAAGAAAAAAGAAAAATACAGGTATATGTATGAAAAACAGTTCAGGTTAAAAGGTTATTATGGAATATGTTGTATTAAACCTCTAGCTGTAATAGTAAGTAGGTTAAAAAATTTAAAAGAACAAGAATAGTGAGAACAAATTTAAAAAAATGTATCTATGAAATATAGCAGGTTCTAGGCCAATACCGGGAGCTTAATATATTGTTTTCCCCTGATATTGGGATTTTACATTTTTATGGGGACCCTGTGGTGGTTGGCCTCCTGTTCTTTTGGCTGGCTTTCTGGGGGAGGGGACTGCCACATTGTTTTTTCAGTCAGTCTTGCTTGGGTTGGGTCCTCCTGCCTCCTATCAAGGGGCTGGGCTCTGTGGAAACTGGTTTTTCAAGGTTTGTTCCCTGGAGGTTTTTGATCTTTGGCAGATTTTTGTGTCTTTTTGGAGGTTTAGTGGAAAGCAGACTGCATCCAGACCTCTGTCTCAGAGAGAAGCTTCAGTCTGCTCCCCTTTGAGTGGCCCAGTACACACAGACTCCCCCTCTGCAAACTCCGCTGAGCTGTGCAACCTCCCACAGGCAGTGCACGTCCCCAGCCACCATCTCAGGGGTCGCCCAAAGTGCCCGCCTCTCCCTGCACCCCCGTGCCAAAACCGCGAGTGATAATGGTCCAAGGAGCCTACTTCCAGTGGCTGCCTCTGCCAGGACTGCTCTCTGGGGTAGTTCCTTCAAGTCTGGGCTGGGAGTGTTCAGACTCTTGTCCTTGAGACCAAGGGCTAGCGCCTGAAGGGAGCACTCTAAGGTGTGTGCGGGTGGGGAGCAGCACTTCAGACCCTGGTCTTGTAGTGAGCGCAGAGTGCAAAAGGCTGTGGTTCAAGAGAGCACCCACCAAACTCCCTCAAGGCACACAACCCTGGGGGCTCCAGGACCAGGAACTGGAGGCTCCGATGCTGCATCCTCGCTGGCATGGTGGTCCTGGGCGGTGGCTGTCCTGGGTCCATGGGCCCATGTCCATGACCATCTGATTCCATCAGTTGCCCTTTAAGATCTTTTGCTTTTTTATGGCCACAGTTGCCAAACTGTGGAAAGAATCAAGATGCCTTTCAACAGATGAATGGATAAAGAAGATATGGTCCATATATACAATGGAGTATTATGCCTCCATCAGAAAGGATGAATACCCAACTTTTGTATCAGCATGAACAGGACTGGAAGAGATTATGCTGAGTGAAATAAGTCAAACAGAGTCAATTATCATATGGTTTCACTTACTTGTGGAACATAAGGAATAACACGGAGGACATTGGGAGATGGAGAGGAGAAGTGAGTTGGGGAAAATCGGAGGGGGAGACAAACCATGAGAGACTGGGCTCTGAGAGACATACTGAGGGTTTTGGGGGGTGGGGGGGTGTTGAGCCTGGTGATGAGTATTGTGGAGGGCACATATTGCATGGAGAACTAGGTGTGGTGCATAAACAAAGAATTTTGGAACACTGAAAAAATAAAATTAAATTTAAAAAAAGATTCAAGATATAACATATATTTATTACTATAGATTTGAATAAAAAAAACTTGAAAGTTTGAATGCCAGTAGGTTATATGTCCATAGATCTTTGAGTTTTGATATGGCCTTTCCCAAAGGTAATGGGATGAAAGGCAGAGACTGTGTTTCAGACTCCTCTGATATGGCCAGGTCCTTATTCTACATGACCATCATATGTATGGTGTGCTTCTATGAGGCAGTAGTAAGTAAAGGGGGACTTATAACCACCAACTCGTTTGTATCCTAGGTGAGCCTGGCTCACTAGGGTCCAGAGGTGCTTTGTGTTCCAGAAGCCCAGAGATTTTCTTCCTAAACAACTGTTGGTCAGAACCCAGGGCTGATAAGTTTATAGAACTAACTTAAGGAGAAAATGGCCAGCTGCATGATGTGGTATGAAAAACACAATGTTAAACAATATACCCTCTCAAAAGTCTTCTTTTGGAATCCAATTATTTCTAGGAGGATACTAAAAGTACTTGATATATAGAACTTCTTTATTGGTAATCTTTAGTATATATGATATTTCTTTTTCTGGAATAGAAGAGCAGTAAGTGTAACAGGAAAGCGCTTGATAGCTAAGAAATAAGAGAAATAAGTTTAACAAATATTTTAATAGATAAGAGGTGGGTGGTAGATGAGTTAAATAGGTGATGGGGATTAAGGAATGCACTTGTGATAAGCACCAGGTATTGTATGGAAGTGTTGGATCACTATATTGCACATCTGAAACTAATATTACACTGTATGTTAATTACATTGAATTTAAATAAAAATTTAAAAAATAAAGTATAAACGGCTATTGAAAATCAGGCAGTATGGTTAATAAGATGTATAAAATAAAAATTTCCTACCCTTCTTTCAAAAAAATGATAAGATACACTGTGTCAAAAGTCACTGTGACATAATTTATATTTTTATCCAGAACCAGTTGTAAAGATTGTTCAATGGATTTTCCTGATGACCTAGTGACTTTTGCTTTGGCTCATAGTCATACAAACTAGCTATCTTTAAACAAAAATATCTGCTTTGGATTATGTGGGAATAGCATATCATTCTCTTTCACTCTCTTCTTTGAGATAAGTGAAACCATTACACTGGCATGGAATAAGAATTGCTTATACTTCCAAGCACGTAACCACATATTTTGCCAGACAGTGCAAGGCATGCTGCCCCACAAGACCAAGTAAAGTCAGGCTTCCCTGAACCACCTCAAGGTGTTTGTTGGGATACTGCTACCCTATGACAATAAAAAGTGAATGGTGGTTTCTGCTGCCCTCAAGGTTGTGCATCTGAAACCTACAGAAACGTTTGCTTACCAGGGCCACCTGGCTCATGAGGTTTCCTGGAAGCACCAGGCAATAATAGCCACCCTGGAGGAGAAGAGGAAGGAAAAGGCCAAGAGCCATTACTAGAAGAAAAAGCAACTTGTGAGGCTATGGAAACAGTCCAAAAAGACATGAAGAAAATTGACAAGTACAGAGAAGTCTTCAAGACCCACAGGCTTCTGGTCTGAGCCTGAAAAAAATGGACTGTTTATTATTAAAAAAATGGAAAAAATAGAAAAAATCTAGTCAAGCAAAAACCTTGACTATTTCTAGCTTATCTTATTATAATGATACTGATTCAATATATGAAAACCTTATGTTATTACATTGGGTTTATGCTTATCTCCTGAATTAAAAGCAAATCATTCTGATAATGTGTTCTTCTGGGTCCACCTAACTCTAAATTACTTAAAGATGACCAATTTCACTGATCCCATGGTACTAAGCTACCTAAGAGATGGCAACTGCTTTTCCTGAAGTGTAAGCTCCTTTAGGGCAGGAAGTAGATATAATTCCTTTCTGAACGCTCAGTGCCCTGTGCAGTGTCTGGCACAATGGAAGGGAGCAAGAATTTTTTTTTAAACTAACTGTTTTAACTGCCTTATGTGAGCTTACAGAGGGAAAGAGGGATAAAAGGGAATAATAATATCTAAAAATGAGTTATGTCCAGAGTAGATTTTAGTGAAAAATTGTTAGGGAAAAGAGGACTATTTTAATTCTTAAGCCAAAACAGAAAAACAACAAAAACAAAAACAACAAAAACAAAGAGAGAGAGAAGGAAGAGCATGAATGGTTAATTTGTTTCATCAGTACAAACTGAAGTGTGCTGTTTTTCAAGAGGTTCTGGGACAACATATTGAAAAGGAAAATGCACTTGCAGTATAATGCAAATGCGAGGGTCATTTAAATGAGCTGCCCTCTCATTAGGTGGCTAGGGTGGAGAGCACTGGAGTTGAGAACTGCTGGCAGGACACATGCTACCGCTGTTTCTTTATTGTGTAGGTAGTCATGGTGCTGTATGATTCATTCATGCTGTAAATACAGAAAGTGGGATAGGAGAAAGAAAGGAGGTGTGTGTGTGTGTGTGTGTGTGTGTGTGTGTTTAGCGTAAAACCAAAACCATTCACAAACTGATTTACTCTTGATGTGTTATATATTTTTTCCAAACATTCATAAAGGCAGTTTGGTTCCTCTACCTTTCCTTCAAAGGTAAACAAATAGACAAAAATTGCAACAATTCCACTCATACCCTACAAAATGAGTAACTATACCTGGACTTGAGGTTTTGAGTTGTCTTGCAAAGTGATTGCTCAAAAAGATGAGTTCTCAGTGTGAGGCTGCAGGCGAATATGGTCTTGAATTCCTATGGAAACTACACTGAAGTCCCTTTTTTAGACAAAATCTGCCTTGTAGGCAGAATGAGGTTCTTCTGACCAAAAGATTCATAACAGTTTTGTTTCAGTTTCAAAAAGGAAAGAAAACTGTTATTATCACAGAATCCTAACAGAAACAGAAGAGGAAAGGAATCTACACATAGATGAAGGTAATAGTAGGCAATAAATAAGAATAAGGCAAAGTGACATCAAATCGGATGGGTACTTTCAACATCCAACCTCATCAGCTGGAAAAGCCCGTGGAGACAGCCAAACTGGAGTCCCAACTTAGAGGCCTGGGCAGTGTGTCCTTCCTTCAGGTGAGACTTCCCACTGACCATCCCCATAAGGGCCATATTTACAGGGCAAATAACAAGGTTTGAAATTACACATTTGTTCATTAACATGCATTTTGTAGTGAGCTGCATTTCCATGTTATTATGTTTCTATAATTTCAAGGAACCTGGGCTATGTGTACCTTCCTTCCCTCCCGGATTCTATTCTGGCGGGCCAGCCCAGCCTAGAGCAGGAGGGGATATGAGACAAGATTTGTAGCTCTTGGCATTCAGAAAGGAAGGTTCAGCTCTGACCTGGAGACCAGATATATTTCAAATATATTTCAAACAACCACATTCCCAAGTTTATTTACACAGCTTGAGTCTCACAAACAATATTCCTTAGCCTGCCTGTGTATATGCAGGCCTGGGTGGTCAGTTATGCAGGACAAATCACAAAAACATCTATCCATACAGAATAGAGTACCAGCACCATTTCTTGTTCAAGTTTCCTACAGAAAAGCTATTGAAGGTGAAGAGAAAAAAACAACCAATGTAGAGGCTTTAGAAGTCAATTAACTCTTTCAGGTCCTAGAAAGCCTTAAAGCCTAGGATATAACAATAATGGCGATATTTTGGCATACTGACAGGGTGACAGGCACTTTTGCAATGGTTCAACATAGTTTCTTTAAATCATCATAAATATTAGTAATTTTCTAAACAAAGAACAAAATTTAGGTAATCTGACTCCAAACTCTGGGTCTAAAGCCCCATGTATACTGCCAGATATATAAGCCTTGGGTTCAGACAGCTCTAGATTAAAATGCAGCCTTTGTTAGTTCCCAGTCTCATTATTTTAGGCACATAACTTTATCGAGCTGCATTCCCTCATTTGTAAAACAGGGAAAACAATACATGGATCGCAGAATTGTCATAAGGCTTAAGTGTAATGAACCTTACACTTTGCATTTTGCAGTGTCTAACACTTAGTAATTCCTCTACACGTGGTAACAATTATTATAAGCAACTGAATGTTGTTGATCATGTATTTATTACACACATATTTATTAGATATCTGCATAGAGAATGGTGATGAAGTCAGAGTGATAGGCAAAGGCCAAAGGAGAAAAGACCTTGTCCATTTTGCTCTCTATGGAGAATCTTATGAATATATTTACCTTGTTAAAGGATAATTCTGTAGCACACTAAGTGGAGACTGACCTTTGAAGTAAAAAAAATCAGAATATTACAGCAATGGTCTACGGGAGAAATAAGGACTTAATGTAAGAGAGTAGAAACATGAGAAAATAGATAAGAAATTTTCACCCTTGTAGTACTGAAATGACCTAAGAATTGCTTGGATATGTGGGCTAAGGGAGATGGAATTGATAAAGATATCACCCATATTTTTGGCTTGAACAGATAGTGGAATTAAGTTTTCATTGACTGAAATAGGGAACACGGGAAGAGGAGTAGGTTTGTAAAGGAATAGCTTTCCTTGGGAAAACAGGAAAGTTATATTTTGGACATGCTGAAATGCAGTTATTTGTGGGACATCTGGAAAACAATGTCTAATGAAAAACTGAAAATTCCTGAAAATTGAAAAATTGAAATTAAACAATTGAAAATTAAAAATAGTTTTTTGCTCTGGGAAAATTTATGATCTAGAGAAATACATTTGAGATTTGTCAGTACACAGTTGAAATATTAGATGTGACTGGGATCAAACTAAGGACCACATTTTTAGACAAGTAGGCTGAGGGCAAAATCCTAGAATACACCCATAAGTGTAGGAAGAGTTAGGAAGGAAAAAGAGAAGATCGCACACACACACACACAAAAATCAAAAAACAATCAGGGAGGTCAGAGATATTAAAGGACAAAAATGCATAAATCATTGGAAGGGAGAATTTTAAAATGATTAGAGGAAACCACAGTGTCAAGCAGAGAAAGTAAATTATCATATGGTTTCACTTATTTGTGGAGCATAACAAATAGCATGGAGGACAAGGGGAGATGGAGAGGAGAAGGGAGTTGAGGGAAATTGGAAGGGGAGGTGAACCATGAGAGACTATGGACTCTGAAAAACAATCTGAGGGTTTTGAAGGGGTGGGGGTAGGAGGTTGGGGGATTCAGGTGGTGGGTATTGGAGAGGGCACGGATTGCATGGAGCCCTGGGTGTGGTGCAAAAACAATGAATACTGTTACGCTGAAAATAAATTTTAAAAAAATATTGCAGTTTTCAAATAAGTTTAAAATTACAAGGTGGTCATTGGATCTGAGAACATGGATGTGCTGTCTTCTGTAGACCTCTCCAGAGCCACCATTCATCCTTCTCCACTGCACTCTAATCTGTTCCTGGGAAACTGATGTGTATGAACTTCATTAATGGACTTTGATTTAGGTTCACATGTTGGGGAGCCCTTGCAGGAGATCTGAAGGAAGGAGGAATGTGAGGTTTGGATATTTATTCACCTTACTTCCTCCCTGTGGTCAGCATATACTAGATTTTTCCATAACAGAAAAATTATGGAAAAATCACAGCTTCTGCCCAGTGTCTACCTTTGGACAGTTTTCTCCATTTCCAGGTTTTAGGAGCTGCTTCCTTCTCTTGCTCCTTTAGCCTGAAGGATGGTAAAGTGATCCCACTGTTTCTAGCCCTAGCATTCTACAGTTGCTTCCTTTCATCCAGTCTACATCTTTATAAATAATCCCTTTATTACATTATCATTAAATCATCAAATTTTAGGATGCCATCTCTTTCCTGCTGGGGCCCTGACTGATACATTGGAAATGGTTGGAGCAGGTTTGATGTAGTAGTGGATACAACAGCTGGACTAGATAGAAATAAAACCAAATGAAAAGTGAGGGAATGTAAACTGTGAGTATAAAAAGAAAAAAAAAACTTTTAAGGTTAACCATTAAGGAAAGTGGAAGGAAATTAGTAACTAGAAAAGAGAAGGGCCAAGGGCTTAATATTTTTGGTGTGCAAAGATTCTGAAATATTTATAGACCAAAGTTAACCAGCCAGAAAATAGAGGATAGATTGAAAATATAGTAAATGAGAAAAGTAGTTAGAGCAAGATTTCAGAGGAGACAAGAAAAAATAAAGCCCAGTGCATGAGCAGAAACATTCAACTTTGAAAGAAAAAAGACTGAACCAGTAGAAATAAGGTTATACATACGTACATATAAGTCTGCAGGTCAGAAACAGGAAATTGCAGTAATTTTTCCCTTAAGACATCTATTTTCTGAGAAAAATAGTGAATTGTGATGATTTCTACTCTTCTCTGAGATGAGTAGAAAACTACAAAGAATAGATTATGTGGGGAATGGAAGAAGGATCTTCCTGGGGACACTTAAACAAATTAACCTGCTTTGCTGAGAGCGCAGCTGTGGTTGGAATCTATAAATTTGTAGTTGTACCAATATTGACATTTTGGTGAGATAGCCCATCTCGGTGACCTAAGGTAGGATTGAGGGAGTTACTAGGTTGGATTGATCCAGGTTTTGGAATTTGAAGGTCAATATCAGTGCAAACACATGGAAACAAGGGAGCAGAGTTTGTTAATAGGAGAGTAAAGAGATGGATCATAGGGTCAGAGTTAAATAGGGAGGAAACTGAGATTGGAAGGGAGCTGATGGCTTGAAGAGAAAGGAAAGGATGAAGGGACCAGAGAGCTAGATTAGCTCAAAGAACAACTACAGTAGAAGTAAGGAAATAAAAACACCCAAGGCAATATTGGTAAGTTAATTTTCAATGAGTCAGCCCTGAACAATAAGGTCCAAGGTATGGCAACCAATAGGTAAATGAACTTGATTTACAAAACATACAATTTAGTGTTATGTTAGCTTATGCTTCCTTGATTTCTTCACATTGTTCTGATACTTCTATTTACCAATTCATATTTTTTTATTGTTTTCTAATTGGAAAATATTTATATGATTCTCTCAAGAGCTTTTTTTCCCTCAAATTCAGAGTATTTATAAAAGCTTAGAAACATGTCATAGGAATGTTGATTAATGATATCAAATGCCACTCGTAATAGTTCGAAAGTGTAAAATATTTTATTAATAGGTCTTCCTTTTTCAATTTTGAGATTGAGCAGATTATTTTATTATGTATAACATTAGGCAGGTTTCTTTTGCTGTTAGCATTTTGTACCTTGGCCAGCATCAGTTATCTCTCTTGATTATTCATGATTAATGGCTGACTAATTGGTAGTTGAAAGAAAAATAGCAAGTCTGACTTGAGATTCTCAAATAATAACATAGATGCATAATAATTGTCATTTATGTAATCTTTAGCTAGTGATTGAAGACAGAATCTTTTTATTGGGGGAGAACATTTATTCTCTACCTCTTTTGCTTTCTTCCATGTTGAGGAAACTCCATTGGAGAGGGAACTGAGTGTGTGTGTAGTTTAGTGATGACCTCACCTATCCATTTTGGGATCTGTCTGCATCTGTTTTGTAGTAAGGCCAAGGCCCTCTGTGCAAGGCCTAGATGTTCCATGGCTGCTTGTTACCTGGGCATGATTCTGATGAATTAGGGGTTCAGTGCTAAGAATCATACTTTTCCTCTCATGGAGGCCATAGTCTTCAATATCAGTTTTAGAATTTATAAAAGGGACCTTTATTTTCCTTCATTTTTTATTTAAAATATAGTTGGCTAATATACAGTGTAATATTAATTTGGAGCATAGAATTTACTGACTCATCACTTACATATAACACCCTGTGCTCATCACTACTAGTGTCCTCTTTAATGTATTACCCACTTAATCTATCCCCCAGCATTCCTCCCCTCCAGTTACCATCATTTTTCTCTTTAAAGTTAAGAGTTTGTTTTCTGGTTTGACTCTGGTTTTTTCCCCCCCCATATGTTCATATATTTTGTTTCTTAAATTCATATGGTGAAATCATATGGTATTTGTCTTTTTCTGACTGACAGACTGACATAGAGTATCATGTCATCTGCAGAGAGTGAAAGTTTGACCTCTTCCTTGCTGATATGGATGCCTTTTATTTCTTTTTGTTGTGATTGTTGAGGATAGGACTTCAGTACTATGTTAAATAATCGTCACAAGAATGTACATCGCTTTTTCCTGACTGTAGAGGGAAAGCTCTTAGTTTTTCCTCATGGAGGATGATATTAGCTGTGGGTTTTCCATGTACTGTCTTTCATATGTTCAGGTATGTTCCATCTACTTGTTGAGGGTTTTTATAATGAATCAATGTTTTAATTTGTCAAATCATTTTTCTGCATCTGCTGAGAGGATCATATGATTCTTATCCTTTCTTTTATTAATGTATGTGATATATTCTGGATAATGTCCCTTACACACTTGAAAAGAATGTGTATTCTGCTGCCTTAGGATGGAATGTTCTGAATATATCTGTTAAGTCCATCTGGTCCAGTGTGTCATTCAAAGCCATTGTTTCTTTGTTGATTTTCTCCTTAGATGATCTGTCCATTGATGTAAGTGGGATGTTAAAGTCTCCTACTATTACTGTATTCTTACCAAAGAGATTATGTATCTCTTACCAAAGAGATATTATACCCTTCTTCATCTCTTGTTACAGTCTTTGGTTTGAAATCTACTTTGTCTAATATAAGTATTGTTACTCTGGTTTTCTTTTGATATCCTTTTGCATAATAACATGCTTCTCTATCCCCTCACTTTCAATCTGTGCATGTCTTTAGGTCTAAAATGAGTCTCTTCTAGGCAGGATATAGATGGGTCTTGCTTTTTTTTTGTCTGTTTGTTTTGTTTTGTTGTTGTTGTTGTTGTTGTTGTTTTTCTTAATCCATTCTGACACCCGGTGTCTTTTGTTTGGAGCATTTAGTCCATTTACATTCAGAGCAGTTATTGATAGATATGCATTTAGTGACATTTTATTTCTTATTTTGTTGTGTTGTGGTTTCTGGAAATTTTCTCTGTTCCTTTCCAGCCTTTGTTCTTTTTGGTCTTTCTTTAGCACTCAGAGAGTCCCCTTTACTAGTTTTTATATGGCTGGTTTAGTGATCAGAAGCTCCTTCAGTTTTTGCTTGGGAAACTCTTTATCTCTCCTCTCTTCTAAATGAGAACATAATTAAATAGAGCATTCTTGGCTGCAGATTTTTCGCATCCATCACTTTGTACATATCATGCCACTTACTTCTGAGTAGCCAAATTTCTGTGGAAAGAGCTGCTGCTACTTTATTGGTCTTCCTTTGTAAGTTAGGGACTTCTTTTGTCCTGCTGGTTTCAGGATTTTTTTTTTAAATCACTGTATTTTGAAGATTTAACTACCATATGCAGTAGTGTGCTATTTCCACTAGAACTGAAGCTTTGCAGAGCTCTGATTTCAGTGGACATGATGTATGTAGAAGTTTGTATTAGTCTTCTGATGAAGGGGCCTGTTGTGCTGGTCCTTAGGTACACTTTCTCAAGAATAGCAGAATCAGCAGAGCACAGGCGCATGGGACTTGGTGTAACCAGGTTAGTCTACCAGTGTTGGCATTGTGCTGTTTACTGAATTTTATTATGCTGCGGGGGAGGGGTGGGGAGATGGTGCCAGTGAGCTCTTTTGTCTTAAGAGGGGAGTCCGTGCTTGCTGCTCTCAGGGAAGCACATTCAGAGGAGGGAATAATTTTTCACCATGTGTCCCAGGTGTTTTTCCGATTGCTGATTTCACACTGTCTCTGTGTCACTTGTCTGCCTAGAGCAGTGCAGCACACCTTGGGGTCTATCCCATCAATGCCTGATGACTTTTATAATTCCAGACTCCAGGAACCTCATGTGGTGGGGACCTACAATGGTTCTCTGGGAAAGGGTCTCTCTGTACTGGGGCTGATGCATGTTTGACCTAGAAGGATAGGTATGACAGGAAGTACAGGTGTAGGATTTGGAGCAAGGAAGGTTAAACAGCCAGTGTCTGCCTTAGCCACCCTCAGCAGGTACATATGCACATATGCTGAAGGGCAGGGGAGGGAAATGATTCTTTTGTTCCTAGAGAGGCAATGCCATTTCTTATAGATGGGCTCCAAAAGGTATGAAAAATCTCTCCCTGTGTGCCTTTGCTGATCCACAGATTGTGCAGTCTGCCCCAGAGTCGCATACCTGCCTCCTCTCTAGGAGTAAAACAACAGCCCAATTTCTCCATCCCAGCCAAGCCAAGGGTCTTCTAAAATTCCAGTAGTTGAGCCAAGCTACACTGGTTGCAAAATAATCGCAAAAATCAGCCCCTGTCATTTTCCCAGCCAATGGCTTTAAGGATGTGGTGTCCTTGTGTGTTTACCTGTGCACTCCCATGTCTCTTGTCTTTCCCCTGATCAGGTCTCCTTCCTGTCAGTTGCCCCTGCAATCCATTCCTCCCCCAAACCGTGTCTCCCCTCATCCTACTTTCCTCTATGAGCCCTCTTTTCTCCCTCTAGTTGTGCATTTTGTTCTATCAGTTCTCAGGTCAATTTCTTGGGTATTCAAAATGATTTGTAGTTATCTAGCTCTGTTGAAGGAAGCAGGCAAGCCTAGGTTCCTCCTACTATGCTTAGCTTCTAAAGGAGATCTTTTGATAACCATCTACTACACCTGACCACCTCTATTTCTTAGTTAGCTTTGATGCTGACAGTAGCTCTGCAATGGAAACATGGCATAGTGGTTAAGAGTGGGATGTGGAGTTAAACTGCTAGACTTTGAATGTCACTGATACTATATGCTAGCATTGTGATTTGAGGATTTTACTTCATTTCTGTGTCTTTAATTTCCTACTCTAT
Organism: Enhydra lutris kenyoni; assembly: GCF_002288905.1. Lineage (NCBI taxonomy): Eukaryota > Metazoa > Chordata > Mammalia > Carnivora > Mustelidae > Enhydra > Enhydra lutris. The sequence continues at coordinate 1,773,023 of NW_019154151.1, forward strand.
GAAATGAAGATTATGATAGTATCTATCTCATGCAATTATAAAGACGAAATGAGGTCATACATTTAAAATACTTAGATCTGTGTCTGGAACTTTAAAGTACTAAGCTGCTATTATTGTCTCTTCTTTAGAGATAAAAATCAGCCATTCAGAAAACGTATGTGTCTTGCCCAAGGTGACTGGGTAGTAACTAGAACCAGAATTTTAACCTAGATCTTTTGAGTTCCAAAGCTCCCACGTTTTTCTATACCTGTATCTCCTCTTGGGAAGGCTTGATTCATCTATTTTTATTTTGAGATTGTATTTCATTATTTTCCTAGAGGAAAAGCGTGAAACCAAAAGATCTGATCCACTTGGAAGAAAGCCCACCTCTGTGTTATGTATGATAAGAAAACCAGGAAGTATATGGAGTATATGGATGGACTTTTTGTCCATATGCTTGTATTATGACCTACATTTGTCTTCACAGCACTTAATATTACTTTCTACTCCATTGTCAAAATTGTCAGGATCAGTAGCATACTTGAGAATTTGTTAGAGATGCAGAATTCCAAGTCCCACTCCAGATTGAAACAATCTGCAATTTAATACGACGCAGTTGATTCATATGTACATTACTGTATAAGAAGTACTGCTGTGGTCATTCAGTAGAAATTAATTAAATGGTGTTTTAACATGTTACATTTTCTGCATATTTACAGTCAGATTTTAATAAGTCTGTCTATCCTATTTATTTAGTCAGGATTTAGGCAATATTTAATGTTGCCTAAGCATTTGAACATCTAAATAATAAGCTAGATATTTATTTTTAAGAGAAAAGGGAAGAGTCAAAAGAATTAGAATTTCTGCATGGCAACTCAGCTCCAAATCACTACAGTTCTTAATTTTTCCTGAACATCTGTGAAGTAAAATTATAATTCGCCATACTTTGAATAGTAATTGTTTATGTGCTATTAGAGTGTTAGGAAAAAGCAAATCAATAATATGCAAACTCACTTAAGAACCTTGCCAAATGTTTCAAAAATTTATTTTAGATTATTCAACTAAGGAATTCATTACTAATAATTGTCTCTTACTTTCTCCAGCAAGCAAGCAATTAATTCCATGATAGATGCTGAAAGAGGAAAGCAGAAATTTTGAATTAGGGGTGAAGTTATGTACCAGTAATTTTCTACAGTAAAATTATCCCGTAGTTCTGAATATTTCTGAAAATCTCTCTGAAATCCAAATGATGTTAATAAACCTTTGTGGAGTTACTTATCATGAAATTTTTAATCATTATATTAGAAAGATGTGGCAATATTTCACTAAATATGAAAGACTGCAAAGAGAAATTTCAGATTCCATTTTTTTAATTCAGAGGTATCTTGAGAGTAATGCTCTTGGTTTACAAATAAAGCTTAGTGATTAATAAAGTAACATTAAAAGTGACTGAGAAACCACAATTTAAATGAAAGGAATTTCCATAATAGATAAATATGGACTCATAAACTAAACAAAGTGAGATTGACTTTTGAGCTGAACCTCTTGGAATTTTGTTTTTATCTCTTCTATGACCTTACTTATTTTTAAGTGTTGGACAGATTTTGACCACACTGCATGTATTATGGCCATGAGGAAACACCGTCAGTTTTAACTTATACTTTTTGTCCAAAAAAATGGCAATAAATATATTTTCAAATAGATTGCATTTTCAAATGAATATATCTTATATAGACTTTGATAATACTTGCTTCTTGAAATATATTTTTTGATTAACAATGGGCTTTCTAGCATATCTTGAAATGTAGTCTCTATAGTTTATGACATAGAAAATTTCCTGAAACTTAGTTCATTTAATTAAACCTATAAATATGTTAATGAATATATCAATATTTTAATATATTATAAGAAATATATAGATACACATATTAGTTTCAATGCTTTAAAAATTTTACATATTAGAACAAGTAAATGCTACATGTTATAGAACAAGTAATTGATTGTATTTCCAGAGAGCCAAACTGGGATACATAGTGAGTTTATGTAATTGAAATTAAAATCCTTTCATCAAGTAGTATAGTCTTTAATGCAGGTGAAGAGTAGACAGTGACAAGAGACAAACATTATATGCAAAGAAACAGTGAAATATAGTACAAATTAACTGCTGAACAGAGATATATTCAGGCCGTTAATGTCTCCCATCTATGTGGCATGAAAATGATTTCCCATACATTATTTCCTTATCTTTCTTGTAGAGATGCTAACTAGACACATGATATAATCTCCATTTTGCAGAGGAGGAAGGTGAGATTTAGGAGATTAACAGATTTGTATAGTCACATAACCAGTAAATGGCAGACTAAAGTCAAATTAGGATTACTTAAATCCCAATATAGTACACATTTCCATTATATTGTACTGAATTTCTGGAGGCTGATTGTGAAGATGAGAAGAATACTATAAACAATGCTTTATTTTGTTTGCTGAGGACCCGAAACCAGTATTTTTATGGCTCCAAAAAAGAGAATAGGTATGTGTTTACTTTCCTCTTCCTCCAAATTTTTATAAGAATATAAGAGGTTATTTCTATGGATAATAACAGCTTGATGGGTTAAAAGTTGGTCACAAAACTTGCAGCATTGCTGCAAATGTCAATTAAAAAGCAACGTATTTATAATGTTGCTCTGAGCACAAATAATATATTCCATAGGAAGGAAAAGAGGAGGAAGTTTGAAAGGAAATAATAAGTGCCTATTGTGTGCCAGACACAATGCTAGCCACCTATTGATGCTGTTTCATATTTTCATTGTTCTCCATAGGTATCAGGAGAAGTTGTTTGAAAAACTTTCATTTTACTGATTTCACAGATGAGTAAATTAAGGCACAGAGACAAAGTGACTTGCGTAAGGTCATGCAGTGAATGGAATCAGAACTGAAATCATGATCTGTGAACTCCTAGTCTGGTATTCTGTTAAATATCTTCAAGATGAGTCTCAAGACCTTCCCATAAATAAAGGAGAATGATAAGTCACAAGGAAAATCCAAGATGCCCAATCATCCTGAAACACAATGATATGCAGGCTGATACTAGAATAATTAAATATTGGCATCTAGTACAAGCATTGGTGAAGTAATGCATTTTAGAAAGTGAAACATCTAATATGTTGGCATAGGATTAATTCCTTGAACAAATAGTTATGGAGCTTCTACTATTGCTAAGGTACTATTCTAGCCTCAAAGACTACATTAGTGAACACAACAAAGACACTGCTCTCATGGAGGTTAGTCTGGGCCATGGAGGGTGTTTGCAAATGGATAATAATCAAACCAAAAAACAAAATACACTAGATCATTAGCTTTTCACTTACAGAGGATGATAAAACTATTTACAACTACATAACTAAGAGATTTCTGAATAGCCAAATCAATTTCATATAGGGCTATTTTCAGATGAGATTCTTTTATTTTAATTCCAATTAATTAACATACACTATTATATTAGTTTTACATATACAATATAGTAATTCAGATGATTTTTGTTGGGGGAGAGGACAGTTGGAGAGGGAGAGAGAATCTTAAGCTGGCTCCACATCCAGTGCAGAGCTTGATGCAGGGCTCAGTACCACAACCCTGAGTTTATGACTTGAGACAAAATCAAGAGTTGGACACTTAACTGACTGAGCCATCCAGGCTCCCCAAGATTATTTTTAAAAGCAGTATCTTTATGGAATTTTAAAGGAAATGATTGTACCATAAAGTATATATTTTGATGCTTCTCTAACAAATGTTTCTTAAAATGGATCAAAAGGGAGAACTGAAATCAGATTCTGGGACAGTGGGTATTCAAGACTTGCCTAGGTACCACTTTCATTACAGTGTGAATGGATTTCTTATTCTGTATGTTAAATTCACTCTATTTGCAACTTATAGATTTGTTGATTATGAACTGTTGGCACCAAGTAATTTATGTCACTTCTTCCCTTACCACCTTATTACTGAATGTTTTTAATTAAAATTCAAGTACATGCCAGCATCTTTTTCATGCATGTAAGATATATTCTCCCAAGTCTGTTAATAAATCAAGTAGAGAAACCACAATGAAGCTAATTAAAGATTATTTCTTTTATGGGAAAAATGTTCATAAACAATCTCAGTTTTCCATGTGAAAAATGTATGCACTTGGATGAACACTTCTTCAGGCGATAGACTCTGAAATTTTTCAGATAAATGAATAAAATGATTGTTACCAAATGAACTAAACGGAAAGTTTGGAATTTTGTATTCATGTGCTATTTAGACACCTGGTCATGTGAATAGGGTAAAACTTCATGTAGTTTCAGTAACTTACTGGTGTATAGTAATCATCAGGTTATGCAAGTTATCTCTAGCCCCATGTATTTTTATTTCCATATTTTATCAATGGCATATCCAAAGGTGCCTTAAATAAATGCTGGTACAAAGAAGATGCTCAATAACTATTTATTAAACAAAATAGTTACAAACCATATAATTTCTGCTGCACTGACAAATATCTGAAAAAAAATGGACTTCATTCTCTGAACATGTTTTCAGTAACAAAAATATAGTAGTAGTAGTAGTAGTAGTGATAGCAATAGTGTTTTGAACATTAATTATGTCATGTCCCAGGCACTTATTACATGGAACAGATAATCCCATCCTCACAACAACCATATAGGATAGGTATAATAATATTCTTATTTCCATTCTGAAGTTGAGGAAACACATACATAGTTGTATATCCCTCTACAAACCTAGCACGTGAAAAGATCAGGTCTCAGTTGAAGTAACATGGGTTTAGAGTAAGACCCAGGTTTGAACCTTGCCTCTACCACTTATTAGTGATGAGAACTTAGGTAACTTCTACTTAATTTCTCTGATCCCTAATTTTCTCATGTATAAAATGGAGTTTGTATCTATTTTATAGGATTGATGTGAAGATTAAAGTAGATAATGTGTGTAAGTATGTAGATGTCCAACAAATGTTAAATTCCCCTTTCCTCCTTTTACAATGCTCTTCCTTCCCCAAAGTTAAAAAAAAATAGAGACTGGAAAAATAAAATGAAATTTTGAAAAGCATTGCTGTGTTTACTAGGACCAGACACTGAAAGGTATGAGAGTTAAATTGGTAGTGAAACTCCACAAAGCACAGCAGAGATATTTAAGCAAATGTATATTGGTAACAATTGACCTTTTTTTAATTTCCAAAATTTCCATTCAGTAACATGGTGTTTTTCCCCAATAAAGACTTTCAATTAATTATGGTGTGTCTTTACTTAAGACCTATGTATTTCTTGTTTAAATTCCAGTATTTTTGTGAATGGAATCATTCCTTCCCCATTATAATTAGAAATGTCTATTTGTAGCAAATTTTTAAAAACCTGTTTTTAGTTTGCTTTATTTTGCATTTTCTTTATGGCCACCTTACTAAACTCTCTTATTAGGCTTGATTGTTTTTCAGTTGATGTTCATGGATTTTCTGGATATACAATAATATCATATACAAACAATTTTGCCTCTTCATTTTCAATAGCACTACCTCTCCATTTCAATAGAAATGCAGGGTTTAACTGCCTCTGCTAGAATTTGGCAAAACAGACTCCAGTATATAAAATAATATAAATGTATGTATCTGGGTGCCACTTTTGCCTGTGATTTTTATTTTCATAGTCATACTTTTCAATATTTTCTACCTATTTTCTTCTAAAAAGCATTTCCTTTATAACCAGAAAAAAAAAAACACTGTAGTTTTTTGCTTTGTTTTGTTTTAATTCTGTTTAGTTTTTAATCTGGTAATACCAGTTACCTTTCATAGTCCTTAGCCAAATTCCTAGGGTCTACCAAGATTTACTTCACATGTCTCTGTCCCTGCTGTGCCTGGTTCTCTCTTCAGACAGAAGTCAGCTTCCCCCCACCCCGCCCCTGCAGCTCTGAAACCATGTGTATTTTTTTTTGTTTTGTTTTTTAGGGGTTTTTTGTTGTTGTTTTTTAGGGTTTTTTTGTTTGTCATTTGTTTGTTTGTTTGTTGTTTTTTTTTCCCCTGGGCAGAATGAGTGCATGGAAAACTACAACTTCCAATGAACAAAGCTCCCAAATAATTTCTATCCCTTCCTATTAATGAATGTATGACCTCACAGTCCACAATGCAATGTGACAAATGTAGACTTCCACCAGGGGCCAGGTTACATTACTGGGATGTGTAGTCCAAGAATTAAGGTGGACACTGAAATGGAGTGTAGTCCAAGAATTAAGGTGGACACTGAAATGGAGATAGGGGCAACTATGGAGATTGGAGTAAAACTACTGTTACAGACAGGTGCACCTGCACAGTAGAGGAAGGTAACTACAGTTCTTTGAATCAGGAAGGTTAATTCAACGGTTCTTACACTTTTTGCTTGCATGTTTCCTAAAAGAGCTGTGACACTATAAACTCCTTTGAATATTTTGATGATTTCTTGATTTTTTTTCATTGTGAGTTTAAATAGTTGCAAAAGATTTGATTCCCAGGGTTCTGTAAATATACTATTGTATTTTATTTGTTGTGGTATTAAATATAATGAAGTCCAGAGATCTTAAATGTACTGCTGGATGAATATGCATACTGCCATGCAGTCCTGCTAATTTATTTATTGAAGGTATTTTCATATTCTTTAAAGGCAATGTACCTCCTAGACCAAATACCCCAGAGGTAATCATTATTTTGACTTTTATCACAACTGATTGGTTTTGCCTATTCTTTTTTTTTTTTTTAGTTATTAGTTAACATTTTTTTTAATTTTTTATAAACATATAATATATTTTTATCCCCAGGGGTACAGGTCTGTGAATTGCCAGGTTTACACACTTCACAGCACTCACCATAGCACATACCTTCCCCAATGTCCATAACCCCATCCCCCTTCTCCCAACCCCCCTTCCCCCATCAACCCTCAGTTTGTTTTGTGAGATTGAGTCACTTATGGTTTGTCTCCCTCCCAATCCCATCTTGTTTCATTTACTCTTCTCCTACCCCCTTAACCCCCATGTTGCATCTCCTCTCCCTCATATCAGGGAGATCATATGATAGTTGTCTTTCTCCGATTGACTTATTCTGGTTTTGCCTATTCTTGAACTACATGCACAACAGTGTATAAACAAGCATACAGCTAACAATATTATAGATGTACTGAATGGAAACCAAATACTGGAGGGAAACCCATTATTACACATTTAAAGTTCATGAAAAATCTCTTAACAGTTGAAAATTCTACATAGTTTTTTTTTCCACCTGAACTTCTACTTCCCATCTCTGACTCCAACATAACTTTATTCAATGTTATTTTACTATGCTCTCATGTTGGAAAGGATTTTGTTGATTACCATATCATACTCTGTGCAATAAAATATGTAAATAGGCTGACATTTGATTGTTTTATATATCTTCTCATTATAAAGCTGTAGGTTACAACATTTTTTTTTCTAGATTGGGTTATTATCATTATTCATAGAATCTTGATCAAAGCAACCTAAAACATATAATTTTTATTAATAACTATTAAACATTAAAACTAAATATGCAATTTGAAATGCATTTCTAAATGTAATGGAGTTTGTCATTAATTTATATATAATGCATTAATATTACTGCTGTCATGAGACAATTTATCAACAAACCTCTATCTCTTTTATTTGTAAATGCAAGTAATGAGGAAATTTACTCAGTACATGAGAATGCAAGATTTGTTATAGCAATATCACTCAATTCTTTAACTTCCTTCAGCATTATATGCCAAAAATAACATAGTGATCTATCATCAAGAATTATTTTTAATGACCTACTGGCTGATAATTGGATTGAGTACCCTTTCAATTTTGTTGAAAGCAAAGAATTGGACATCACTTGGTTTGTAAATGGATTTGTTCCCAATCATTACAGTCCAAGTAAACAATTTTATTTGGCTCCTTGGAGTTTCTCCTCCCAACAGATTCATTGGGGCACAATTTACATATCAAAAATTCACCCATCATCATGTACACTACAATGATTTTTAGTAAACTTGTAGAATCATGCAATCATCACCATAATCTAGTTTTATTTATTTTTTTAAGATTTTATTAATTTATTGGATATATAGAGATCACAAGTAGGCAGAGCAGTATGCAGAAAGAGAGGGAGAAGCAGGCTCCCCACTGAGCAGAGAGCCCAATGTAGGGCTTGATCCCAGGACCTTGAGATCATGACCTAAACTGAAGGCAGAGGCTTAACCAACTAAGCCACCCAGGTGCCCCACAATCTAGTTTTAAAACATTTCCACCATCCCTATTTTTTTTTCTTATACCTGTATGCCATCAATCACTACTCCTTAACCCAGGCCCAGGCAACTGAGTTTATAATTAATTCATTTATAAACTGACATTCTCTTAAAAAATTAGGAAGTCCTTTAAGGAGAACTTTTCTATCAATTATTTGATTACCTGACATACAGTTTATAAAATAAAGTCAGGATAAATGCTTGATTCCTCTTCTTCCACCAGTTTTTAAATTTTTAAAAAAATTTTTACTATTATGTTTTGTTAGTCAACATACAGTACATCTTTAGTTTTTGATGTAGTATTCCATGATTCATTGTTTACATATAACATCCAGTGCTCCATGCAATATGTGACCTCCTTAATACACATCACCAGGTTAACCCATCTCCCCACCCTCCTACCCTCTAAAACCTTCAATTTGTTTCTGGGAGTCCATAGTCTCTCTTGATTCATCTCCCCTTCTGATTTCCCCACCTTCATTTTCCCCTTCTTTCTCCTAATGTCCTCCATGCTATCCCGTATGTTCTACAAATAAGTGAAACAATATGATAATTTACTTTCTGTGCTTGACTTATTTCACTTAGCATAATCTCCTCCAGTCCCATCCATATTGATGCAAAGTTGGGTATTCACCCTTTCTAATGGCTGGATAATATTCCATTGTGTATATAGATCACATATTCTTTATCCTTCATCTGTTGAAGGGCATCTTTGTTCTTTCCACTGTTTGGCTATTGTGGATATTGCTGCATGAACACTGGGGTGAATGTGGCCATTCTTTTCACTACATTGTATCTTTGGGGTAAATACCCAGCAGTATAATCACTGGGTCATAGGGTAGCTCTATTTTTAATTTTTTAAAGAACCTCCACACTGTTTCCACCAATGCTGGAAGAGGGTTCCCCTTTCTCCACAGTCTCTCTAACATTTGCTGTTTCTTCCCTTGTCAATTTTTGTCATTCTAACTGGTATAAGGTGGCATCTCAATGTGGTTTTGATTTGAATTTACCTGATGGCTGATGATGATGAATGTGTTTTCATGTGTCTGTTAGCAATTTGCATGTCTTATTTGGAGATGTGTCTGTTCATGTCTTCTGCTCATTTTTGACTTGATTCTTTGTTTTTTGGGTGCTGAGTTTGAGAGTTTGAGAATTTTGGGTGTTGAGTTTGAGAGTTTGAGAATTTCTTTATAGATCTTGAATATCAGCCCTTTGTCTGTAGTGTCATTTGTAAATATCTTCTCCCATTCCATGGGTGGCCTCTTTGTTTTGTTGACCATTTCTTTTGTTGTGCAGAAGTTTTGTTTTTTTTTTTTTTTTGTTTCTGTTTGTTTGTTTGTTTGTTCTTTTCATCTTGGTTGAAGTCCCAAAAGTTCATTTTCATTTTTGTTTCCCTTGCCTTTGGAGACATGTCTTGAAAGAAGTTGTTGTGGCTTATGTCAAAGAGGTTACTGCCTATGTTCTTCTCTAGGATTTTGATGGATTCCAGTCTTACATTGAGGTCTTTCATCCATTTTCAGTTTATCTTTGTGTATGGTATAAGAGAATGGTCAAGATTCATTCTTTGGTATAAAGCCCTCCAATTTTCCCAGCACCGTTTATTGAAGAGACTGTTTTTTACCACTGGATTTTTTTTTCCTTGCATTGTTGAAGATTATCTGACCATAGAGTTGAGGGTAATTTGTAATAATATCTGGGCTCTTTATTCTATTTCACTGGTCTATGTGTCTGTTTTTGTGCCAATATCATGCTATCTTGGTGATCACAGCTTTGTAATATAGCTTGAAAACAGGCAACATGATGCCCCCAGCTTTGATTTTCTGTTTCAACATTTCCTTCCAATTTGGGGTCTTTTCTTTTTCCATACAAATTTTAGGATTGTTTGTTCCAACATCTTGAAAAATGCTGATGGTATTTTGATCAGGATGACTTTGGAAATATAGATTGCTCTGAACACAATAGACATTTTAACAATGTTTATTCTTACAGTCCATGAGCATGGAATGTTTTTTCCATTTTTGTGTCTTGTTTGATTTCTTTCATGAGTGTTCTGTAGTTCCTAAAGTATAGATCATTTACCTCTTTGGTTAGGTTTATTCCAAGGTTATCTTATGACTTTTGGTGCTATTGTAAATGAAATCAATTATCTAATTTCCCTTTCTACTGTTACGCTGTGAGTGTATAAGAAAGCAACTGATTTCTGTGTACAAATTTTGTATCCTGCCATATTACCGAATTGCTGTATGAGTTCTAGTAATTTGGGGGTGGAGTCTTTTGGATTTTCCATATAAAGTATCATCTCATCTAAGAAGAGAGACCTTGACATCTTCTTTACCAATTTGAATACCTTTTATTTCTTTTTGTTGTCTGATTGCTGTTGCTAGGACTTCTGGTATTATGTTGAACAATAGTGACAAACGTAGCATTCTTGTTGTGTTCCTGATCTTAAGGGAAAGGCTTTCAACCTTTCCCCCATTGACAATGGTATTCACTGTGGGTTTTCATAGGTGGATTTTATAAAATTGAGGAATGTTCCCTCTATCCCTATACTTTGAAGAGTTTTAATCAGGAAAATATGCTGTATTTTGTCAGATGCTTTTTCTGCATCAAATAAGAGGACCATGTGGTTCTTGTTTCTTTTCTTATTTATGTATTTTATCACATTGATTGATTTGCAAATGTTGAACCACCCTTGCATCCCAGGGATAATCCCACCTGGTCATGGTAGAGAATCCTTTTAAGGTAGTGTTAGATCCTATTAGTTAGGATCTTGTTGAGAATTTTGGCATCCATATTCATCAGGGATATTGGTCTGAAATTCTCCTTTTTCTTGGGGTCTTTGACTAGTTTTGAGACCAAGGTAATGTTGGCCTCAGAATGAGTCTAGAAGTTTCCCTTCTGTTTCTGTTTTTTGAAACAGCTTCAGGAGAATAGATATTATTTCTTCTTTGAATGTTTAGTAGAATTCCCCAAGGAATCCACCAGGTCCTGGACTCTTGTTTTTTTCAGAGGTTTTGATCACTGCTTCAATCTCATTACTAGATATTGGTCTATTTTTGTTGTCAATTTCTTCCTGTTTCAGTCTTCATAGTTTATAGGTTTCCAGGAACACATCCATTTCTTCTAGGTTGCTTAACTTATTGGCATATAGCTGTTGATAATAATTTCTGGTGATTGTTTCTATTTCCTTGGTGTTAGTCATGATCTCTCCCCTTTCATCCATAATTTTATTAATTTGGGTCCTTTCTCTTTTCTTTTGAATTAGTATGACCAGTGGTTATCGATCTTATTAATTCTTTTGAAGAACTAGCTTCTAGTCTCATTGATGTGTTCTACTGTATCTCTGGTTTTTAATTCATCGATCTCTGCTGTAATCTTAATTATTTCCATTCTCATGCATGGGTTAGGCTTAATTTGCTGTTGAATTTCCAGTTCTTTAGGGTGTAAAGAGAGTTTGTGTATTTTGGATTTTTTTTTTTTTTTTTTTGTAAGTGAGGCTTGGCTGGCTATGTGTTTCTGTATTTCTCCCTTATGACAACCTCTGCAGCCCATAGGTTTTGGACTGAGTTGTGTTAGTTCTCATTCATTTCCAAGAATTGTTTAAGTTCTTCTTTGATTTTCTGGTTAACCCAAACATTCTTGAGCAGTATGGTCTTTAGCTTCCAAGTAATTGTGTTTGTTCTAAACTTTTTCTTGTGATTGAGTTCCAGTTTCTAAGCATTGTGGTCTGAGAATGTGCAGGGAATAATCTCAATCTTTTGGTATCAGTTGAGCCCTGATTTGTGACCCAGCATGTGGTCTATTCTGGAGAAAGTTTCATGTACACTTGAGAAAAATGAGTATTCTGTTGTTTTAGGGTAGAATATTCTGTATATATCTATATAGAGATAGTCCAGTGTGGACTGGTGCAGTGTGTCATTCAAAGCTCTTGTTTCTTTCTTGATTTTCTGCTTTGATGATCTGTCTGTTGCTGAGAGTGCAGTGTTAGGGGCCCCTACATTTAATGTATTCTTATCAATTTGTCTCTTTATTTTGATTAACAGTTGGCTTATGTAGTTGGCTGCCTCCATGTTGGGGGCATAGATATTTATAATTGTTAGGCCTTCTTGTTGGATAGACATTTTATGAATGATGATAGTGTCCTTCTGTATCTCTGACTACAGTCTTTAGCTTTAAATCTAATTTGTCTGATATAAGAATTGCTACCCCAGCTTTCTTTTGTGATCCATTGGCATGAAAGATGGTTCTCCATCTTTTTACTTTCAGTCTGGATATATCTTTAATTTCAAAATGAGTCTCTTGTGGACTGCATATGCATAGGTTCTGTCTTTTTTATCAAATCTGCAACCCTGTGCCATTTCATGGGAGCAATTAAGCCATTCATTTTGAGAATGATTATTGAAAGATAAGATTTTATTGTCATCATGTTGTCTGTGAAGTCCTTGTTTCTATAGATTATCCCTGTATATTTCTGTTCTATATCACTCTTGGGGTCTTTCTTCTTTTATAGAATCCCCCCTTAATATTTCTTACATGGCCAACTTAGTGGTCATATATACTTCCAATTTTTTGCTGGTAGAATCCCAATTAATATTTATTGCACGGCTGACTTGGTGGCCACATAATCTTTTAGTCTTTGCTGGTCTTGGAAGCTCTTTATCTCTCCATCCATTCTGAATATCAGCCTTGCTGGATTAAGTACTTTTAGCTGCATTTTCTTCTCGTTTAGTACCCTGAATATGTCCTGTCAGCCCCTTCTGGCTTGCCAGCTCTGTGTGGACAGGCCTGATGTTATTCTAATATTCCTGCCTCTGTGTATAAGGAATCTCTTCCCCCTAACTGCCTTTAAAATGGTTTCCTTGGTTCTAAGATTTGTGAGTTTTACTATTACATGCTGTGACATTGGCCTATTCCCTTGCTTTTGGGAGGGGTCCTCTGTGCCTCTAAGACATGAGCACTTGTTTCATTCTCCAGATTAAGGAAGTTGTTGTCTATGATTTGCTAAAATAAATAAATAAATAAATAAATAAATAAATAAAAATTCTTCTAGTCCCCTCTCTCCACCCCCTCAGGGATCCCAATAGTTCTGATATTGGAACATTTCATGGCATCATTTATTTCTCTAATTCTGTTTTCATGGATTTTAAGCTATTTGTTCCAGGCCTCCTCTTGTTCTTTCTATTCTTTTATTTTGTCTTCTGAATCACTAATTTGTTCTTCTGCCTCATGTACCCTAGCTGTTAGAGTATCTAGATTTGATTGGATCTCATTGATAGCATTTTTAATTTCTGCCAGATCAGCTCTCATTTCTGCCCTTAGAGAATCTATGTTGTCATTAATAGTTTTCTCCAACCTAGCTATTATCTGCATAATCGTTACCCTGAAGTCTATTTCTGACATCTTGCTTATATCCCTATCCATTAGTTCTCTGGCACAGGTCACAGTCTCTGAATTTTACCTGTGTTGGGTGTTCCTCCTCTTAGTCATTGCGTTGAGGAGTGGTTGAAGGAATGTACGGAGTCCAAAATATTGACCACAACCCAGGCAAGATGTACCAGCTTTATAGGGACTTCAGGGTTGTTGGCCACTTGTTCTTCTAGCCTGTCTTCTGGGGGTGGGGTCTGCCATGCTATTACTCAGGCAACTCTGTTTGGACAGAGTTTTCCTGTGCCCTGTGGGGGGATGGGCTCTGTGATAACCAGTTTTAGGGGGTTTTCATTCTCTGATGGCTTTCTCTGGTGGCTTCCCATGTCTTTTCCAAGAATCAGAGTGGAAGTGACTGTATCAACTTCTGTCTCAGAATAGAGAGATCGCAGAGTGGTCTCCAGTGAACTCTACAGGCCACGCTGTCTCCTTTTCTGTTTGTGCTGGTAAAAACCACAGCCTCCTGGGTTGTGTGCCCCAAGTGCACTCCCTGCCCTTGCTTCCATGTCCAGGCATGTTTCTGAACTTTGTGCTTCTAAAAGTTCCTTGAGGCTCCTGGGTGACTCAGTGGGTTAAGCCTCTCCCTTCAGCTCAGGTTATGATCTCAGGGTCCTGGGGTTGAGCCCTGCATCAGGCTTTCTGCTCAGCAGGGATCCTGCTTCGCCATCCTCTCTACCTGCTGCTCTGCCTACTTGTGATGTCTCTCTCTCTCTGTCAAATAAATAAATAATATCTTAAAAAATAAAAAAATAATAAAATAAAACCACCAGCCACTCACAGTTTACACCCACATCCCCGCAGCTCCACGTTTCAGTCTGGAGGTCTTCCCTACAGTTCAACCCCACCACTACTGATCTGTGAGTCTGTGCCCAGTCTCCAGTGCAAGAAGCTTTTGTGCTCCTGTGGTGCAAGATCCTGGAAGCTCCCTCCCCCTTCCATTTATCTTCCAATATCTGCCCACAGAATCAGGACTTCCCACTTCATACCTTGAGACAAACCACCAGAGATATTCTGTTTGTAGAGATCCAGATACACCTTCTTACATTCCAGGCTGATTTCATGAGTATTCAGAGTGGTTTGGTTGATATCCAGCTCAATTCAGGTGACCAGTTGAAATAGGGTCCCCTACTCCTCTGCCATCTTTCCTCACCTCATAATTTTTTTCAAAGAACATGATCTTGTTTTCATTGATCTGTTCTACTGTTTGTTCCAATTTCTATATCATTTATTTCCACTCTAATCATTATTATTTCCTTCATTCAACTAGCTTTAAGCTTCATTTATTCTTTTTCTAGCTTCCTTCGGTTTAAAGTTAGCTTATTTTTTTTTCTAGATTTGCCTCCTTTTTTCAATATGCTTATATTAGCACGTGCTTCCTCTTAGGACTGCTTTTGCTAAAACCAAAAATTGTGCACAATTTTGTTTTCTTTTTCATTTGTTTCCATTTATTTTCTTTATTTTTTCTTTGATTTCCTGGTTGACCCATTCATTCTTTAGTAGCATATTCTTTAACCTCCATGTATTTGTTGTCTTTCCAATTTTTTTCTTGGGTTGACTTCAAATTTCATTGCATTTGTGGTCAGAAAATTTGCATGGCATGATCTCAATCTCTTTGTATTTGCTGAGGCATGATTTTTACCTTATATGTGATCTTTTGTGGAGACTGTCTGATGTAAAGATTGTGTATTCTGCTGTTTTAGGATATGTTGTTCTGAATATATTCATTAAGTCCATCTTGTCCAGTGTGTCATTAAAGCCGTTGTCTCTTTGTTGATTTTCTGTTTAAGTGATCTGTCCATTGGTATGAGTGGAGTGTCAAAGTTCCGTACTATACTGTGTTATTATCAATGAGTTCCTTTATGTTTGTTGTTAATTGTTTTATATATTTTGGTGCTCCCATATGGGTGCATTAATATTTATAATCATTAGATCTTCTTGTTGGATGTTCTCCTTAATTATACGGTGCCCTTCTTCACCTCTTGTTACAGTCTTTGTTTCAAATGTCTATTTTGTCTGATATATGTATTGCTACTCTTGCTTTCTTTTGCTATCGATTTGCATGATAATTGTTTCTCTATCCCTTCACTTTCGATCTGCAAGTGTCTTTAAGTCTAAAATGAGTCTCTTGTAGGCACCATACAGATGGGTCTTTTCTTTTTTTTTAAATCTATTCTGACACTCTATGTCATTTGATTATAGTATTTAGTCCATTGCATTCAGAATAATTATGGATAGGTATGTATTAATGCCATTTTACTACATGTTTTGCCATTGTTTCTTGACATTTTCTGATTCTTTCTTTGTCACTTTTGATATCTCCTTTCATAGATCTTTCATAGATCTTGTCCCCTTTCATAGATCTTGCAGGGCTGGTCTTGTGGGGTGGTCACAAACTCCTTTGATTTTTATTCATGTTGGAAACTCTTTATCTTTTCTTCTAGTCTAAACGATAGCCTTGGTGGATAGAGTACTCTTGGCTGCAGATTTTTCCCACTTAATACTCCAAACATATCATTACACTGTTTTCTGGCTTGCCAAGTTTCTGTTGAGAAATATGCAGCTGCCTTATAGATCTTCCCTTATAAATTGAGGACCCATTTGGGCTTGCTGCTTTTTTTTTAATTTTATTTTTTTCAGTGTTCCAAGATTCATTGTGTATCCACCATACTCAGAGCTTCATGCAATACATGCCCTCCTTAATTCTTGCTGCTTTTAAGATTTTTTCTTTATCACTATATTTTGTAAATTTAATTACATTATGTATTTGTGTTGACCTGTTTTTGTTAATTTTGATGGGAGTTTTCTGCACTTCCTGGATCTAGATGTTTGGTTCCTTCCCCAGATTAGGTATGTTTTCAGCTATTGGGTCCTCAAGTAAGTTTTCTGCCCCTTTTTTTCTCTTATTTATTCTCTTATTTTTCATTATTTTTTCTTCTGTCACAAGTTCATTCCTCTGCTTCTTCCAGCATTCTGTTTATTGTATCAAGCCTGTTTCCAATCTCATTCATTGAAATCTTCATGTATGACTGATTCTTTTCTAAACTCTTTTATCTCTGTGATAAGGGCTTCTCTGAAGTCTTCCATTCTTTACTCAAGCCCAGCATGTATCATTATGATTGTTGCTTTAAATTCTCTATCAGCAATGTTACTTACATGTGTTGCACTTAGATATCTGACCGTAACCTTATCTGGTTCTTTCATTGGGATGAATTCTCTCTTGGCATTTGCCTAAGTCTCTGCTGCCTTCTGTGTGATAGAAAAGGCAGTTATGTTTCTTGTTTCTGAGAGTAGTGGCTTTATGAGGAAGCGATCATGTATTATCTAGGGGCTAGTGCTTCTGGGAGTGTCTCTGGCATGTGTTGTGTGTACTCTGGTGTTGTATTTTGGCTGTTTTATCTTTCATGGCAGTAGTCTGTAGAGGCTTTCCTGGCCTGCAGTGGGCTATGTTTGGTCCTTGGTCAGAATGTGGGAGTTTTAACTAGGTGTGGTCCAATCTGCTTGTTAAGTAAGACCATGTTAGACATGAAGCCCTGCAGAACTCTCTAGTCAAGAGTGGTGGCTGCTGTCAGCATGTATTTCTGTTGTTCTTTTGGGGGATGGGTCCACTGCACTGGGACTGAGGCAAGTTTTACTGAGAAGGGCAGTCCTTCCAGAGCGCAGGGTTGTGGGACTTGGTGTAAGCATGTTGGAAAACTGTCTGTGCTGAGCTTCTTCCTCCAGGTGGCTCTGTGTTTATGCTGAGGGATGGTGGAGGAAGATGCCACAGGCACACAGTGGGGATAGTCCTAGATCTTCTGGAGTACTTCCCTTAGAGACAGTGTTAATGGAAAAGCTTCTCTAGGGACAGAGGGACTGGCTGTCACCATGTTATTCTTTTAAAATAGTTTCATATACTTAGATTCATACAGTATAGGGAAGACATGTAACACACACTTAAGATAAATGATCTCTGTACAGATTAAAATCTTTTGTACATTTCACCCAGTTTTTAACTTAGTTTTTCCTAATGATAAATGCAATCTACAGGGTAAGTGTGGAATAATTGTTAAGCATTAAAATGTATGTAGAAACAAAAGAAAAAGAAAAGCATATTCCATCTCTCAGAGAGATCAGGGTGTTTTGTTTTGTTTTGTTTTCATATTTCCTTCTGGTCTCTTCTCTTTATTTTGAAAGAAGCATATTCTAAACATATAGGAACGTATTGAGAATAATATAACAGTTATTCATTTAATCAGCTACCCAGCTATAACAGGTGTTAACAATTTGCCATAAAATAACATCATATTTTGGGGCACCTGGGTGGCTCAGTGGGTTAAAGCCTCTGCCTTCGGCTCAGGTCATGATCCCAGGGTCCTGGGATCGAGCCCCGCATCAGCTCTCTGCTCAGCGGGGAGCCTGCTTCCACCTCTCTGTCTCAGCCTGCCTCTCTGTCTACTTGTGATCTCTGTCTGTCAAATAAATAAATTATTTAAAAAAAATTAAAAAAATAACATCACATTTTTTAAAAAGTAAATAACATTTAGCAAAGAGATTAATGACATCGCCCAAACTATTCTTCTTCTGTCAGGTAATTACCATCTTGAAGATGATTTTTATATGGTCCATATTTTATACTTTTACAATCTATATACATATTCATAAATGATATAAGATATTATTTTGTATTTTAAAAATTTACAAAAATGGCATGTCACTGTGCATATCTTTTTGAAACTCACATTCTTAATTTACTATTATATGTTTTAAAAGATTGTTTATGTAGATACATATAGATCTAATTGTTTCATTTTAACTGCTAAACAATATTGCATTGCATGTGTATACAGGATTTTATCCATTTTCCTATTAATAGATATTTCAGTTATAACCATTAAAATTTTTAAACTATTATAGTGAAAACCCTTATCCATATGACTTTGTACAAGTGGATGAAATTCAGTTATAACCATTAAAATTTTAAAACTATTACAGTGAAAACACTTATCCATATGACTTTGTACAAGTGGATGAAATTTCTCTAGTGTATACATCTAGAAGTTGACATAAAAGGTTATGTTTGTTAGCTTTGTTAGATAAAATGAAAATTTCTTTCACAGTTGCCATAACAATTTAGAATTCCATTAATGATGTGTGAGAATTTACCTTTCCCTACATAGTCATGAACACTTGGTTTTGTCAGTCTTTTGATATTTTGGTCCATCTGATGACAGTAAACTGATATTTGCTATTCATTTACCTGATTTCTAATGAGTTAGTGTATTTTTAAAGGGATATATTGGTCAATATAATTTCTTCTTTTGTGAATTTTTTGTTCATTTTTGTATAGGTAGTTTGTCTTTTACAATTTGTAGTTCTTTACATATTATGATTACTGTTGTTTGTCAGTTATGTGTGTTGCAGATATTATCTAGTCTGTGTTTTCTCTTTTAGCTTAGTTTATGGTGTATTTTGATGTAGGGGGAAAGGGAAGCCCACTCCAAAATGTGCTACTTTGGCATATTGATTATTTTAAATAAAATTTACTTGAGACAGCCTGAGAGAAAAATGACTCTTAAACCCTCCTCTGTCACCCTGAAAGCAGAAAATAAATCTCTTATGTGAAAAATTCCCTCCCTGTACCAGATAAGAGACATTCTTACCACCAGAGATAAGAAATTCATGGCGGAGAATATTATATAAACTACTACTTTTTTTTTTTTTTTTTTTTACAAATTTTCCACCCCAACCCAAATTCTGTTTAGAATTCCTTACTAATCGAAGGTCTTAAAGTTACGTTTTCTCTCTCTAGTCAATTACTCACATATTTGTTGTCCCTTTTTATGAAAAGTATAAAAACTGCCTGCCTTGGTCATTTCTTTAGACCTCAATTTCATTATTAAGCCTCCATGCACAAGTAACAAACCTTTTTTTTTTCTGTTAATCTGTCTCATATAAACTTAATTCTTAGTCCACTTGGAAGACCTTGTAGGTTAGAGACTTTTTCTTCCCTACAATGTATAGATGCTTTTAATTCTAATGTAGTCAAAGAAGAGATGATGGTGAGCACAATTCCTTTGCATTGATAGTTTACTTATTTAGTTGTAAGTCAACTTTTTATTGAGCATCAACTATGTGCCAGGTATTGTTCTAAGTGCTGTGTATACACAAAAAAACTCACCACCCATTGAAGTCTCCAAACTCATGGGAAATATTAGTGGGTGAAATTGGTAATTAAAATGCAAATATATATCCATGTAAATTAATGCCACAGTGACAAATATTGTAGAGATAAACAAAACAGGGCAAGGGGGTATAGAATGATAGTCGTGGGCTATTTTAGTTAGTTAGGTCATGTGGGATGGCACTTCTTAGAGGGATCATTTGGACAAGGAGCTGGATAAAGTGATAGAGTGAATCGCACCTGTGAGTGAATGTTCCAAGACAATTCCCCATGAAGAGATATGTGTAGAGGCTTTGAAACTATAGTCATCTTGGGATATTTGAGCAAAAACAAGGAGGGGCCAGTGTAGCTGGAGTGCAGTGAGTGAGAGATGAGGATGAGAAGGTAAAAGTTAGAGGGATAAAACTAAAGATTGAGAGATAGCGATCTCCTTTAATCCTCTTTTTTTGTGTGTGCTTATTTTTCCCTGATTACATTTTTTATGGTTGGGTTGAATTCATTTAGGCTGTCCATATTAAAATGGGTACAAAATATCTTATGAACTATGTAGTATTATTATCAACAATATTTTTAGACAAGAGAAAAGAAAAGTTAACTCACCCATGATAACAGAAAAAGGAGACTTCTTTCCAGGTCTTTTTTTATTTTATTTTATTTTATTTTATTTTATTTATTTATTTGACAGAGAGAGATCACAAGTAGGCAGAGAAGCAGACAGAGAGACAGAGAGGAGAAAGCAGGCTCCCTGCCAAGCAGAGAGCCGGATGTGGGACTCAATCCCAGGACTCTGAGATCATGACCTGAGCTGAAGGCAGAGGCTTATTAACCCACTGAGCCACCCAGGTGCCCCCTTTCCAGGTCTTTTTACTATATGACCTCATTCTACTAAGCCATGAAAGGCGAAACTAGTGTTTGTTTGTTTTAAGACTTTATTTATTTGACAGAGATCACAAGTAGGCAGAGAGGCAGGCAGAGAGAGAGAGAGGAGGAAGCAGGCTCCCTGCTGAGCAGAGAGCCCAATGCAGGGCTTGATCCCAGGACTCTGGGATACTGAGCTGAGCTGAAGGCAGAGGCTTGAACCCTCTGAGCCACCCAGGTGCCCGGAAACTAGTGGATTTTCAACATTAAGATGTATAACAGTTATCTAGGGGGTTTGCTTAGTATGCAAATTACTGAGCCCCATATGAAGAGATTCAGATCCAATAGTTCTGTGGGAATTTCCAGGAATCTGCACTTTAGCAAGAACCACCATCCCATCTCATAATACCTGCTGCAGGTGTTCTCACATATTGAGAAAAACTGGCTACAATAATAAGTCAAGTTTGAGTTCAGAAGATTTATACAGAAGGCACAGAGCCAATTGTAAGGGAAGATCCAAATGAATGGCCAGAAGGAATAGAAGTATGAAGATAGAATTTTAAAAAAGGTAAATAGGCAGAGCTTGCTCTGGAAGTATATGTCAGAGGCCTAGCTAAAGATAGCTGAGTCACCCTAGGGACTTTTCAAAAAATATTTATGCAAATCATAATAATTTGGGAACCTTTAGATATTTACAGATTTTAGAGGCCCATCCCAGATATTATTTAATAATTTTAGGGAGAAGAAAGGGAATGCTGGAAAGGATCCCAAGAATTCTGAAGAGCAGATAAAATTAGAATCTATTGGGATTAGTAGTCAGCCATTGAAAGGCTGAACTACAGAGAATAAAAATACAGCCCTGATTCGCAGAAATGTAGCCTTTGAAAGGCAAAGTTACAAAGGACTTGAGAGTCAAGCACACTAGAAATAGAAGATGGAAGCACACTAGAAATAGAAGATGGAAGCAGCCAGAGTGACCTGAAACTGTGCCAGGGATCTTCTGAAATAGGAGCTCAAGTGTGAGGTAGGACTGAGTTGTTTTGAGAAGAAAAATCCACTTGCTGGATTAGAAGATGCTAGGATAAAGAACAACAAGAATTCATTTGATGATTTCCCTTTATGTTTTAGGTTGAGCTGAAAGCATGTTTTTGCCTTTTTTATTCATTCATTTGTCTGTTGAAAGGAGAAAATATAAAGAAGGGAATCATTTTTTAATTGAAATTTGTAGTTGGTTTCATGTAAGTCATCATATTAACATGCTAGGTCCTTCAATAATTGTCTTTGTTCCCTTTGTTTTTCTTTGCTAGTTTGGGGGTACATAAATGGATTAGATAGTGAATATTGTTGTGAGAGCTTTTTAGATACTGCCTACACTATGCCATTTGGCATACTAAAGATGTGGATTTTGGGGACACCTGGGTGACTCAGTAGGTTAAGCGTCTGTCTTTGGCTCAGGTCATGATCCCAGGGTCCTATGGTTGAGCCCCACATTGGGCTCCCAGCTCAGTGGTGAGCCTACTTCTCCCACTCCTGCCACCTGCCACTCTGCCTACTTGTGCTCTCTCTGTATCTCTCTGCCAAATAAATAACACTTTTAAAAAAAGATGTGGATTTTTTTCATACTTATGAATATGATGCAGCATTTCTCCCTCCTTCCTCTGTACTCCTGTCTCTGAAATCTCATTCTTTTTATTTCAGTGTAACTGGCCTATACTTTTGAAGCTATTCAAAAGTTTCCAATGTGCAAAATGTAGGTATGTTTAGCATACGCTATGAAAATGAAAAAAAAAGAAAATTGCAAAGAAAATGAAATTATAATGTTTATCATGAAGTTATACATTTGTCAAATTTATGAACTAAAAGCTAGAAGTGTCAAGGGCCAACAGGGATCATTTGCAGCTTGGGTTGAAGTCTTTGTTTTGTTGTAATTGTTTTTATCTGTTGTAGGGTTTTTGTTGTTGTTGTTTTTTCAGCTCCAGATAGACCTTTTGAAACAGATCCAGGAGGTTATTGTACAATACAAAATTTTTGTGAGAATAATAACCAAGGCAACCTTTCCTTAAGTTCCTCATTCTAAACTTATTTCTAGTTGGGTTGAATTTAATATTTACAACCTAATTTTTTTCAGGAACTCATTTTAATGTAAGTACAAAAGAAATAAATACAATTGATCAGATTTTTCAAATGATGCTCAAGGGCAAATTCCAATGTTGAGAATGTTTTTTCATTCAGTTGTTTTTTTTTTTAAAGAAAATCATGGGAAAATGTCTTATATAATAAGATTTCACCAAAATATGGTTTGCAGGATCTTGAATCCAACCATAATGAAAATCTAAATGCAAAAATCAGTAGCCTTGTGCTTTCTTCTCGAAGAATGACTTAGCAGTCTCTTGGTACAAATTCTGCCAATGCTTCAGTTTCCTTATTGAATTGTGGGATTATTACATGGGCATGTAGCCAGGTCAATGCAGAATCCTTTTTGGCAAAGAGCAGGAGAGTGACCTCTTCTGGTTAGTAGATCATTCCTTCCCTTGTTTCTTCTTTCCCAGAGATAACTACTGCAGGTGTTTATTTATTTATTTACTTATTTATTGCCGTTTTTAAGTTGATTGAACAAAAATGACCTAGCAAACTGCTTAGCAAAGTCTGCAGTCATGGATTTTTGAACCGTTTGCTATAATGCCAAATGACTATACCAGTAACTAAATCTATCAACTTTCCTTCCAAAATTGTTCTTCCCTTGTTTCTAATTTTAATGACTGTCACCACGCAATATTTAGGGTTTCCTGGGCTATTCTATTCTTTAGAAGTGATGGATTGAATAATAACCCTACTTTCCTGGATTTAAAAAAATTAAATTTCAGAATTCCAAGGAAAAGTGTAGGATACTTACATCTATTTCTTTAAATATCAACTTTATTGAGATGTAGTTTATATACAATGAAAGAAACCCATTTTAAGGACATAGTTTAATGTGTTTTGGCACAACTATTCACCTATGTAACTAACTATCCAGTCATAAAGTAGAACATTCCCATTACCTCTAAAACTTCCCTAAAGATCTCTCACAATCAATCCTCTGCCCCAGGCAAGAATTTATCTGCTTTCTATCATTATAGGTTAGGGTATTTTCTACATTGCAATACAAATGGGAATCTTACAGTGTGTACTCGCATCTGGCTTCATTCCCTCAGCATATTTTTGAGCATCATCCATAGTGTTGCATGTATTTGTAGTTCACTTTTTTCACTGCTGAATAGTATACTATTATATGGCTATGCTGTAATTTTTCTATTTCCTGATGAGGAATATTTGGTTGTTTCCAGATTTTGTATATTACGAATAAAGTTGCTGTAAATATTCATTTAAAAGTCAACAGATAGGGAAATACCAATCAAAACCACAATGAGATACCACCTCACACCAGTCAGAATGGCTAAAATTAACAAGTCAGGAAATAACAGATATTGGTGGTGAGGATGTGGAGAAAGGGGAACCCTCCTAAATTGTTGGTGGGAATGCAAGCTAGTGCAGCCACTCTGGAAAACAGCACGGAGGTTCCTCAAAAAGTTGAAAATAAAGCTATCCTATGACCCAGCAATCACACTGCTGAGTATCCCTAAAGATACAAATGTAATGATCTGAAGGGGCACGTGCCTCTGAATGTTTATAGCAGCAATGACCACAATAGCCAAACTATGGAAAGAACCTAGATGCCCATCAACAGATGAATGGATAAAGAAGATGTGGTACATATATACAATGGAATACTATGCAACCATCAAAAGAAATGAAATCTTACAATTTGCAACAACAAGGATGGAACTACAGGGTATTATGCTTAGTGAAATAAGTCAGAGAAAGACAATTGTCATATGATCTCTCTGATATGAGGAATTTGAGAGGCAGGGTTGGGGGGTTGGGGTAGGGAAGGAAAAATTAAACAAGATGGGATTGGGAGAGAGACAAACCATAAGAGACTCTTAATCTCACAAAACAAACTGAGGGTTGCTGGAGGGGGTAGGGAGAGAGTTATTGGGTTAT
The DNA here is from genome assembly GCF_002288905.1 of Enhydra lutris kenyoni. Taxonomy (NCBI): domain Eukaryota; kingdom Metazoa; phylum Chordata; class Mammalia; order Carnivora; family Mustelidae; genus Enhydra; species Enhydra lutris. Next base: position 1,797,797 of record NW_019154151.1, read on the forward strand.
GGACATTGGGGAGAGTATGTGATATGGTGAGTGCTGTGAAATGTGTTGGCCTGATGGTTCATAGACCTCTACTCCTGGGGCAAATAATACATTATATGTTAATTAAAATAATTAATAAAAAAGTCAACAGATATCCTGTGAAGGAGACAAAATTGAGGGCAAGAGTGTTTTTATTTCCTAAGAGTTTAAGAATCACAGTTTTAAGGACTGACTTTCTGATTCAATACATCACTTATTCTCCCTTCGATGAAGCTCATACATAGTCCCTCCTGCAAAGAAAGAACTGCAACAGGTTGACTGTCCAGCTATAAAAGTCCAAATGTGTCTGAGTTTGCAGAGAACACATGATTTAAAATTCTATTTGAGATTTCCAAAACCCAGTAAACCTACTGGTTTGCTAGAAGTCTTCTAGGAAAATTGTAAGTAATTCCTCGCTTTAACCTCACTTTCTCTTACTAACTTAGTAATTTTTATTTTAAAATGATTTTTCCAGAAAAAATAAATAAAATGATTCTTGCAGGGTTACGCATAGCAACTTGGCATTAACTTTAAAAGCTTGGGGTGTTAGGGTGACTCAGTAGATTAAGTGTCTGCCTTCAGCTTGGATCATTTTCTTAGGGTTCTAGAATTGAGCCCTGCTTTGGGCTCCCTGCTCAGTGGGGAGTCTGCTTCTCCCTCTCCTTCTGCCCCTCCCCAGCACTCATGCTCTTTCTTGAGCTCTCTCTCTCTCTCAAATAAATAATCAAAATAAAATAAAATAAAATAAAATAAAAGACAAAATTTAGATCATGTTGTACCTAATGTCTTGAAAATCTCCTTTCTATTTTATAATATATGACATTTTCCCATGACACCAGATATTTTTCTAAAACATAGAATATTATTGGTCTTTTAGTTTTCATTTATCATTTATTGAATCATTAGAATTTCTCATATATTTTTTGGCTTTTAATGTTTCTTTTTCTGTGAATTTTTTATCAGTGCCCTTAACACATTGTTCTATCTGGGTATTCATGTTTTTCTTACTGGTTTTTAATAGTTCTTTGTAGTTTAGGGATATTAACATATTGTGTATAATATATGTTGCAAATATTTTCCTAGTTGGTTCAATGCCATGTAATTTTATTGTGGAATGTATTTATTAATATTTCACTTTTTGTCTTGCATATAGTATCTTTGAAATTATTGATTATGGTAAACCAGTTAGTCTTCCTTTTCTACTTACTTTACCTTGTGATGATTTTGGCATAAAGTTGTATTAAGAAATTTAATTAAAGTAATATATTCTGGCATAAATTTATATTAAGAAATTTAATTAGGAGGGGAGGAGTCAAGATGGCAGAGAAGTAGCAGGTTGAGACTACTTCAGGTAGCAGGAGATCAGATAGATAGCTTATCTAAAGATTGCAAACACCTACAAATCCAACAGGAGATCGAAGAGAAGAAGAACAGCAATTCTAGAAACAGAAAATCAACCACTTTCTGAAAGGTAGGACTGGAGGAGAAGTGAATCCAAAGCGATGGGAAGATAGACTGTGGGGGGAGGGGCTGGCTCCAGGCAAGTGGCAGAGCAACAGAGCACAAAATCAGGACTTTTAAAAGTCTGTTCCGCTGAGGGACATCACTCCAGAGGCTTAACCGGGGTGAAGCCCACGCAGGGTCAGCGTGGCCTCAGGTCCCGCAGGGTCACAGAAGGATCGGGGGTGTCTGAGTGTCGCAGAGCTTACAGGTATTAGAACGGGGAAGCCGGCTACAGAGACAGAGCCGAGGAGTGAGCTCTCAGCTCGGGGTTACCTTGAACCGGTCGCAGGCTGGGTGAGCTCGGAGTGCAGCCAGAGGCCAGGGAGACGGGAGTAATTGGGCGCTGTTCTCTGAGGGCCCACTGAGGAGTGGGGCCCCGGGCTCTCCGCTCCACCGGGCCAGAGACTGGGAGGCCGCCATTTTCATTCCCATCCTCTGGAACTCTACGGAAAGTGCTCAGGGAACAAAAGCTCCTGAAAGCAAACCCGAGCGGATTACTCAGCCTGGCCCCTGGTAAGGGCGGTGCAATTCCGCCTGGGGCAAAGACACTCGAGAATCACTACAACAGGCCACTCCCCCAGAAGATCAACAAGAAATCCAGCCCGGACCAAGTTCACCTACCAAGGAGTGCAGTTTTAATACCAAGAAGAGCAGCGGAATTCCAGAGGAGGAGAAAGCAAAGCA
>NW_019154151.1:1800401-1941065 GCF_002288905.1 Enhydra lutris kenyoni
ATATCCAGCTAGGCTATCACTGAAAATAGAAGGAGAGATAAAAAGCTTCCAGGACAAACAAAAACTGAAAGAATTTGCAAACACCAAACGAGCTCTACAGGAAATATTGAAAGGGGTCCTCTAAGCAAAGAGAGACCCTAAAAGTAGTAGATCAGAAAGGAACAGAGACATTATACAATAACAGTCACCATACAGCCAATACAATGGCACTAAATTCATATCTCTCAATAGTTAACCTGAATGTTAATAGGCTAAATGCCCCAACCAAAGACACAGGGTATCAGAATGGATAAAATGGATAGAAGAATGGATAAAAAAACAAAACCCATCTATCTATACAAGAAACTCATTTAGACCCGAAGACACCACCAGATTTAAAGTGAGGGGGTGGAAAAGAATTTATCATGCTAATGGACATCAGAAGAAAGCAGGAGTGGCAATCCTTATATCAGATCAATTAGATTTTAAGCCAAAGAAATTTAATTAAAGTAATATATTATCAGGGCACCTGGATAATTAGGTTGGTTGAGTGTATGACTCTTGGTTTTGGCTCAGCCATGATCTTGGAGTTTTGAGGTTGAGTTCCATATCCAGCTCTCTGCTCAGTGCAGAGTCACTTTCCTTCTGCTCCTCTCCCCACTCTCTCTCTCATAAACAAAAATAACATCTTTTAAAAAATAATATATTACTGTATCATGTCTGTAACTAGTTTATTAAGTTGACAAGAAATCTTCACTAGCTTTCCAAATTTCTGGTCTTTTAAATGCCTCCCATCTCACTTACAATGGCTAAAAACAAAAGGTGTCATTCCACTGGGACTGTATTACCTCTAGAGTGTGTGTGGATTCTTGACATTTAACCGTTTGTCTCTTCATGTTTATGTTATCTATTTCTTGTCTTTATGAGACTGCTGAGATGAGAAAGTTATTCAAGGGTTTCCCTTGATTATCCTGAAATCCAGAGATCAAATATAGAGCACCCAGAGAATTTTTCTGAAGGAAAATGGATGCCTTATATACTGTATCTCATGGTTGCCATATTTTTTTTTCTCATCCAGATACAATCTCTGCCATCCCAATGGTTAAGTTTTTGTTGGAAAGATCACTTTTGACCACTGTTGAAGCCTTCAACTTCTCATAAAGTATTGACTCCTTTCTCTATCTCACATCACATACTTACATTCTCCAATAGATTGCTGAGTCATAGTAATTAATTGTCACATAACTGTGGCAAACACTAGTCTAATTTCTACCACCATGGGTTAGTTTTATCTGTCCTTTAACTTCATATAAATGTAAACATATGTTTATGCATTCTCTTGTGTGTGGCTTATTTTGCTCAATATAATGTCTAGAAAATTTATGCATGTTGTTTGTCTCATTTCTCATTATTTCTGGGATTAATCTGTGGCATGAATATATATTATAGCTTTTACCCATTTTCCTATCTAATGATAACTGAGTCATTTTTAACTTTTGGCTATTATAAATAAAGCTGCTATAAGCGTTCCTTTATAAGCTATTTTTTGGCAGAGATATTTCCCTTTTCTTTGATATAAACCTAGGAGTAGAATCATTGCATCATAGGTAGATATATGTTTAATTTATTACAAGCTGTCAGTTTTCCAAAGTGGTTGTACCAGTTTACACACCCACAAGCAACGTCTGATAGCACATGTTGCCTTACATCTTAGCATTGCTTAACATGTTAACTTTTTTAAAAAAGATTTTATTTATTTATTTGACAGACAGAGATCACAAGCAGGCAGAGAGGCTGGCAGAGAGAGAGGGGGAAACAGGCTCCCTGCTGAGCAGAGAGCCTGATGTGGGGCTTGATCCTGGGACCCTGAGACCATGACCTGAGCCGAAAGCAGAGGCTTAACCCACTGAGCCACCCAGGTGCCCCAACATGTTAACTTCTGCCATAAAGTTTTTTTTTTCTTTTTTTAATTTTTTTTTTTTTCATCGTAAGTGCACTCTTTAATCTCCATCCTCTATTTCCCCACTTCCTCCCCTCTGGTAATCATGAGTTTGTTCTCTATAGTTAAGAGTTTGTTTCTTGGTTTCTCTCTCTCTCTCTCTCTCTCTCTTTCCTTCTCTTATTTGTTTTGTTTCTTAAATTCCACTTATGAGTGAGATCATCAGGGAAATTTGTAAAAAGCATATGAGCAGTTAGCATAGCAAACAGGCTTCTAGTCATTTTGTAGAAGAATCTGCCCCAAACCAAATTATGTCAAGTAAATGTGTTTTTATCTTCTGTTTTGCCTAGGTTGCTCTTTCTTTACCTATTTCTCCATTTCTGTATTTATGTGCCTGTTGTTTTCTGGCATGTGCTCCCTGAAGAGCACAAGGGATAACCACACCCCAGTGCACAGATTTAATGCTTCATCCTGGTGCTGCCATGTCATACTTCTCACTTGGCCAGAGGTGACCTGGTCCTGGAGTGGGTTTTCTAGATAAACAAGCCTCAGCATGCTACTACTGTGTAGGTTGTGTGCCCTTGTGTGTGTCATGTTACGTGCAGATACACAGAGGTGTTCAGTGTATATATTTAATTGACATAAACATTGACTACAGAACTTAATCTTTTCTCACTGTCTTCACATTTAAAAAAGATCTGTCTATGTTGCTTTGTGTTTATCTATTATGTTGCTGTTGACTGCTGGCCAGTACTCTCTGATGTATACAATGATCTTTGTTACATCTGTAGCTACAACATCTCCTTCTTGGAGCAACTGTCTTATTAAGTGACTTGCCTCCCTGAGGTAGAAGTGGGGAAGAATTTGCCACCTTACTCTGTAGCCAGGATGGGGCATTGCTTGGCTCTGCCACCAGATGCACAGGTGAATGAGTGAAGAAGGTAGGGAGGTCCTTAGTGGAGTACCCTGGTGACCAGGTAGCAGCAGAGTCTGGTGTCTGATCATGAGGGTCTGTGATATACATGGGCCACATATACCAGCTGTGGTGTGGACAGAATTATTAGACAGGAAACACATGGCTACTATTCACAGTGACATTGGCATCCAGGCTTGGTCTCCACCCTCCTGAGACGTGCCCTTCTACATGCCAACTTAGCCTAAACCACACAGACTGGTAATAACCATGACCACCCTGTCTATGCATGAATTGTTCCTTACCTAGCCATCCTCCAGGGATGAGTCCCTTGGGATGATCCTCATGCTAAAGAACTTCTCATAAACAGTCTATGCCCCAGGTAGTAGTCTGCTGGTGTGTGCAGGATCTTGACCACATAAAACTCAATCCAGGTGGCATTTCTGCATAGCTGTGTTGGAGTCCAGCCCATCAGCACTGGGCACCCAGTATACACCCACCTCCTCACCAGCACTTGCTTTTATGAGACTTTCCTATGCCTCACCATCAGATGGAATAGTAGTAGTACTTGTGATTTAAATTTGCATTTCTATGACAATTATGGGATAAAGAACACTTTGTATATCTGTTAACTGTCAACTTCTGTGACATTTTTACCTTCTTTGTATATTTTTGTTTGATTTATAATCTCTTGTATATTTTAGATATTGTCTTTTACTTGTTTTAGGGGCTTTATTTTCATTTTTTATATGATTCCATTTTTAATTTTTTTTTTTACTTTTCTTTAAATTTTCAGTGCAATATTGATTTCAGGAGCAGAATGTGAGTGATTCATCACTCACATACATCACCCAGTGCTCATCACAATAAGTGCTCTCTTTAATATCCATCACCCATCTAGCTCATCCCCCACACTCTTCCTTTCATCAATCCTCAGTTCATTCTCTGTCATTAAGATTCTCTTATGGTTTGTTTTCCCCTCTCCTTTTTATTCCTCATTCCCACATGCTCATATGTTTTGTTTCTTAAATTCTGCATATGTGTGAAATCATATATTATGTCTTTCTCTGACTGACTTATTTTGCTTAGCATCATACATAATAAATTAACATAATACACTCAAGCTCTATCAATGGCATTATCAATGGCATTACAAATGGAAAGATTTCATTCTTTTTTATGGTTGAGTAATATTCCATTATATAGATATAGATATAGATATAGATAGATATAGATATAGAAAAAATATAGATATAGATATAGATAGATAGATATCACATCTTTATCCATTCATCAGTCAGTGGAGATATGGGTTCTCTCCCTAGCATGGCTTTTGTAGATAATGCTGCTATAAAGCATCAGATTGCATGTACCCCTTGAATCTGTATCATATCCATTAGGTAAATATCCAAGTGTGCAATTGCTGGATTGTAGGGTAGTTCTATTTTTAACTTTTTGAGGAACCGACATGCTGTTTTCCAGAGTGACTGCCGCAGTTTGCATTCTCACCAACCGTGCAAGAGGACTCAACTTTCCCCAAATGCTTGCCAACACCTCTTGTACTTTGTGTTGATAATTTTAGACATTCTAACCAGTGTGAGGTGGTATCTCATCATGGCTTTGATTTGTATTTCCCTGACGATAAGTGATGTTGAGCATCTTTTCATCCGTCAGTTAGCCATCTGATGTTTTTTTTTTTTTTAAATGTCTATTTGTGTCTTCTGCCCACTTTTTAACTGAATTATTTGTGGGTTTTTTCTTTTTTTTTGAATTGAGTTTGATAAGTTCTTTGTCGATTTTGGATACTAACCCTTTATCAGATATGTTGCTTACAAATATCTTCCCCCATTCCATGGGTTGTTGACTTTAATTTTGTTGATTGTTTCCTTCACTGTGCAGTAGATTTTTCTCTTGATAAAGTCGTAATTGTTCATTTTTGCTTTTGTTTCCCTATGTATGGTGATGTGTCTAATAAGAAATAACTGCGGCTGTGGACAAAGGTGGCTGTACATGTTCGTCTCTGGGATTTTGATAGTTTCCTATGGGGAAAAAAAAAGAAAGAAACAGTAAGCATTTCTAAGTGTAACTTCCTAAATGTAAGCATTTAGGTCTTTCAGTCATTTTGAATTCATTTTTGTGTATGGTATAAGGAAGTCATTCAGTTTCATTCTTCTGTATGTTGCTGTCCAGTTTCCCCAACACCATTTGTTGATGACACTTTTTTCCCTTTGGATATTCTTTCCTGCTTGGTTGAAGATTAGTTAACCATATAGTTGTGGGTCCATTTTGGGTTTTCTATTTTGTTCCATTGATTTGTATGTCTGTGTTTGTGCTGTCTTGATGACTATAGCTTTGTAATATAGCTTGCAAACTGGAATCATGATGTCTCCAGTTTTGTTTTTCTTTCTCAGGATCACCTTGGCTACTCTGTGTCTTTTGTGGTTTCATACATGTTTTAGGCTTGTTTGTTCTACCTAAATGAAAAATGCTGGTGGTATTTTTTATTATTATTATTTCTTTCAGCATAACAGAATTCATTGTTTTTTGCACCACACCCAGTGCTCGTTGCAATACGTGCCCTCCTTAATACCCACCACCTGGCTCTGCCAACCTCCCAACCCGTGCCCCTTCAAAACCCTCAGATTGTTTTTCAGAGTCCATAGTCTCTCATGGTTCACCTCCCCTTTCAATTTCCCTCAACTCCCTTCTCCTCTCCATCTCCCTATCCTCGATGTTATTTGTTATGCTCCACAAATAAGTGAAACCATATGATAATTGACTCTCTCTGCTGGACTTATCTCACTCACCAAATCTCTTCCAGTCCCGTCCATGTTGCTACAAAAGTTTGGTATTCATCCTTTCTGATGGAGGCATAACACTCCATAGTGTATATGGACCACATCTTCCTTATCCATTCATCCGTTGAATGGCATCTTGGTTCTTTCCACAGTTTGGTGACCATTGCCATTGCTGCTATAAATATTGGGGTACAGATGGCCCATCCTTTCACTACATCTGTATCTTTGGGGTAAATACCCAGTAGTGCAAGTGCAGGGTCATAGGGAAGTTCTATTTTTAATTTCTTGAGGAATCTCCACACTGTTCTCCAATGTGGCTACACCAACGTGCATTCCCACCAACACTGTAAGACAGTTCGCCTTTCTCCACATCCTCTCCAACACACGTTGTTTCCTGCCTTACTAATTTTGGCCATTCTAACTGGTGTAAGATGGTATCTCAATGTGATTTTAATTTGAATCTCCCTAATGGCTAATGATGATGAACATTTCTTCATGTGTCTGATAGCCATTTGTATGTCTTCATTGGAGAAGTGTCTGTTCATATCTTCTGCCCATTTTTTGATATGCTTATCTGTTTTGTGTGTGTTGTGTTTGAGAAGTACTTTATAGATACTTGATATCAACCTTTTGTCTGTACTGTTATTTGCAAATATCTTCTTCCATTCCGGGGTTGCCTCTTTGTTTTGTTGACTGTTTCCTTTGCTGTGCAGAAGCTTTTAATCTGGATGAAGTCCCAAAAGTTCATTTGTTTCCTTTGCCTTTGGAGACATACCTTGAAAGAAGTTGCTGTGTCTGATATCGAAGAGGGTACTGCCTATGTTCTCGTCTAGGATTCTGATGGATTCCTGTCTCAAGTTGAGGTCTTTTATCCATTTCAAGTTTATCTTTGTGTACAATGTAAGAGAATGGTCGAGTTTCTTTCTTCTACATATAGCTGTCCAATATTCCCAGCACCATATATTGAAGAGACTGTTTTTTCTTCGCTGTATATTTTTTCCTGTTTTGTCGAAGATTATTTGACCATAGAGTTGTGGGTCCATATCTGGGCTCTCTGTTCCACTGGTCTATGTGTCTGTTTTCATGCCAGTACCATGCTGTCTTGGTGATCACAGCTTTGTAGTAAAGCTTGAAATCAGGTAACGTGATGCGCCAGTTTTATTTTTGTTTTTCAACATTTCCTTAGCAATTTGGGGTCTCTTCTGATTCCATACAAATTTTAGGATTATTTGCTCCAGCTCTTTGAAAAATACCGGTGGAATTTTGATCAGAATGGCATTAAAAGCATAGATTGCTCTAGGCAGTAAGGACATTTTAACAATGTTTATTCTTCTGATCCAAGAGTATGGAATGGTCTTCCATTTTTTGTGTCTTCAATTTCTTTCATAAGTGTTCTGTAGTTCCTCAAGTACAGATCCTTTACTCTTCGGTTAGGTTTATTCCCAGGTATCTTATGGTTTTTGGTGCTATAGTAAATGGAATCATTTCTCTAATTCCCTTTCTGTATTTTCATTGTTAGTGTATAAGAAAGCCACTGATTTCTGGACATTGACTTTGTACCCTGCCATGTTACTGAATTGCTATATGAGTTCTAGTAATTTGGGGGTGGAGTCTTCTGGGTTTTCCATTTAAAGAATCATGTCATCTGCGAAGAGAGAGAGTTTGACTTCTTCATTGCCAATTTGGATACCTTTTATTTCTCTTTGTTTTCTGATTGCTGTTGCTAGGACTTCTAATACTATGTTGAACAAGAGTGGTGAGAGTGGGCATCCTTGTCATGTTCCTGATCTCAATGGGGGGGCTGTGAGGTTTACCCCATTGAGGATGATATTGCTGTGGGTCTTTCATAGATAGATTTTATGAAGTTCATGAATGTTCCCTCTATCCCTATATTTTGAAGTGTTTTAATCAGGAATGGATGCTGGATTTTGTCAAATGCTTTTTCTGCATCAATTGAGAGGACCATGTGGTTCTTCTCTCTTCTCTTATTAATTTGTTCTATCTCATTGATTGATTTGCGAATATTGAACCATCCTTGTAGCCCAGGGATGAATCCCACCTGGTCATGGTGGATAATCTTTTTAATGTGCTGTTGGATCCTATTTGCTAGGATCTTGTTGAGAACTTTAGCATCCATATTCATCAGTGATATTGGTCTGAAATTCTCCTTTTTGGTATGGTCTTTGCCTGGTTTGGGGATCAGGGTAATGCTGGCTTCATAGAAAGGGTCTGGAAGTTTTCCTTCTGCTTCAATTTTTGAAATAGCTTCAGGAGAATAGGTGTAATTTCTTCTTTGAAAGTTTGGTAGAATTCCCCCGGGATTCCGTCAGGTTCTGGGCTCTTGTTTTTTGGGAGGTTTTTGATCATTGCTTCAATCTCATTACTAGATATTGGTCTATTCAGGTTGTCAATTTTTTCCTGGTTCAATTTTGGGAGTTTATAATTTTCCAGGAATGCATCCATTTCATCTAGGTTGCTTAACTTATTGGCATATAACTGTTGATAATAACTTCTGATGATTGTTTCTACTTCCTTGGTGTTAGTCATGATCTCTCCCTTTTCATTCATAATTTTATTTTTTGAGCTTTCTCTCTTTTTTCTTTTGGATTAATGTGGCCAATGGTTTATCCATCTTATTGATTCTTTCAAGAAACCAGCTTCTAGTTTCATTGATACGATCTACTGTATCTCTGGTTTCTACCTCATTGATCTCAGCTCTAATCTTGATTATTTCCCTTCTTATGTGTGGAGTTGGTTTGATTTGTTGTTGATTATCCAGTTCTTTAAGGTGTAGAGACAGCTGGTGTGTTCTGGATTTTTCAGTTTTTTTGAGGGAGGCTTGGATGGCTATGTATGTCCCCCTTAGGACCGCCTTTGCTGTATCCCAAAGGTTTTGGGCCGAAGTGTCTTCATTCTCATTGGTTTCCATGAATTGTTTAAGTTCTTCTTTGATCTCCTGGTTGATCCAAGCATTCTTAAGCAAGGTGGTCTTTAACTTCCAGGTGTTTGAGTTCCTTCTGAACTTTTCCTTGTGATTGAGCTCCAGTTTCAAAGCATTGTGATCTGAGAATATGCAGGGAATAATCTCAGTCTTTGGATATCGGTTGAGCCCTGATTTGTGACCCAGTGTTTGGTCTATTCTGAAGAAGGTTCCATGTGCACTTGAGAAGAATGAGTGTTCTGTTGTTTTAGGATGGAATGTTTTGTATATATCTATGAGGTCCATCTGGTCCAATGTGTCATTCAATGCTCTTGTTTCTTTATTGATTTTCTGCTTGGATGATATGTCTATTACTGAGAGAGGCATGTTAAGATCTTTTAGTATTAATGTATTCATATCAATATGACTCTTTATCTTGATTAACAGTTTTCTTATGTAATTGGCTGCTCCCATATTGGGGGCATAGATATTTACAATTGTTAGATCATCTTGGTGGATAGTCCCTTTAAGAATTATGTAGTGTCCTTCTGTATCTCTGACTACAGTCTTTAGTTTAAAATCTAATTTATCTGATATGAGAATCGCTATCCCAGCCTTCTTTTGATGCCCTTGGCATGAAAGATGCTTCTCCATCCCTTCACTTTCAGTCTGGGTGTATCCTTAGGTTCAAAATGGGTCTCTTGTAGACAACATATGGATGGGTCCTGTCGTTTTATCCAATCTGCAACTCTGTCGTTTTATGGGTGCATTTAGGTCATTCACATTTAGAGTGATTATTGAGAGATACGTTTTTATTGACATCATGTTACCTTTGAAGTCTTTCTTTCTGTAGATTGTCTCTATATTTCTTTTCAATGATATTCTTAGGATTTTTCCTCTTTTATAGAACCCCCCTTAATATTTCCTGCAGTGTTGGCTTGGTGGTCGCATACTCTTTTAAGCCTTGACGGTCTTGGAAACTATCTCTCCATCCATTTTGAATGTCAGTCTTGCTCGATGAAGTATTCTGGCTGCTTGTTCTTCTCATTTCGTGCCCTGAATATATCTTGCCAGCCCTTTCTGGCTTGCCAGGTTTCTGTGGACAGGTCTGACGTTATTCTGATGGGCTTTCCTCTGTACGTAGGGAGCTTCTTTGTCCTAGCTGCTTTCAAGACGGCCTGCCTACAATTATAATTCTTCATTCTTACTATTAGGTGTCTTGAGGACTTTCGAGAATCTATAATCTTGGGTAGAGACCGTTCTGCCTCTAGTACATGAATGCTGGTTCCATTTGCGAGATTGGGGAAAATTTCATGGAGAACTTGTTCCACTATATCTTCTAGACTACTTTCTTTCTCCTCCCCTTCAGGGATTCCAATAATTCTGACGTTGGAAATTTTCATGGCATCATTTATTTCCCTGAATCTTTTTTCATGGCTTCTAAGTTGTTTGTTCCAGGCTTCCTCCTGATCCTTTCTCTCTATCTGTTTGTCCTGCAGATCACTAATTCTATCTTCTGTCTCAGTTACCCTAGCTTTTAGAGAATTTAGATTAGATTGGAACTCATTGAGAACATTGTGAACCTCATCCCTGGTGGCTTTCAGTTCTGCCCTAACATTGTGAACATCATCCCTTGTGGCTTTCAGTTCTACCCTAATCAATTCTGTTTGGTCATGCATGGCTTTCTCCAACCTAGCTATTGCCTGGATAATTGTTAGCCTGAATTCCCTTTCTGACATATTGTCTATTTCGATAGCCATTAGCTCTGTTGCTGAAGGCCCATCGTCTGTATTTTTCTTCTGTTGGGCATTACTCCTCCTAGTCATTTTGGTGAGAGATGGCTGAACAGATGTAGCTGAATATATCGACCGTGGTGCTGCCAAGGTGCACCCTGGAACGCTTCTGAGCAATCAGGAGTCCCCACCCAAATGAAAGAAAAAGAAAGAGAGAAAAAATAAAAGAAAAGGAAAAAAAAAAAGAGAGAGAGAGATAGACAAGAAAAAAAAAAAAAGAAAGATAAAAGAGAAAGCTCAGCCCAAATGGACTTCAAGGTAAGAATTATGATGTGTATAAACAAAAACAGACAAACAAAAAGACTGGTAAAAGTATATGACAAGAGAAAAAAATATATATATTATTTATAAAAGCAAAAAAAAAAAAAAGAACCTCATCAAAAAGAACCCCAAGTATAAGATTTATATGCTATCAGGACAAACACAAAAACACAGAAACACTGGTGGAAGAAAAAGATGGCAGAGTGGTTATAAATTCTCAGTGTGGGAAAGGAAGGTTATTTTGATTCTTCCTGGATGTATCTTGATATCTTTGTTAAAGGACTCAACTTTCCTAAGATAAAGGCAGATTAAAAATTGGTTTATCTATAGGGGTAGCATTGATTGGGGAAAGGGGATTACCTTGAAGTTAAACTCTATATGAATATTAAAAAATAAAAATAAAAAAAGAATAAACTAAAACTAAACTAAACTAAAATTTAAAAAAATTGAAAAATAGAAAAGCAAAAGAAAAACATGGGTATATGTATCAAAAAGTTCAGGTTAAAAGGTTATTATGGAATTTGATGTACTGGACATCGCACTGTGATGGTAAATAGGTTAAAGAATTATCTATATAAAAAAATGAACCAAAATAGTGGTAAAGAATTAAAAATAAAAGTTGTCCTATGAAGTAGTGGTGGTTGTTCTTTTGTTGTCTTTTTTTTTTTTTTCCTTTTCTTTCCTGGTTGGTTTTCTGGGGGAGGGGTCTGCCACGAGGGTTTTCAGTCAATGATGTTCCCTGAATTAAGTCCTCCCACCCCACTCAAGGGGGTGGGCTCTGAGGAAACCGGTTTTTTTCAGGCTTTTGTTCTCTGGAGGTCTTTATGTTTATTCACTTTTTTTTTTCTCTCGCCTTGACCACTTTTGAAGGTTTTTGTAGGTTTAGAGGAAAGCAAACTGCACCCTGACCTCCCTCTCAGAGAGAAGCCTCAGACTGGTCCCTTGTGGGTGCTGCAGAGGCCATATAAATTCCCCTTTGGCTGTTGACAGAGCAGGTTCCAAGTCGCGGTCCCTGGGGATGCAGGATCTTCCACTTGTACCCAAAACCACGGCAGCGGCAGCTGTCTGGGCAGCTCCAGACTGCCAGAGAGGTTCCAAGCAACGATGGCACACTGAGATTTTCCCGCTGGCCCGGGCTGGGAGTGCCTGGTCTTTCTGGGTCCGAGAGTGCCGGGCTGGAGCCTGCGAGCACCTCTCTCAGGGGAGGGTGTGGGGAGTGATTCAGGCTCTGATAGAATGGCATGGCACTCATGTGGGGACTACAAAAAGGCTGTGCTTCTGCCGGCTGGCGAGGCTCCCAGCCCCTCATGGAAGCCGGACCCCACGCGCTCTCAGGCGGGCTGGCAGCTCAGGTACCAAGAACTGGTTTCTCCACAGCATTCTCTGTGGCTCAGGGCCAGGGGTGGCTGTCCTGGGTCTGGGGAGTTAAGCCCCTGTCCCTAACCTCCCCGATTCCCACAATTTCCCCCCATGATCCTTTGCTGTTTTTGAGTGCTTTCAAGCAGACTGCAAGTTAATTCTGGTCCCCAGACACAGGGCACTCTTGTATTGGGGTATTACTTTCCAGTCGGTCGCCTCTGGTGGCTCCCTCCCCCTTTTGTTTATCTTCCGTTATCAGTCTGACTTTCCCACTCCACTTTACCTGCCCACTGGCATCTTCTGCCCCTGTAGAGGTCCAGACATGTATAATTCTGATCTAGGCTGAGTTCATGGGTGATCGGAGTTCTTTGGTAGGTAATCAGCTCACTTTATGGTACAGGTTGAAATGGAGCCTCCTCCTACTTCCCTGCCATCTTGTCTCCTCAACCACTGCCATCTTGTCTCCTCAACGGCTGGTGGTATTTTGATAGGGATTACATTAAATGTGTAAACTGCTTTGTATTTTAGACATTTTAGCAATGTTTGTTTTTCCAATGAGCATGGAATGCTATTCCATGTTTGTGTCCTCTTCAATTTTTTTTTTTATCAGTGTTCTATAGTTTTCAGAGTACAGATATTTTATCTCATTAGATAAATTCATTCCTAGGTATATTACTGTTTTTGGTGCAATTGTAAATGGGATCAAGTCCTTGATTTCTTTCTCTGCTGCTTCATTATTGGTGTATAGAAATGCAATAGATTTATGCATATTGATTTAATATCCTGTGACTTTCCTGAATTTATGTATTCATTCTAGCAAGGTGTTGGTGGTCTTTTGGGTTTTTTACAAAGAGTACCATTTCCTCCGCAAATAGTGAAAGTTTGACTTCTTCCGTGCTGATTTGGATGCCTCTTATTTCTTTTTGTTGTCTCATTGCTAAGACTAAGATTTCTAGTATTATGTTAAATAGTAAGGGTGAGTGTGAACATCTTTGTCTTGTTCCTGACCATAGGCGAAAGACTTTCAGTGTTTCCCCATTGAGGATAGTCCTGATTCAATTTTTTTGCTGGTTATGTGTGTGTTCAAATTTTATATTTCTTCCTGTTTAAGTTTTGGTTGTTTGTATGTTTCTAGTGATCTGTCCATTTCTTCAAGATGGCCCAGTTTATTGGCAAATGATTTTTCAGTGTTTGTAGTTTGTTTGTATTTCTTATAATTTATATATTTATAATTGTTTGTATTTCTGGTGTGTTGGTTGTGATTTCTCCTCTCATTCAAGATTTTATCTATTTGTGTTCTTTTTGATAAGTCTGTCTAGGGTTTAATAATTTTATTAATTCTTTCAAGGAACCAGCTCTTAGCTTCATTGATCTGGTTTTGTTGTTGTCATTTGTTTGCTTGTTTGTTTCTATATAACTTATTTCTGCTGTAATCACTTGATTTCCCTTCTTTTGATGGTTTTAGGCTTTATTTGTTCTTACTTTTCTAGCTCCTTTAGGTGTAAGTTTAAGTCGTATATTTGAGACTTTCCTTACTTCTTGAAGAAGTTCTGTACTGCAATATACTTCCCTTTTAAGACTGCCTTTGCAGCAGCCCAAAGGTTTTGGATTTTTGTTTTCATTTTCATTTGCTTCCATGTACTTAAAAAAAAACTATCTTTAAATTCCTAGTGAACCTATTCATTCTTTAGTAGAATTGTCTTTATCCTCCATGTATTTTATTTGGTTTTTGTTGTTGTTGTTGTTGTTGTTGATTTGTTTTTGTTTTCGTTTTTTAGTTGACTTCAAGTTTCATAGTGTTGTGGTCTGAAAATATGCATGGTATGATCTCAATCTTTCTATACTTGTTGAGGGTTGATTTGTCACTTAGTATGTGATCTATTCTGGAGAATGTTCTATGTATACTCAAAAAGAATGTGTATACTACTGCTTTAGTATGTTATTCCAGAGATAGAAGTGTAGTAATCTAAAGGGGCACCTGCACTCCAATGTTTATAGCAGCAGTGCCCACAATAGCAAAACTGGAAAGAGTCCAGATGTCTACAAATGGATGAATGGATAAATAAGCAGAGGTATAGATGATATAGATATAGATATAGATATATTGATAGATATAGATATAGATATAGATAGATGTAGATGTAGATATAGATAGTTATAGATATAGATATATAATGGAATATTACTCAGCCATCAAAAAATGAAATCTTGTCATTTGTAATGACATGGATGGAACCAGAGGGAGTTATGCTAAGAGAAATAAGGCAATCATAGAAAGACAATTATCACATGACTTCACTTGTATGTGGTATTTAAACAACAAAAGAGAGGATGATAGTGGAAGGGAGGGAAAATTAAAACAAGATGAAATCAGAGATGGAGACAAAACATAAGAGACTCTTAATCCAAGGAAATAAACTGAAAGTTGCCATAAGGGAGGGGATGGGAATGTGGGCATGGGGTTACTGGGTGTTAGCCTTTAAGGGGGTGCACCTGATGTAATGAGCACTAGGTGTTATATATGACTGATGAATCACTGAACTCTACCTCTGAAACTTATAATACATTATATATTAATTCATTGAATTTAAATAAAAAACGTTTTATTTATTTAAGAGAGAAAGAGCAGGGGGAGGTTACAGTGAGAGAGGGAGAGAGATAATTTCAGACTCCCCACTGAGTGCAGAGCTTGAGGTAGGGCTCAATCTCATTACCCTGAGATCACGACTTTAGCTGAAACCAAGAGTCAGATGCTTAGCTGACTTACTCACCCAGGGACCCCAGAGATGACACCTTCATACAAATATGTCATTGTGTATATGAGCTGCTATTTTTCCATCTTCTAATGATAGTTTTCTTTCCATTCATTACCTAGCACCAAAACCAATGGCATCTATATTAGGGCTTCTGTTATGTTAGCACCCCAGATACTAATACCTAATTAGTCAACTTTGTTGTAATAAACAAGTTAAATTCTCAATAACTTATTACAATAGAGGTTAATTTTTTGCTCATATTTTATGTTAGTTTTAGGTTGCTTGTAGCTGTTTTCTTTCTTTTTTTTTTTTTTCTCTAGTGCTCAATCTACTGAAGCAGTCTTTCTCTGGAAAGTGTTTTGATAACATGTCATTATGGCAAGTGGAAAACAAAACAAAACACAAACAGAGCTAACAAAAACTCACAGTAGCTCTTAAAGCAACAAGTTATGAATCCTGTGTGGTCATATTTCACTGGTCAAACATCAGTGTGGTAAGGAAATATAGTCTGCCTTCAGGAGGCATTGAATTATCTATGACAATAAATACAGATGCTGTATATCCTCTTACAGGAATAGAGTAAATAGTTTCAAATATTAAAGTCTACCATGACTTCTTAGAAAAACTTATGGAAACTAGAAATTTCAATACAAATAAGAGGACAGTAATTGATATCCACTTTATAATTACTTCCATCTTCCCGAAGGTCCTTACTAACCTCTTATTTTGAACATAAAGGAATATGGATAGATATTTTTCTGCATTTTAGAAGATTTTGAATGAATTCAATAGGCTATTGAGACCAATTGTCAACTTTTTGTGACTACTGATGAAAACATATAATACTGAATCTCTGGCTTGTAATACAGATGCTCTTTTCACAAACTTAAAGTAATTGGAATTGGTGTTACACACAACTAATGACTCATTGAACACTACATCAAAAACTAATGATGTATCATATATTGGTTAATTGAATATAATAAAAAATAAAAATACATAAAAAATACAGTAATTGTAAAACAGTAACGACAGAATTCTAGAGTGTAAAGGGGAGAGATAAATGAAATTACATGTATTAAAGATGTGAAAGTGACAATCTGGTCCTTGAGAAGGGAGCCACCTAATATTGAATAACTTTTTTCTATGCTAGTGACTTTGCTTGGCATTTTGCATAATTTTCTCAATCAATGCTCAGAATAATGTACTATTACTTCCAGTTTGTTAATTAGGAAGCCATGATGGAAGTGTATAAGTTGTCCAATTTTCGAGTTAAGTTTCAAACCGAGGTTTATCTTCCTTTACTTTCCATGTCTTCTACTCCATATTTCAAACATATTTGCTTTTTCAGTACTGCTTGTGCTTTTATAGATATGGAAAGAAATTATTATGACATTTTTTGGTGATCTTGAGTTGCAGTCATCTTAATGATTTCCTGGATCTTGGGTGTGGAAATTACTTCATGACTATAAAAGGGCTCTGAATTAGAGATATCTTCCAAACCAGTATGAGGGATTTACTGTGAAGACTGACAAGGGAGTTATGCCTTTCATTTTAATTTTACAAATATGTATGGAATAATGGTTATCTTCTAGTCACTGATGAAATGAGTAAGACATATTCTCTGACACCAAATTATTTAGAGACTTTAGAATAAGAAAATAAATAATTTTCCCTAGATCTGTTGGTGAACTTTATAATAGTTACATAAAGATAACAAAACTATGTAGCACACTGAGTCATAATGGAAGCTTATTGAGCTAATGTCCAATTCTTAACCAATCACTTCTACCTCAAAAAATACACCATTTCACACTAGGTATTAAAACAAGAAAGATCTAAAAAAGACATGAGAAGTTTAGTCTCCATTTATGTTTCAGTAAAAAAGGAGAATTAGTAATATATACACACCCTTACTTAAGAACAAGTTACATTTTAAGGAAATATAAATTCATTTGTCTTAAGTTCAAAGTGATCTTATGCAAGAAGGGACTTGAACTAGCTATCAGTATCAGACATGACTGACATACTTTTGTTCTAATGTAGAGATTTTTCTATAAAACATTTCAAGTTAAATTTTTTAAATTAAAGAATTCTCTGTAGCAAACAAAAGATTGATAGGAATGAAGAGCAAGAAAGCAAAAATCACAAAATTACTGTGTACTGGTAATAATAAAATTATTAAATTAACAGAAATTTCTTTATTTGTTTCAGAATAATAGTTCTGAAATTTTAGGTAACAAGACAGTAGGTATTAGAAAACAGTGAGGATATTGTAATCTGATGGTGAGTCTGTCTAAAAAGATATACTGGAACAGGCCATAGGGAGTATTTGGTGGTTGGTGGAAAATTCTCAAACCTGAAAAGGGAGGGGGAAATTTGGGTTAGCTGGTGAGAAAGATTATGGGAGAAAGATTGAGTAAGCATGGTTCTGACTTAATACATTGTAATCGATAGATGATATTTCAGCACAAGCCTAAATTCCTGAAGATGTAAAAATGATAAGACTCATTTCATTGATATAAGTTAAGCATGTCAGGTGATTAAGTCAATGGTTTTAACCATCCCATTTCTGTAGGGACCATACAGAGTTATGACTCTAAAGCACAAATAACTTTGGTGTTACAAAGACAGTAGCTATTTCTTTATAGCAACACCTATACTATTTGTGGGTAAGAGAGACTAAATCACTATCTTGATCAAAATTATTGGATACATTTAATCACCAGAACATACAGGTTGCAGCTTTGAATTTTTGTCAGTCACTAAGACCAGAAAGAGAACTCTCTTTCTGGTCTTAGTGACAAGCCAAGAGAATGGCTTATCCTAACCACTGATAAAAGCATATATAAGTTATATCTTAACTCCACATATAATAATAAAGAGTAATTATAAATATCACATTACAAAATAACAATCTCTTCCTTGCTTTTTCTGTTAAACACGTTCCTGATCTTCCTCTTTTGTTTATGGCCATTCCTTTAAGTTTCAGTGTAGGCTGAAGCATTGTTATGTGGTCACTAAATGCTGCCAGTCATTAAGTAAGTTTATGTACATTTCTTTCCACTCTATATTTTTGCCCAAGGTAATCTATGCTGTTGACATCAATGACCATACTTAACTCCCAGAATCATATATATTTGCCTAGACCCCACTATAGAACCCCAGATACTTCAACTACTTATCTGACACTTACATTTGGATAACTAAAAGAACCTGAAATTCAAAAGTCCCCAAATTTTACTCATTCCATCATCTACTTGGGAAGCAGAAGAAAAGATCCTCTCCCAGTGTTCCCCATCTTGGTAGAGAAGACTACTATTCAACCAATATAAAACCTACCAGTAGCATTCAGAAATTTCTCTTCCCATTCCGTGGGTTGTCTCTTAGTTTTGTTAGCAATTTCCTTTGCTGTGCAGAAGCTTTTTATCTTGGTGAAGTCCCAAAAGTTCATTTTCACTCATTTCCCTTGCCTTTGGAGACATGTTTTGAAAGAAATTGCTGTGGGCAATATCCAAAAGGTTACTGCCTATGTTCTCCTCTAGGATTCTGATGGATTCCTGTCTCACACTGAGGTCTTTCATCCATTTGGAGTTTATCTTTGTTTATGGTATGAGAGAAGGAAAACTTCCAGACTCTTTCTATGAGGCCAGGATTACCTTGATCCCCAAGCCAGGCAAAGACCCCATCAAAAAGGAGAATTTACGACCAATATCCTTGATGAATATGGTTGTCAAAATTCTCAACAAGATCCTAGCTAATAGAATCCATAAGTACATTGAAAGGATTACTGTGGTCAAGGTCAAAGAGGGAGTTGCCAGTGTTCTCTTCTAGGATTTTGATGGATTCCTGCCTCACATTGAGGTATTTCATCCATTTGAGTTCATCTTAGTGTACAGTGTAAGAGAATGGTAGAGTTTCATTCTTCTATATATAGCTGTCCAATTTTTCCTGCATGATTTATTAAAGATACTGCATTTTTTCCATTGGATATTTTTTCCTGCTTTGTCAAAGATTAGTTGACCATAAAGTTGAGGGTCTACATCTGGGATCTCTATTCTGTTCCATTGATCTATGTGTCTGTATTTTTGCCAGTACCATGCTGTCTTGGTGATCACAGTTTTGTATACAGCTCGAAATCAGGCAATGTGATGTCCCAAGCTTTGTCTGTCTTTTTCAACATTTCCTTGGCTATTCAGAGTCTTTTCTGGTTCCATACAAATTTTAAGGTTTGTTCCAGCACTTTGAAAAATGCGGATGATATTTTGATCAGGACAGCTTTGAAAGTATAGATTGCTCTGGATAGCATAGATATTTTCACAATGTTTATTATTTCAATCAATGATCATGGAATGTTTTTCCATATTTTTGTGTCTTCTTTAATTTCCTTCATAAATGTTCTGTAATTTCTAGAGCATAGATCCTTTACTTCTTTGGTTAGGTTTATTCCAAGGTATCTTAAGGTTTTTTGGTGCTATTGTAAATGGAATCAATTCTCTAATTTCTCTTTCTACAATTACATTGTTAGTGTATAGGAACGCAACTTGTTTCTGTGTATTGATTTTGTATCCTGCCACATTACTGAATTGCTGTATGAGTTCTAGTAATTTAGGGGTGGAGTCTTTGGGTTTTCCACATAAAGTATCACATCATCTGTGAAGAGAAGGAGCTCTTTGCCAACTTGAATAGATTTTATTTCTTTTTGTTGGCTGATTGCTGTTGGTAGGACTTCTAGTACAATGTTGAAAAATAGTGATGAGCGTGGGCATTCTTGTTGTGTTACTGATCTTAAGGGAAAGGCTCTAAGTTTTTCCCTACTGAGAATGATAATCACTGGGGGGATTTTCATAGATGGTTTTTATGAAATGGAGGAAAGTTTCTTTTACCCATACACACTAGAGTTTTAATCAGGAAAGGATGTTGTATTTTGTCAAATGTTTTCTCTGCATCAATTGAGAGGACAATGTGGTTCTTGTTTCTTCTCTTATTTATGTGTTTTATCACATTGATTGATTTGCAAAAGTTGAACCACCCTTGCATCCCAGGGATAAATCCCACCTGGTCATGGTGGATAATCCTTTCAATGTATTGTTGGATTATATTAGCTAGGAACTTGTTGAGAATTTTGGCATCCATTTTCATCAGGGATATTGGTCTTAAATTCTCCTTTCTGATGGGGTCTTGCCTGGTTTTGGGAGTAAGGTAATGTTGGCATCATAAAATGAATTTGGAACTTTTCCATCTGTTTCTATTTTTTGAAACAGCATCAGGAGAATAGATATTATTTCTTCCTTAAATGTTTGGTTGAATTCCCCAGGGAATCCATCAGGCCCCTGACTCTTGTTTTTTGGGAGGTTTTTGATCACTGCTTCAAACTCATTACTGATTATTGGTCTGTTTAGATTGTAAATCTCTTCCTGTTTCAGTCTTGGTAGTTTATAGGTTTCTAGGAAGGCATCCCTTTCTTCCAGATTGTTTAATTTATTGACATATATTTGATGATAATAATTTCTAAAAATTGTTTCTATTTCCTTGGTATTAGTCATGATCTCTCCCATTTCATTCACAATTTTATTAATTTGGGTCCTTTCTGTTTTCTTTTGGATAAGTCTGGCCAGTGGTTTACTGATCTTATTGATTCTTTCAGTGAACCATCTTCTAGTTTCATTGATATGTTCTGCTGTATCTCTAGTTTCTAACTCATTCATCTCTGCTCTAATGCTATATACCTTCTCGTGCATGGGTTAAGCTTACTTTGGTGTTGATTCTCCAGATATTTAAGATGTAAGGATAGTTTGTGTATTCAGGATTTTTAATTTTTATTTATTTATTTATTTTGAGTGAGGCTTGGATGACTATGTATTTCCCTCTTAGAACTGCCTTTGCTGTATCCTTTAGGTTTTGAGATATGTGTCTTCATTCTCATTGGTTTCCATGAAATGTTTAAGTATTTAAGTTCTTCAATTTCCTGGTTGACCCAAACATTCTTGAGCAGGATGGTCTTTAGCTTCCAGGTGTTTGAATTTCTTCCAAATGTTTTCTTATAATTGTGTTCTAGTTTCAAAGCACTGTGGTCTGAGAATATGCAGGGAATAATCACAGTATTTTGATATCAGTTGAGCCCTGATTTGTGACCCAGCATGTGGTCTTTTCTGGAGAACATTCCATGTACACTGGAGAAAAATGAGTATTCTGTTGTTTTAGGGTGCAATGCTCTGTATGTATTTATGAGTTCCATCTGGTCCAGTGTGTTATTCAAAGCTCTTGTTTCTTTGTTGATTTTCTGCTTAGATGATCTGTCTATAGCTGAGAGTGCAGTGTTGTGGTCACCTACTATTAGTGTATTATTATCAATATGTCTTTTTATTTTGGTTAACAGTTGGCATATGCAGTTGGCTGCTCCCATGTTGGGGGCATAAATATTTACAATTGTTATGTCCTCTTGTTGGCTAGACACTTTTAGCATCATATAGTGTTCTTCTGTGTCTCTAACTACATTCTTTAGCTTATTATATAATTCGTCTGATATAAGAATTGCTACCCTAGCTTTCTTTTGAGGTCCATTGGCATGAAAAATAGTTCTTCATCCCTTCACATTCAGTCTGAATGTATCTTTAGGTTCAAAATGAGTCTCTTGTAGACACCATATGGAAGGGTCCTGTCTTTTTATCCAATCTGCAACCTCATGCCATTTCATGGGAGCATTTAAGACATTCATGTTGAGAGAGATTATTGAAAGATATAATTTTATTGTCATCATGTTGCCTGTGAAGTCCTTGTTTCTATAGACTGTCTCTGTAAATTTCTGTTCTATATCATTCTTGGGGTCTTTCTCCTTTTATAGAACACCCCCTTAATATTTCTTGTAGGGCTGGCTTAGTGGTCAAATAGTCTTTCACTTTCTGCCAGTCTTGGAAGCTCCTTGTGTGTTCATCCATTCTGAATGACAGCCTTGATGTATAAAGTATTCTTGGCTTCATGTTCTTCTCATTTAATTCCCTGAATATGTCTTGCCAGCCCTTTCTGGCCTGATAGGCCTCTCTGGACAGGTCTGACATTATTCTGATATTCCTCCCTCTTTAGGTAAGAAATCTCTTCCCCCTCACTGCTTTCAAGATTGTTTGCTTGGATCTAAGATTTGCAAATTGTATTATTATATGTCATGGCATTGGTCTGTTCTCAATGATCTTGCGAAGGGTCCTTTCTGTCTCTAGGGAACAAATTCTTCTTTCCCTCTCCACATTAGGAAGTTCTCAGCTACAATTTGCTCCAATATATCTTCTAGACCTCTCTCTCCCTCTCTCTACCCCTTTAGGGATCCCAATAATTCTGATACTGGAACGTTCCATTTTGCCACTAATTTCTCTCAGTTTGATTCCTTGGGTTTTAATTTGTTTTTCCCATGCTGCCTAGATTTCCTTCTTTTCTATCATCTTGTCCTCTGTCTCACTAATTAGTTCTTCTGCCTCATTTATGCTGACAGTCAGAGTACCCCATTTAGACTGCATTTCTCCTTCATAGCATTTTTAAGTTTAGCCTGATTAGATCTCCTTTCTGCCCTTCGAGATTCTACATTGTCATTAATATTTTTCTCAAGTTTAGATATCACCTTGATAATTATTACTCTGAAGTCAGTTTCTACATCTTGGTTATATTCACATCCATAAATTCTGTGGCAGAGACCATAGTCTCTGAATCCTTCCTTTGTTGGAAGTTTCTCCTCTTAGACATTTTGTTTAGGGGTGGTTGAAGGAATGTACAGATTCCAAATTATTGACCATAATCCAAGCAAGATGCACCTGTTTTATAGGGATCTTAGGGTTGTTGGTCTCTTGTTCTTCCAGCCTGTCTTCTGGGGAAGGGACCTGCTACACTCTTACTCAGGCAACCTTGTTTGGGCAGAGCTGCCCTGCCACCTCTCCCCCATGTGTGTGTGGGGAGAATGGGCTCAGTGAAAACCAATTTTGGGGGGAATTTTGTTCTCTGGCTGCTTTCCCTGACAGACTTCCACCTCTCTTCCGAGAGTCAGAGCAGATATGACCACATCCAAGCCTCTAACTCAGAGCAGAAAGATTATAGTCTGCTCTTCAATGAGCTCTCCAGGCCACACTCTCTCCGTTTCTGTCTGTGTTGCTAAAAACTGCAGCATCCTGGTTTGTGTGCCCCACAGCAGTACTCCCAGCCCTTGCTTCCAGGTCCAGACATGTGTCTGGCTTTGTGTTTCTAAAACTGCAAGCCACCCCCTTCACACACGTGACCCCACAGCTCCAGGTTTTAGTCCGGGGGACTGCCCTGAAGTCCTTTTCCCACTGCTACAGGTCTCTGAGTCTGTGCCCTGTCCCTAGCATGGGAGGCTTCTGCCTTCCCAGCACAAGACCATAGATGATTCCTCCTCCTTCCCCTTATCTTTCAATATCTGTCTGCAGAATCATGGCTCCTTGCTTCATACCTTGAGACCAACTGCTGGAGATATTCTGTTTGTAGACATCCAGATATATCTCCTCACATCTCGGGCTGATTTTGTGGGTGTTCAGAATGGAATGGTAGATTTCCAGCTCAATTCAGGGGACCAGTTGAATTAGGGTCCCCTATACCTCTGCCATCTTTTCCTGGTTTGATAAGATTTATCATTTTTTTTTTCAAAAATAAGCTCCTGGTTTCATTGATCTGTTTTTCTTTTTTTCAGTTTCTGTATCATTTATTTCTGCTCTAATCTTTATTATCCCCCTTCTTGTGTTGGCTTTATGCTTCCTTATTTTTCTTTCTCTAGTTCCTTTAGTTGTAAAGTTAGGTTGTTTATAATAGATTTTTACTTTGTTTGTTTTGTTTTTCTTCTTAAGGTAGGCCTATATTGTTATATACTTCCCTCTTAGGATCTCTTTTGCAGCAATCCAAAAGATTGCACTGCTGTGTTTTTACTTCCATATGTTTCCATTCATTTATTTATTTTTATTTCTTATTTGTTTTCCTGGTTGACCCATTTATTATTTAGTAGCCTATTGTTTAACTTCCATGTATTTGTAGTCTTTCCAAATTGTTTCTTGTGGTTGACTTCAAGTTTCACAATGTTGTGGTCAGAAAAGTTGCATGGTATGATCTCAGTCTTTTGTACTGGTGAGGCCTGATTTGTGATCTAGTATGTGATCTACTCTTGAGAATGTTCCATGTGCACTTGAAAAAAAATGTGTATTCTGGTTCATTAGGATGGAATGTTCTGTACGTATTTGTTAAGTCCATATGGTCCAGGGTTTCATTCAAAGCCATGTTTTTCCTTGTTGATTTTCTGTTTAGATGATTTGTCCATTGATGAAAGTGTGGTGTTCCCTACTATTATTGTATTATTATCAATTAGTTATAATTATGTTTCCAATTAGTTGTTTTATATATTTGGATGTTCCTACATTGGGACCATAAATATTTACAGCTGTTAGAACTTCTTATTGGTTTGAACTCTTTATTATGATATAGTGTTCTTATTCATCACTTTTTATAGTCTTTCATTTAGTTTGTCTTAAGGTCCAGTCTGTCTGATATAAGTATGGCTACTCTAGCTTTCTTTTGGCATCCATTAGCATAAATTTTTCTCAATCCCCTCACTTTCAATCTGCAGATATCTTTAGGTCTAAAATTATTCTCTTGTAGACTGCTTATACATAGGCCTTGTTTTGCTTTGTTTTGTTTTATCCATTCTAACACCTTATGTCTTTTTTTTTTTTTAAGATTTCAGCTATCCATTTGACAGAGAGAGAGAGATCACAAGCAGGCAAAGAGGCAGGCAGAGAGAGGAGGAAGCAGGCTTACCGCCAAGCAGAGAGCCTGATGCGGGGCTCGATCCCAGGACCCTGAGATCATGACCTGAACTGAAGGCAGAGGCTTAACCCACCGAGCCACCCAGGCACCCCCACCTTATGTCTTTGATTGGAATGTTCATTCCATTTCATTCAGAGTAATTAGTGCTAGACATATATTTATTGATATTTTATTACTTGTTTTACCATCATTTCTGGATATTTCTCTGTTGCTTTCTTGCCTTTGTCAGTTTTGCTCTTTCCTTTCCACCCAAAGACCCTCCTTTAATATTTCTTGCAGGGCTGATTTAGTGGTCACAAACTCTTTTAGTGTGTGTGTGTGTGTGTGTGTGTGTGTGTGTCTTTATATCTCCTTGTGTTCTGAATGATAGAAGTGCTGAATAGATTATTCTTGGCTGAAGATTTTTTCCATTCAGCACATTGAATATATTACCCACTCCTTTCTGGTTTGGCAATTTCCTATTGAGAGGTCTGCAACTAGCCTTAGGGGTTTTCTCTTTTACTTTAGGAACTTCTTTGTCTTGCTCCTTTAAGATTTTTTTTTCTTTATCACTGTAGTTTGCAAAAGTAATTACACTATGTCTTGTCTACAATATGTCTTGTCTACAATATGTTTTGATGGGAGTTCTGCTTTTGTTGATTTTGATGGAAATTCTCTGTGGCTCCTAGAGCTTGATGTCTGTTCCCTTTCCCAGATTAGGGTACTGTCCCAGATTCAGCTACTGTTTCCTTAAAACAATGTTCTGTCCCCTTTTCTCTCTCTTCTGAAGCTTCTATTATAGGAATATTATTACATTTAAATTATTTTAATTAGTTTATTTATTTGAAAGAGAGAGCTTGAAAAGGAGGGACAGAGGGAGAGGGGAGAGAATCTCAAGCAGATCCATGCTGAGTGTGTAGGCTGACTGATGGCTAGATCTCAGAACCATGACATCATGACCTGAGCCAAAACCAAGAGCTGTCCACTTAACTGACTGTGTCACCCTGGAGCCCCAAGAATGTTATTACCTTTGATGGGCTCAGTGAGTTCCCTTAGTCTATTCTTGTGTTACATAATTCTTGTTCTCTTTTGTTCAGTTTCATTTTCCATTATTTTATCTTCTGTATTACTTATTCATTCCTCTCTTCTTCCATCCTTGAGTTCATTGCCTCAAGACTGTTTCCAGTCTCAGTTATTGTATTTTTCATTTCTGGCTGCTTTTAACCCTTTTATCTCTGTGGTAAGGGCCTCCCTAAAGTCTTTCTTTTCTTTTTAAATCAATTCCAGCAGGTAGCCTTATGATTGTTGCTTTAAATTCTCCAACAGACATGTTACTTTTTGCTTAGATCTCTGGCTGTGAACTTAGCTTATCCTTTCATATAGGGTGAATTCCTCCATCTGAGCATTTTGTCCAAGTCTCTATCTTCTCTGTTTGAAAAAAACTTATTATGTATTATGCTCCTGAAGAAGAGGTCATATAATGCCCATAGCCTGATGTTTCAGAGAGTGTGTCTGGTGTGTGCTGCAAGTGCTGTGTTATTGTGTTTTGTCTGCTCTATTCTTCAGGCCAATCATATACAGTCTCTTCTTGTCTATAGTGGACAGTGTTTGGTCCTTTGGCAGAATGTGTCATGTTCCAACTTGGTGTTCTCCACTCTTGTTAAATGAGACCTGATACTACTTTCACAAGAACTGAAGCCCTGGAGAGCTTACTAGTTGGGAGAAGTGGTATGAGCAGGAGTTTCTGCTTGTCTTATGGGGAAGAAGCCCCCTCCCTGAAACTGAGGCAAACCTGACTAAGAAAGACAGTGCTGTCAGTATCAAGGGTGGGGAACTTCGTGTAAGCATGTTAGGCAGCTACCATGGGTGCTCTGCTGTTCACTACAGGTGGCTGTGCTTATGTGGAGGATTAGGGGAGGGGTTTGGTGCCAGCTGGCTCCTGTGTCCCAAGAGAGGAGCCTCTGTGAAGGCTAAGTCTCAGGGATGTGCTCCAAGAAGAGGGAATAATCTCCCAATGTGTCCCAGATTGTCTTCAGATAACTATTTCCATGCAGTCTATTCCCAGGTTGGGGTTGTTTGCCAGCCTTTTCTGAGAAGAACAGCATTCTCAGGACTCTTTATCCCCGTCAAGTCTGCTGACCTTTGAAACTCTATGCCCCACTTGTTGCAAGAACTCAAAAAAATCAGACCCTCTTGTTTTTCGTAGCCAGTGGCTTTGAGGAAACATTCTCCTTGTGCATTCTCCCATGTGCTCCTCTCTTGTTGCCTTTATCAGTGATCAGAGCTCCTTCCCCTCCACAGCGCCTGTGATCTGTTTCTCCCCCAAACCAACTCTTCACACATCCAGTTCCTACCTTCTTTAGTGTGGCTTCTTCTCTTCCTGTAGTTGTGGAGTTTCTTTGTTTTCTTTCAGTCTTCACATTGCTTTCTGGGGTATTCAGAATGATTGATAGTTATGTAGTTGTGTTCAAGGGATGATATGAGCCTAGGGTCCTCCTACTAAGCCTCTATTTTAGCTCCCACTTTCCTGCAAGTTTTGATGTTTTTTTGTACTCACTGTGTTGCAGAAACCTCCCTTCTAGTTTCTGGATTTCTCACAGAAGGAACTGATCTGCCTGCTGCTCTTTAAATCAGTGAGTCCAAATGTGGAAAGATTATTTTTAACCCTCTTGCTGATGTCATTGCATAAATTATTCAGTCCTAAAGGTAATCAATATTTTTACCATGCTCCTGCACAATACAAGGACTATTGAACACTTCATCTCTGGTAACCTATCTCATATATATACTATTGTTGTTGTTTTATGTTTTATAGCAACCTAGTTTTATTTTTCACTTCTTGAGAGATTACTGTTATTCTTTTACTCCTATATATCTATATATAATCATACAAAATTGTTTAAATTTACCTATGCTTTAATCACTTGCTTTTTTTTATCCTTCTTGCATCATGAAACTTCTACTTGAAAATATTTCCTTTTGCCCAATGAACATACTTAAGATCACCTTTAGTAAGAAACTGTTTTAATGTTTCTTAAGATGTAGTTTCCTCTAATTCTCAAAGGATATCCTTGCTAAATATTCAGTTATAGACAGTTTCTTTGTTTTTACTTAGTTCATAGAAGCTATTATTTTATTCTCTTATGGTTTTCCACTGAAAATGTTATCATCTTTCAGATTATTCTTTTTTTTTTCTTGAATGAATCTAATTTTTGTTTCTGGTTGCTTTTAAGCCTTTGTATTTGATTATTTGCAGTTTTGACATAAGGTACATAGATCCAGATCATTTTTTTTTTCTTTGACCTGCTTGGGATTAATTTGGTTTCCTGAATCAGTGTACTACTGACATCCATAAATTCAATAACATTTTGTATACGAATATATGCTTTTTCCCATTTTTACTACCCTTCCCTTTCAAATTTCCAAATTGATTAATTTTTGAGCTTCTGACACTATCCACCACATCTCTTAAAATATTGTTCATTTTTTTTTACCTTTTTATTTCTTCATATCTATTCTAGATAATTCTTGTAGATCAGTCTTCTAATTCACTTTTAAAAAAATATTTTATTTATTCATTTGTCAGAGAGAGAGAGAGAGAGCAGAAGCAGGTAGAGCTGCAGGCAGAAAAGAAAGAGCAGGCAGAGGGAGAGGGAGAAGCAGACTCCCCACTGAGCAGGGCGCCTGATGTGGGACTCGATCCCAGGACTCTGGGATCATAACCTGAGCCAAAGGCAGACACTTAACCAACTGAGCCACCCAGATGTCCCTCTAACTCACTTATCTGTATTCTTATTTTCTTATTCTTATTTTTTTAAGATTTTATTTATTTATTTGTCAGAGAGAGAGAGGGAGGGAGAACGAGCACAGGCAGAGAGAATGGCAGGCAGAGGCAGAGGGAGAAGTAGGCTCCCCACCGAGCAAGGGGCCCAATGTGGGACTCGATCCCAAGATGCTGGGATCATGACCTGAGCCAAAGGCAGCTGCCTAACCAACTGAGCCACCCAGGTGTCCATTTTATTCTTATTCTTATACCTATTCTTATTCTTATACCAGCCATTTCTATTATGCTTTAGTTTACTCACTGTTTTTTTTTTCTTTTTAAGTAGGTAGTTTATTTTAGAATAGTTTTAGATTTATGGAAAATTTGCAAAGTATGGTCTTCATATACCGCATAGCCAATTTATTCTAGTGTTAATATATTTATTAAGTTTTAACCTTTAATACGTTATTATCTGTTTTTCTCTCCCTGGAATGTCTGATTACATTTCCTAACTTTGGCAGACCCTCTGTTTGTTTTCAGCCTCCCACCCTTATGTCTTATTCTAAGAAAACATGAGAGTCAAAGATCTTAGGGTTAGAGATATCTCCAAGTTTCAAATTAACTTTAATGTCTAGATATCATCTGTGCATTCCCATTTTAACTTACTGCCTAATCTCAGACTCTAACTTTCCAATTTATTGAATCATTAGTTTTAGTTTTTTTTTTTCTCATTTTATTCAGTATTTTTAGGTGTTTTCAGTGGGACCATCATTCAGGATATGGAATGTACCGCTTCACTGTAAAGAGATCGAGTTTGAGTCTAAAACCTCTTTTTAATAATTACATGTATATTACTTAATTATCCTCAAAGCAAGAAAATTTTGGTTCTTATTTGTAGAAATTACTGATAGCTCCGATAGGGATAACAGGAACAAGTAGTCACAAATCAGTCACTGAATCTCACCTGCCCCAAATGGCAATCTTTGTATACTGTTAAAGCAGAAACACTTCATGTGGTAATTTCAATGGGCTGTGCATTTTATATTACTACCCAGCAACAAAATGGTCTATTCTTCAATTATTTTAAGCAGACAGATTAGGACATTGTGAAATTTATTCTCTTACCTTTGGTCTAGGAAACGAAACCTTGAATTAAAACTTCACAAGTTAGAAAGATTTACATTTCGGCATATTTCCTGAACAATTTATGAAATGGTCTCATATAGCCCAACGCTGCCATGATTTATCCACAAGGTGGCACTGCAGGCTTTCCAAAATCAACCAATTTCATTCACTAGGACTTAAATGCTTGTGTTGAGATTTTGACCAGATTTTAAAGGAAGGGACAGAATGATATAAACAAATGTCTATTTGCTTATTCAAACACAAATTTTCTTAGAAGTGATCAATTACAAGAAATTCTATGAAATATAACTGTAAATTATTTAAACCATTATATGAACAAAAGAAACTGTAAGGCAGATTACCCCAAATCCTTTAGATTGCGCCTGTGTGTGTATATGTGAGTGTGTGTGTGTGTTTAGAAGTTCTTCTTCCTGATTATATTTGGTACAGTGTTATCTTGTGGGAATTTCCTGGATATATAATAATGGCAACTGACTCAGAATAGTGTGATGTAGCAAGGAATTAGCCAGGCTGTGATTTGCAAATGTGCAGTGGACAATCCATAAATCCTTACTCTATAGGGTATAATTATCATGAACCACTCAAGAGGTTGTTGACAAATAAACATTTATTTTCTCATTCTTGATTAGTCCAGGTGCTTAGTTACTTTCCTTCCACTGAAAGGACAAACAGAACTTTAATATCATAGGATTTTAGAATTCAAAGATCCTTAAAGACTAAATAAACCAACATCCTCATTTTACAATTTGAATAACTAAAGTCATAGGTTAAGTAACTTCTTCATGATGACATGTCTTACCATGATTATAGTCATCTCCTCAGATGTGGTATTTGGTGAAACCAAATCTTCATGAAACTTCAATGGTAATGTGAGACTTTAAAGAAAAAAATGTTGTTACATCAAGGGTTAAAAAATAAAGCTATGTCTAAATGACACTAAAAACATACTGGTTGTAAATTGCCCAAATCACAAAGCTACTGTCAGAGCAAGGAATCAGTAATGAAGCTTACCCAATGATCTTACCCAACCTGAAATAGCTTTTATTCCCAATGCCTCAATTGGGGCCTGAGTACTGAAAAGTAAGGACACACTAAATATTTGTGTAAGAAATTAAAAAAGAGTGGACATTATCTACAGGAGCTTTTATGAAAGAGCTTTTGTGGAAGAGTGGGAACCAGGATGAGGAATCAAATTTGATTTCCCCATATCAGCCTTCTAAGAAATAAAAACTTCTGAAGGAAACATTGGATAGAAGGAGATTATTGGATATCAGATATTATGGGTAAATAGATGATGATGATGATGATGATGATCATTATTATATTATGACTGTTATACAGACAATACACAAGTAGATGTTCTTCAAGTGACTAAGTACCTAATTATGTAAAAATACATAAAATGAGAATGTAAGACTCAATCATAAACCCTCCACACAGAATTAATCACAGATGATATTTGGCATTGTTTCAGAATTCTCTTTGAATACATGTACCTTTTAACGTTTTTTACAAAATTAATATTAAAAAATGTCAAAAAATTCTCTTGGAAAGTCAATAAAGACATTATTTAACACCTCAACTGCAGGGTGAAAATCTGCAAAGATTGTAGGCAACATCATCCTCTTAATAGAAGATTTATAGTTTAACATGGGAGAAAGTTAATAAAGACAAGCTAGATTATGCTGCAATATCAAACAAGACCCAAAATTCAGTGTGTTAGTGACATAAATGTTTATAATTCATTCATGTTACATGTCTATTGTGTAGCAGTCATGTACAATTCATGTTAATGCCTCAAAGACCCAAACTGACAGTGTAGCCTTAATCTTGAATTTTCTGGTAGTCATGCAAAAAAGAAATATATTTATGAAAGATTTGACACTGGCAAATGGATGCTCTGACTCAGAAGTGACACATTATCACTTCGGTTTACAGAAATTTTTACAGAAGTTCTAATTTATAAAAACTAACCAGAGTGTTCCACTTGACCATGAGAGTGTTGCAAAAATACTAGAAGGCAGAGTACTAGAAATAATTGATGGTCAGCAATAATGACTACCACATTTTAAAAAATCACATATTACAGAATTGCTATATGACAAAGCAGAAAGCGACCTATGAAATCATCTTCAAATTCTTTATTTTATGCATAAAACCTGAGGCCCAGAAAGAAAGAAGTAAGTGACTGAGAAGAGATCACATAGCTAATGATAAAGGAAAATAAACAAATGGACAAACAAACAAAACAAAACTAGGTAAAAATGCAGAACCCTAAATCTAGGATTGTGTTCTTTCCACTAACTATAATTAAAGATGCTGATATACACCACTAGTCAACTTCAATGTTTTGTCAATTCTGCTAGCAAAATCCACTTTGCATAGACGTTTCTATTCTTCAAGGATTGCAAAATTTTATTTCTACCTCTAAGTAAAGAAACTTCATTTATCCAACCCCAAATATTTCACTCCTTCAATTTCTTTCTATTCAAACCTATAATTCCCTTAATTAATCTACTCTTAACTCCCATTAGGCTGTTAGCAAATTTGTAGTGTCATAAAAATGATCACTGATTCTTTCTGCTTCCCACTGAAGTAAAATATTAGAAGGATCTTACAGCAAAGGCACTTATCCACGTGGAACAGAAATTCCTACTGTGTGATGTTGGTGACTTCATCTCCCTTACAGAACAAGAGGAGCTACAAAGGCAAAGGGTCACATTGTATGTATTAAGATGCTGAGCGCACAGCAGGAAAGTCAGCTAAGGGTCAAAAGTAATAAGAGAGGAACTGTTGATTGTGCATTAGTTTGTCTGAATGTGAATATAATCTCTGCACATTCAAGCAGCTGACATTAGGACTGAAATAAACTAAAAAAAAAATTACTTGTTTTAATTTATCTCTCATATGGAGAGGGGGAAAAAAGGTAGATTCTCCTAGGGCCTAAAATGCACTGTTAGGCAGTACATCAGGAGTTCCCATTTTTAGGTTCCCAAGGAAGGACTTGTTAAACAGCCTTGTCAGCAGAGCTTGGAGGCCTGAAAAAGTAAATGCTTAATTTACCACATACCTAGGAGTAGCTTAGGCCCTGTTGGAAGCTGGCTTATCATGTTGCAAGGTTGGGCCCAAGAGTTATATTTCCATTATCTGACTCCACCATAAAACAAAATGGAACAAAGCAAGCTCAATAGTCTAATTATCTTTATAGGAAATACTACTGCCTAAAAAGTGTAGGTTTTATTTTGGAAATGTTTTCCAGCTAAGAGATAGGTAGTTTTCACAGCACTGTCAATTAGAGTTTCACTGAAAGAATGCAAAGAGAAGTCAATTGCTTTCATTTCACCTATTATTCTTGATGCACACTGAAGAAACACACTTTGGGGCAAAGTTATGATAGTCATTATTCCCACTACCTCTCCAGAGGTTGAGAGGATATGGTTTTGGACATCATGGGGAGGTTATAAATCCCCAAACACATACATTCATAACATCTACTACAAATTCTGTCTTATCATCATGGTAACTATGTCTTTGCAAAAACGTCAAAGGAACAGGCAAATTGAGTTGGTCTGGATGATTCTTTGGTAATTAGCCCTTACACAGTGAGCTTCAGGAAACTTTTTTTTTTTTTTTTTGGATAGATGATGTTCCTGTGAGAGTGGCTGCAAAAGTGGAGGCAAAATGTTTTCTTACCTCAGGCTTTTCCATTGAACTGTAGCAACTTGACATAGCTTGGATAGGATATACAAACTTAATATTAGCCAATTATTTCCTTTATGGTTTGGTTCATTTTCATTTTGTTTGATGGTTCTAAAGCTGTGCTTTCTTATGGCTGAGTGGCTTATGATACCTGGCGGCTTAGAGTAATTTTCACACACAGAGATCACATACAAAAGAGAGAAAGCAAGAAAGAGTAAGGGCAAGTGAGAGAAAGAGAGAGAGAAATCAGATATAGAATGTGAAAAATGGAAATGACAAAGGTTATTACAAAACTGAAATGTGTGAAAATTGAAATGACAAAGGCTGTTAGTGGCTTGTCTCATCATCACAGACAAACTGAAATGGCTACTGGCAATCTTAACTTTTAGAAGTGACAAGACAGAAGACATCACTATGAAGGCTTACTCTCCCCACTGAAATCCTACAAAGGTCATATCCAAAGAAATTCTGATTCACTTATATGTCTGTAAGGTTTAAGATATCAGACTAAAGAAACCATGAAAAGTTGTGCTGTTCACTGCTTGACAAATTGAAAATTCTTAAACACTTCAGAAATTACTTTGAATAACTACAAATTTGGGCAATGATAAAAGTAGTTTCATAGACTTAGAAAAATTCCAGAATAAAACACAGAAAGAGTTGATATTCAACTTCTCATTGAGCACAATTCAATCAAGTAAATGTGTTCAGGGGTGGGACATGAATTCAGAATCTAAATGACATAACTGAAGTAAATCATACATATAAAGTAATGAATAAGTAAACAAGAACACATTGAAAGGAAGATTTAGGGCTAATAGTTGAAAAGGAAGACAGGTAAGTCTTTACATTATCACATATTGAAAACTCTACTACCAGATTATGGAGGAAAAAAATTCTCATTTGACAAAGTAATTCACATGACAGACACAAAACAATTTTAGAAAAAAACAAAAACACAAACAAACAAACAAAAAAACCTCTGAGGAGTCCATTTCATTTTAGTGGTAGCTGAAATAATGAAGCAGGCAATATGGTAGCCAACAGAGCTGAAGTTTCAGTTACAAAATTAGTTGGGACACTAAAGAAGCATTATCAAACTTTACTTCATTTGCTTAACTATAGGAAGAGAAAGATAAAATGTGATCAGTGCAAACTATTGATCAGAAATCAATGTATGGGGTGCCAGTTTGGCTCAGTGGGATGAGTCTCTGCTTTCAGCTCAGGTCATGATCTCAAGGTCCTGGGATCAAGTCCTGAATCAGGCTCTCTGCTCAGCAGGGAGCCTGCTTTCCCCTCTCTCTCTGCCTGCCACACTGCCTACTTGTGATCTCTCTCTCTGTCCAATAAATAAATAAAATATAAAAAAAAAGAAATCAAAGGACATGGAAAACCCAAAGGACTCCACCCCCAAATTACTAGAACTCATACATCAATTCAGTAATGTGGCAAGATACAAAATAAATGCACACAAAAAAGTTGCCATCTTATACACTAACAACAAAAATATAGAAAGGCAAATTAGAGAATTAATTCCATTCACTATAGCACAAAGTACCATAAGATACCTGGGAATAAACCTAACCTAAGAGGTAAAGGATCTGTACTTGAGGAACTACAGAACACTCATGAAAAAAAAAAAAATTAAGGAAGACACAAAAAGTTGGAAAAGCATTACATGCTCATGGATCAAAAGAATAAGCATTGTTAAAATGTCCATACTGCCTAAAGCAATCTGAACTTTCAATGCCATCCTGATCAAAATTCCACTGGCATTATTCAAAGTGCTGGAACAAACAATCTTAAAATTTGCATGGAACCAAAAGAGACCCCGAATTGCTAAGGATGTTGAAAAAGAAAAAACTGGGGGCATCACATTGCATGATTTCAAGCTTTGCTACAAAGCTGTGATCACCAAGATTGCATGGTACTGGCACAAAAACAGACACATAGACCAGTGGAACAGAGTAGAGAGCCCAGATATGGGACCACAACTCTATGGTCAACTAATCTTCGACAAAGCAGGAAATAACATCCAGTGGAAAAAAAAATACAGTTTATTCAAAAAGTGGTGCTGGGGAAATTGGACAGCTATGTATAGAAGAATGAAACTCGACCATTATCTTATACCACACACAAAGATAAACTTGAAACAGATAAAAGACCTCAACATGAGGGAGGAATCTATCAAATTTCTAGAGGAGAACATAAGCAATGACCTCTTTGACATCAGACACAGTGACTTCTTTCAGGACATGTCTCCAAAGGCAAAGGAAACAGAAGTGAAAATGAACTTTTGGGACTTCATCAAGATGAAAAGCTTCTGCACAGCAAAGGAAACAGTCAACAAAGCAAAGAAGCAACCCATAGAATGGGAGAAGATATTTGCAAATGACAGTACAGACAAAAGGCTGATATCCAAGATCTATAAAGAACTCCTCAAACTCAATGCACACAAAACAGATAATCATGTCAAAAAATGGGCAGAAGACATGAACAGACACTTCTCCAAAGAAGACATACAAATGGCCAACAGACACATGAAAAAATGGTCATCATCATTAGCTATCAGGGAGATTCAAATCAAAACCACCATGAGATACCAACTTACACCAGTTAGAATGGCCAAAATTAACAAGACAGTAAACAAAAAGTGTTGTAGAGGATGTGGAGAAGGGGGAACTCTCTTACACTATTGGTGGGAATGCAAGTTGGTGCAGCCATTTTGGAAAACAGCGTGGAGATTCCTTAGGAAATGAAAAATGGAGTTATACTATGACCCTGCAATTGCACTACTAGGTATTTACCCCAAAGATACAGACATAGTGAAAAGAAGGGCCATCTGTAAGCCAATGTTCATAGCAGCAATGGCCACAGTCGCCAAACTGTGGAAAGAACCAAAATGCCCTTCAATGGATGAATGGATAAAGAAGATGTGGTCCATATATAAAATGGAATGTTATGTCTCCATCAGAGAGAACAAATACCCAACTTTTGTATCAATGTGGATGGAACTGGAGGAGATTATGCTGAGTGAAATACGTAAAGGTGAATCTATTATCATATGGTTTCTCTTATTCGTGGAACATAAGGAATAACATGGAGGACATTGGAAGAAGGAAAGGAAAAGTGAATTGAGGGAAATCAGAGAGGGAGAGGAACCATGAGAGACTGTGGACTCTGAGAAACAAACTGAGGGTTTTGGAGGGGAGGGAGTATGGGGTTAAGTGAGCCTGGTGGTGAGTATTAATGAGGGCACTGTTCTGCATGGAGTACTGGCTGTGGTGTATAAACAATGAACCTTGGAACACAGAAAAAATAAAATTTAAAAAATAATAATCAATCAATGTCTACACTGCTATTCTTAATAATAATATCAACAATAATAACAAAAGTAAATCTCCACTTACTGAGTTCCTGCTATGTATAGGCAATAATTGTATATACGGTTTCCTACAAAAACCTTCAATGAAAGCCATTATTTATATTTTTAAGAGTTAAATAATTGAATCTAAAAGAGGTTAAGTAGCTTTTTCAAAGTCTCATCTATGTAGAAGAACTGAAATATGGAAAGCTTAATGTTCTTTCCAATAAACATTTTTTCCTAAACTTTTTTCTTATATTTCCTGGGAGGTGTTTCATAGGTATCCCATCCAAAAAAGGTTCAGAAGGGAAATAGCTGTGGAGGAAAAAAAAAACTATTTGATGACTTTTGACAATATTTATTTTGTATTCAAATAGTCGTTGTTTTAAAAAGTCTTACATTAAATGACTGGCTTTATTTATAATTCTCAATTGATCAAAACATAGAATTCATTTTTCAGTAACATTTATTAATATACCTGAAAATGTTCTGAGAGGCACTGGATAGGAAAAGTCACTTATAAAGTGAAACTTAAGATACAAACGGGCCACAGCATAAATTTATATTTCTATTGTCATACACACTTTTCAAAGTACATTCAAAATAATTACTCATTAAATCCTTAAAACAATGTAAGGCATACCTGATAGTGTTAGCTCCATTTTAGTAATCAAACATTACCAAGTTCAGTGAGGCTATCAATTGGTCAAGGTCCCAACTACTAAGTGGTAATGTTTGAAGAAAAAGTTTGGTTTTTGAACTCCTATTCCAATACTCTTTTTGCAAAACTAAACAACATTGTGTAAGTACTCTCTTTTCTCAGAATAAGTGATAAATAAGTCAGGTTGATGGAAAGGAAGGAAGCTGAGGAATAAGAGAGAAAAACAACTAATAGTCTATGAAGAGAGGCTTCGAAAAATCAGTGATGCCATAAAATGTACCATTATCAGAATTATTGGGGTACCTGAGGGTGAAGGGAGAGAGGAGTCGAGAGTATATTTGAGTACATCATAGCAGAGGACTTCCCTAATCTGGAGAAGGAAACAGTCATTCATATCCAGAAGGTAGAGAGGACCCCTCACCAAATCAACAAAAATGGATCAACTGCAGACATATAATAGTGACATTTGCAAACTACAGATATAAAGAGAAAATCCTGAAAACAGCTTGATGAAAGAGGCTCTCAACCAACAGAGAGAGGAATACCAGACTAACACCAGACCTATCCAAAGAGAACAGGCAGGCCTGAAAGGGCTGACATGATATATTCAGGGTAGTGAATGGGAAGTATACTCAGGCAATACTTTATCTAGCAAGGTTATCATTCAGAATGGAAAGAGAGATAAAGATTTTCCAGGACAGAAAGAAACTGTAAGAATATGTGGCCACCAAGCCAGGCCTGCAAGAAATATTAAGGGAGATCTTGTAGGCAAAGAGAGAGCCCAAGAGTAACAGAGATCAAAAGAAACATAAGACAATCTAGAGAAACAAGGACTTTACATGCAATACAATGGCACTAAATTCATATCCTTCAATAGTTACTCTGGATGTAAATGGGTAAAATGCTCTAATCAAAAGACACAGGGTATTAGATTGGATAAAAGAGCAAGACCTATCGATATACTGTCTACAAGAGACTCATTTAAGATGTTTATACTGCCTAGAGCAATTTATACTTTTAATGCCATTCTGATCAAAATTACACTGGTATTTTTCAAAGAGCTGGAGCAAATAATCCTAAAATTTGTATGGAATCAGAAGAGACCCCAAATTGCTAAGGAAATGTTCAAAAAGAAAAACAAAACTGGGGGCATCACGTTGCCTGATTTCAAACTTTACTACAAAGCTGTGATCACCAAGGCAGCATGGTCCTGGCATAAAAACAGACAGACCAGTGGAACAGAGTAGAGAGCCCAGATATGGACCCTCAACTCTATGGGCAAATAATCTTTGACAAAGCAGGAAAAAATATGCAGTGGAAAAAAGACAGTCTCTTCAATAAATGGTGCTGGGAAAATTGGATAGCTATATGTAGAAGAATGAAACTCGACCATTCTCTTACACTGTACACAAAGATAAACTCAAAATGGATAAAAGGCCTCAACGTGAGGCAGGAATCCATCAGAATCCTGGAGGAGAACATAGGCAGTTACCTCTTCGATATCAGCCACAGCAACTTTTTTCAAGATATGTCTCCAAAAGCAAAGGAAACAAAAGCGAAAATGAACTTTTGGGACTTCATCAAGATCAAAAGCTTCTGCACAGCAAAGGAAACAGTCAAGAAAACAAAGAGGCAACCCACGGAATTGGAGAAGATATTTGCAAATGACAGTACAGACAAAAGGCTGATATCCAGGATCTATAAAGAACTCCTCAATCTCAATGCACACAAAACAAATAATCATATCAAAAAATGGGCAGAAGATATGAACAGACACTTCTCCAATGAAGATATACAAATGGCTATCAGACACATGAAATAATGTTCATCATCACTAGCCATCAAGGAGATTCAAATCAAAACCACAATGAGATACCAACTTACACCAGTTAGAATGGCCAAAATTAGCAAGACAGGAAACGACATGTGTTGGAGTGGGTGTGGAGAAAGGGGAACCCTCTTCCACTGTTGGTGGGAATGCAAGTTGGTGCAGCCACTTTGGAAAACAGTGTGGAGATTCCTCAAGAAATTAAAAATAGAGCTTCCCTATGACCCTGCAATTGCACTACTGGGTATTCACCCCAAAGATACAGATGTAGTGAAAAAAAGGGCCATCTGTACCCCAATGTTTATAACAGCAATGGCCACGGTCGCCAAACTGTGGAAAGAACCAAGATGCCCTTCAATGGACGAATAGATAAGGAAGTTGTGGTTCATATTCACTCTGGAGTATTATGCCCTCATCAGAAAGGATGAATACCCAACTTTTGTAGCAACATGGACGGGACTGGAAGAGATTATGCTGAGTGAAATAAGTCAAGCAGAGAGAGTCAATTATCATATGGTTTCACTTATTTGTGGAGCATAACAAATAGCATGGAGGACAAGGGGAGATGGAGAGGAGAAGGGAGTTGAGGGAAATTGGAAGGGAAGGTGAACCATGAGAGACTATGGACTCTGAAAAACAATCTGAGGGTTTTGAAGGGGAGGGGCGTAGGAGGTTGGGGGAACCAGGTGGTGGGTATTGGAGAGGGCACAGATTGCATGGAGCACTGGGTGCAGTGCAAAAGCAATGAATACTGTTACGCTGAAAAGAAATAAAATATTTAAAAAAAAAACCCTACCAAAAAACAGGAGTCCAGAGTCAGTTGACTTCCCAGGGGGAATTCTACCAAATATTTAAAGAAGAAATAATACCTATTCTACTGAAGGTGTTCCAAAAAAATAGTAATGGAAGGAAAACTTCCAAATTCATTCTATGAAGCCAGCATTACCTTGATTGCAAAACCAGGCAAAGACCCCACTAAAAAGGAGAATTATAGACCAATATCCCTGATGAAACTGAATGCCAAAATACTCAACAAGGTACTAGTAAATAAGATCCAACAGTGCGTTAAAAGGATAATTCACCATGAACAAATGAGATTTATTACTGTGATGCAAGGGTTGTTCAACATTCCCAAATCAATGTGTTATATTACATTAATAAAAGACAAGAACAATAGTATCTCTCAATAGATGCAGAAAAAGCATTTTTTCTGGATTAAAATTATCCAAATTGTAGGGATAGTGGGAACATACCTCAACATCATAAAATCCATCTACGAAAAGACCACAGCAAATATCTTTCTCAGTGGGGAAAAACTGAGAGCTTTTAGCCCAAGATCAGGAAAAAGACAGGGATACCCATGCTTACCACTGTTGTTCTATATAGTACTAGAAGTCCTAGCCTCAGCAATCAGACAACAAAAAGAAATAAAATCAGTCAAACTGACAAAGAAGAAGTCAAACTTTCACTCTTCACAAATGACATGATACCTTATGTGGAAAACCCAAAAGAATCTGCCAAAAAATTGCTAGAACTCATACAGCAATTCAGCAATATGGCACATTACAAAATCAATGCACAGAAATCAGTTCCATTTCTATGCACTTACAATGTGACTGAAGGAAGAGAAATTAAGGAATTGATTCTATTTACAATTGTACTGAAAACCTTGGAATACACCTAACCAAACAGGTAAATTATCTGCACTCTAAAAACTACAGAACACTTATGAGAAGAAAAAAAAAAACTTGAGGAAGACACAAAGAGTTAGAAAAACTTTCCATGCTCATAGATTGGAATAATAAATATTGTTAAATATC
This sequence comes from Enhydra lutris kenyoni, assembly GCF_002288905.1. Classification (NCBI taxonomy): domain Eukaryota; kingdom Metazoa; phylum Chordata; class Mammalia; order Carnivora; family Mustelidae; genus Enhydra; species Enhydra lutris. The sequence goes on from NW_019154151.1 coordinate 1,841,190, forward strand.
TATGTTACCCAAAGTAATCCGCACATTCAATGCAATCCTCTTCAAAACACCATCAGAATTTTTCACAGAGCTGGAAAAAAGAATCCTAAAATTTTTATGGAAGCAGAAAAGGTCCTAAAAAGCCAGAAGAATGTTGAAAAGAAAAACAGAGCTGGGGATATCACAATGCCTGACTTTGAGCTATATTACAAATCTGTGATCATCAAGACAGCATGGCAGTGGCACAAAAACAGACACATAGATCAATGGAACAGAACAGAGACCCCATAAATGGACCTTCAACTCTATGATCAATTAGTCTTCAACAAAATAAGAAAGAATATCCATGGGAAAAAAAAGACAGTCTCTTCACTAATAATGTTGGAAAAATTGGACAGCCATATGTAGAAGAACGACAAGGTCATTTTCTTAACACCATACACAAAAATATTAAGGTGGGCACATATTGTTTGGAGCACTGGTTATACATAAATAATGAATCTTGGAGCACTACATCAAAAACTAATGATATACTGTATGGTGATTAACATAACATAATTTAAAAAATAGACTCAAACCCAATGAAACACCTTAATATGATACAGGAATCCATCAAAATCTTAGGGGAAAACAGATAGCAACCTCTTCAACCTTGGCTGCATCAGTTCTTGCAAGACACATCTCCAAAGGCAAGGGAAACAAAAGAAAAAACAAACTTTGGGTTTTCATCAAGATCAAAAGCTCCTGCACAGCAAGGGAAACTCTCAACAAAACTAAACAAGGTAACCTACAGAATTGGAGAAGATATTTGAAAATGACATTAGAGATAAAGGGCTGGTATCCAAGATCTGTAAAAAACTTCTCAAACTCAACACACCAAACCCAAATAATCCAGTCAAGAAGTGGCCAGAATACATGAACAGACATTTTTTTCAAAGAAGATATACAAATGGCCAACACATACATGAAAAAATCCTGCACATCACTTTTCATCAGGGAAATACAAATCAAAATCATAATGAGATACCATCTCACAGGAGTCAGATTGGCTAATATTAACAGGACAGAGAACAACAAATGTTGACGAGGCTTTGGAGAAAGGGTAACTCTTAAACTGTTGGTGGGAGTGCAAGCTGGTACAACCAGTCTGGAAAGCAGTATGAAGGTCCTTCAAGAAGTTAAAAATAGAGCTACCCTATAACCCAGCAATTGCACTACTAGGTATTAACTCCAAAGGTACAGATGTAGTAAAATGGTGGTGTACTTGCACCTCACTATTCATAGCAGCTGCTTCCACAATGGCCCAACCATGGAAGGAGTCCATATGTCCATTGACAGATGAATGGATAAAGAAGATGTAGTTTATATATACGATGGAATATTACTCAGCCATCAGAAAGAATAAATACTTACCATTAACATCAGCATGGTCAGACCTGGAGAGCATGATGCCAAGTGAAATAAGTCAATCAGAGAAAGACAATTACTGTATGGTTTCACTCCTATGTGGAATATAAGAAATAGTGCAGAATATCATAGGGGAAGAGAGGGAAAACTGAAACTATAAGCCAAAAACAAACAAACAAACACCAACAAAGAAAAAATAGCAACTACAAAAAAAAAAAAAACCTCCAGAAAAATGGAAAAGGTAAGAAAATTTACCCTTTATAACCTCTAAAAAGAATGTAACTCTTAAGATACATTTCTAACTTGTCACTTTCAGGACTATGAGATAATAGCCTTATTTTCTTTGATGTTACTAAGTTTGTGGTACATTTGTTGTAGCAGCAATAGAAAATGTATGCAAGACGTAATTATAAAAAAGGATTCAAAGAGAGAGTTGACATAGCTGGATTTGAAGACAGAGGAGGAGTACCACAATCCAAGAAAGGCAGTGTCCTCTAGAAGCTGAAAAAAGTAAAAAAAAAAAAAAAAAAAAAAAAAAAAAAACGTCTCCAGGAAAAAAACACAGTGCTACCAACATATTAACTTAGCCTAATGAGACAAATGTCATACTTCTGATCTTCAAAAGTATAAGACAATAAAGACACTAAGACAGTGGTGATTTGGTACAGTAACAATAGAAAACTAGTACATACATAAATTACCAAAACTAATTTAAAAAGAAATTGATTACCATGAATTCTTGAAAGTATTTTGAAAATTGAGATTATAGTTAAAAGCCTTCCAAAATATAAAATTCCAGGCTAAATTTTTTTTAAAGATTTTTATTTATTTATTTGACAGACAGAGATCACAATAGGCAGAGAGGCAGGCAGAGAGAGAGGAGGAAGCAGGCTCCCCAGGCTAAAATTTTTTTAATGAATAATTCTCCTGAACACTTAAGAAAGAACTAATACTATAACAGTTAATTTTGTGTCTCAACCTGACTGGTTAGTTTATAAAACATTATTTCTGGGTGTGTCTGTGAGGGTGTTTCTAGAAGAGTTTGGCATTTAGTAGATTGAGTAAAAGGATTCAACCTCATCAATGTGGGCAGTCATCATACAATATGTGTAGGGCTCAGAGGGAACAAAAAGGCAAAATAAAGGCAAATTTCTCTCTCTTCTTGAGGTGGTGCTACCATCCTTTCCTGCCCTCAGACATTAGAGCTCCTGGTTCTCAGATCTTCAGATCTGGACTAGATTATATCACAAGCTTTCCTGGTTCTCCACTTGCAGACAGAAGACTTAGGGATTTGTCAGCCTTCATACTTTTATTTTTTTAGGATTTTATTTGTTTGTCAGAGATTGAGAAAGAGAACACAAGTAGGGGGAGCAGCAGAGGGAGAAGCAGACTTTCCACTGAGCAGGTAGCACAATGTGGGGCTATATAAAATCAATAGAGATGACAGATACCTAGAAACATACAGAGATAGATAATATCCTATTGATTCTGTTTCTCTGGAGAATATTCTGACTAATGAAAATACCTGTTCTAAAAATAAATGAGAAATAAAATAGAAGAGGAAGAAACATATTCAACTCACTTCATGGAGAAAATCGCTATTCTAAATCCAAAAACCAGAGAAACACATTATAAAAAAAAAGATAATTTTGAATTCCCCAGATAGATGAAAAACTCCTGAACTAATATTAACAAATCAAATTCAGAAATATATATTAAAAAAGATAAGATATTTTGAAAAAAAAACAAAGTGTTCTTTCCAGGAACGTAAGACTGGTTCAAAATTAAATATCAATGAAAATAATTTATTATATTAAGGAGACTGCATAAGGAAAACTATATATCATTTAAAAGGATACATTAAAAGCATAAAAGTCTTCACTCAATTTATAATAAGAGGGATGTTTCTTAATTTATAAAAAGTCATCTAACATCTAACATATTAACAATGGCAAGAGTTCAGGAACAAATCAAGGATGTCTTCTATTACTTATTCTACTCAATATTGTATTCAAAATCCTAGTGGAGCAATCAGAAATAAAAATAAATTAAAAAATTAAACAGATTAAAAGAGGATATGGAACTATCTCTGTTATTAGATGGTACTATTTTTTTTATAAAAAACAAGTCTGCAAAAAAGCTTTGAATACTATAATGAGCAAGTTTATCAAGGTCTCAGGATGTAACACCAATAAATAAGTCAATTGTATTCTTATATATCAAAAATAAAAGTCAATATAGTTTATAGCAGCACAAATATTAAATACTTAGGTGTAAAAATAGTACAGTAAATATAAGCCTTATAAGCAGTAAACTTCAAAACACTGATGAAAGAATTTAATGAAGATGGAAATGAGCAGAAAGATACAGTAATCATGAATTGGAAGAGTCAATATTAGTAAGATATCAATTTGCCCAAATTGTATTTATAGATTCAATAGTTTCAATAAAAACCTCAGAACTTTTTCTTGTATATAATGGGAAGCTGAAGCTAAAATTTATATGAAAAGACAAATGAAATGCCAAAACAATTCTGAAAAAAAAAAAGTTGGAAAACTCATGTTAACTGTTTTCAAGATTTCTTATACAACCACAATAATTATCATGGTGTGGTTTGGCACAGAATAGAAATGTAGATCAATAATATGGAATAGACAGCCGCCAAATAGAAACACAAATATAATCATAAGAATTTGAACACAGAAGAAGAAAGAGGAGAAAGTTTGGATGATTCATCTCTGGTGTACACCTATCTATCGGGTATCTTTCCTGAAGCTAGCCAACTTAGTGCAAATTTTTCTATCACTGTCACCCCACCTTCTGTGGGTTATGCCCACTAACAACCAGCTTGTCTGTCTCACTAACATAAGAAAGCAAGCACAGACATCAGGCAGAATCAGTGCACACATCTAGATTAAAGGAAAAGTGACTGGCGCCTGGGTGGCTCAGTGGGTTAAAGCCTCTGCCTTCAGCTCAGGTCATGATCCCAGGATCCTTGGATTGAGCCCCGCATCGGGCTCTCTGCTCGGCAGGGAACCTGCTTCCCTTCCTCTCTCTCTGCCTGCCTCTCTGCCTACTTATGCTCTCTGCCTGTCAAATAAATAAATAAAATCTTTAAAAAAATAAATAAAGGAAAAGTGACAAGTGACACAGACACAATAGCAGAACATTAAAAAAAAAATAGGAGACTCCCCTGAGGTGTCAGGTTCTGTTGAACAGGGAATACTGTACTGCAGGGCATTTCAGGATGGGTTCTTCATAAAAACACAACTTTCAAGAGCAGAAGATGTAGCTAACTTTCCTAACACATGGAAACAGACACAGAGAAGTAGACAAAGCGAGGAAAAAATAATATATGTCCTAAGTGGAGGAACAAGACAAAATCACAGTAAGACATCTAAGCAAAAGAGAAATGAATAATATTCCTGATAGATAATTTAAAGTAACTATCATAAAAATACTAACTGGACTTCAGAAAAGGGTAGAAGACATCAGTGAGATTCTTGACAAAGAGATAAAAAATATCAGAGAGGAAGAAATGAATAAATGGAATTAAATATGCAGAAGTTATAAATAGTAGGCTATAGGAAGCTAAGGAATATATCAATGACTTGGAGAATGAAGTAATGCAAACTAATGAAGCTAAACAGATGAGAGATAAACAAATACTGAATAATGAGAATAGATATGGAAAATTCAGTAGCTCCATCAAGCACAATAACCTTCACATTATAGGGATTCTAGAGGGAGAAGAGAAAGACATGTTTCTTTATGTTTGAAGACATAATAGCTGAAACTTCCAAATTCGGGGAGAGAAACAGAAATCCAAATTCAGTAGACATAGAAATATTCCAATAAATTCAACCCAAAGAGGTCCACACCAAGACATATAGTAATTAAAATGATTAGAGACTATGGACTCTGAAAAACAATCTGAGGGTTTTGAAGGGGCGGGGGGTGGGAGGTTGGGGGAACCAGGTGGTGGGTATTGGAGAGGGCACGGATTGCATGGAGCACTGGGTGTGGTGCAAAAGCAATGAATACTGTTACGCTGAAAATAAATTTTAAAAAAAGTTATAAGGAATTTTAAAAGTTTTAGGAGAAAAGAAGACAGTTACACACAGAAGAATATATATAATGGTATCAGATAATTTTTCAGCAGAAATTTTGCAGGCCAAAAAGGAGTAGCATAATGTATTCAAAGTGCTAAAATGGAAAAATATGTAGCCAAAAATACTTTATCCAGCAATGCCACCATTCAAATTAGAAGGAGAGATAAAAAATTTCCCAGACTAACAAAATTAAAAGGCTGCATGACCACTAAACTAGTCCTACAAGAAATGTTAATGGGCAACATGAGTGGAACACAAAAACCATTAGGTAAGGTTAAGAAAAATAGGAAGGAAAAATAAAAGAAATAAGTATATCTGTAAAAATCAGTTAAGAGCAGCACAAAATAATGGTAATAAAAGATGTAAAATATATAAAACTTGGAGTGGGCAAGAGTAAAGAATTAGTTAAAAAATAAGTGATCATCAGGTTAAATAGATTGCTATGTACAAATGTTATATATAAACTAAATGGTAAATGTAAATCTAAAAACAGTAATAGATATGCAAAAACAAAGTTAGAAATCCATATATATCAGTAAAGAAAACAAGAAAACCTTGAAAGAATGCAAGAGACTAAAGGATCAGAGTAAAACTACAAAACAACCACAAAACAAGTAGAAAAATGACAATAGAGATATACCTATTAATAATCACTTTGTATGTAAGTAGACTAAATGTTCCAATCAAAAGACATAGGATAACATAGCAGATAAAAATACAAGAACCAACTATGTGCTGCCTACAAGAGACTCATTTCAAACATAAAGGCACCTGCAGACTGAAAGGAAGAGGATGGAGGAACAGTTGCCATGCAAATGGCTGTCCAAACAAAGCCCAAGTAACAATACTTATATCAGACAAAATAGACGTCAAAACAAAGTCTGTAAAAAAGATTAGTGTGCTTTCTTTCTTTCTTTATTTATTTTCGTTTCCATTTCATTTATTTCACTCTAATCTTCATCATTTCATTCCTTCTGCTGGTTTTTAGTTTTTTCTGTTGTTCTTTTTCTAGCTCCTTTAGGTTTTATAACTAATAATATCAAAGGGTATATTCTCTCTAAACCTATTTTGTGGAGGGCTTTTATCATGAATGGATGCTGTACTTTGTCAGATGGTTTTCCTGCATTTATCGAGAGGATCATATGGTTTTTATCCTTTGTCTTATTGATATGATTTACCACATTGATTTGCAAATATTGAAACACCTTTGCATATGGGGAATAAAGTAGGTTTAGAAGGAACATACTTCAACATAACACAGAGGAAAAACTCACAGTGAACATCCTACTCAATGCAGAAAAACTCAGAGCTCTTCCCTTAAGGTCAGGAATAAATCAAGGATGTCCATCTTCACAATGTTTATTAAGTATATTACTGGAAGTCCTACCACAGCAATTAGATGAAAAAAAAAAGTGTATCCAAATTGGTAAGAAAGCAGTAAAAGTAACTGTTTGCAGATGATATGATACTCTACATAGAAAGCCTTAAAATCTCTGCCAAAGAACTAGAAATTTTAAATGAAATTCAGTGAAATTGCAGGATTAAAAAAAAAATCAATGTACAGAAATATGTTACATTTTTATATACTAACAATGAATCAGCAGCCAGAGATATTAGTAAAATAATCCCATTTACATATGCACCAAAACAATAAGATAGTAGGAATAAACCTAGAAGAAGTCAAAGACGTATACTCTGAAAACTATGAAACATTCATGAAAGATATTAAACATGATAGAAATAAATGAAAAGACATTCCATAGTTTGGGATTGGAAGAAAAAATACTCTTAAAGTGTCTATAGTACCCAAAGCAATCTACACATTTACTGCAATTACCATCAAAATACTAACAGCATTTTTCACATAACTAGAACACATATCTAAAACTAGAACGAGAAAAAAAAATCTTAAAATTTAAATGGAACCACAAAAGATCCTGAATAGCCAAAGCAATTTTGAAAAAAAAAAAGGGGGGGGGGTTGGAATATTACAACTCCAGACTTCAAGTTATTTTCTGAAGCTGTAGTGTTCAAAACAGTGTGGTACTAGAACAAAAATAGACAAATAGCTCAATAGAACAGGATAGAAAACCCAGAAATAAACCCACAATTATATAGTAAGTTAATCTTTGAAAAAGGAGGAAATAATATCCAATGAGAAAATGGCAGTCTCTTCAAGAAATGGTGTTGGGGAAACTGGAGAGCTACATAAAAAGAATGAAAAAATTCTACATGTAAAAAAATGGAACACCTTCGAACACCAACACAAGATAAACTCACACAAAATAAACTCAAAGTGAATTAAAGACTTAAATGTGAGATCTGAAACCATACAAATTCTAGTCTATGGCAATACCACCCTGAATGCACCCAATCTCGTCTGAAATCATAAAAATTCTGGAAGAGAACACAGGTACTAACATCTTTGACATTGGTCATAGCAACATTTTCTAGATATGTCTCCAGAGGCAAGGAAAATAAAAGCAAAAGTAAACAACTTGGACTAAAGAAAACAAAACAAAACAAAACAAAGGACAAAAAAAAAAAACAAACTGCACAGCAAAAGAAATGATCAGCAAAATTGTAAGACAACCTAAAACACTACAGAATAGGGTTAGATTTTTAAATTGTTTTTATTTTTATTTTGTGTATGTTTTTTTAATATTTAAAAAATCAATATTTAATATTTACACAATATCAGGTATATCATTTGCAAAATTCCCCCATTCAGTAGGCTGCCTTTTGTTATGCTGATGGCTTCCATTGCTGCACAAAAGTTTTATCTTGCTATAGTTTCAAATATATAATCTTGCTTTTCTTTTCCTTGTCAGAGGAGACATATCTAGAAAAATGTTTCTACAGCTGATGTTAAAAAAATGCTACGTATGTTTTTCTTCTAGAAATTTTATGTTTTCTGGTCTCAAATTTAGGGCTCCAATCCTTTTGAGTTTGTTTTGTGTATGGTATAAGTAAGTGGTCCAGTTCCATTTTTTTGCATGTTGCTTTCCAGTTTTCACAATACCATTTTTTGAGGAGACTTTTTTTCTGTTGTATATACTTAGCTCTTTACCATAGACTAATTTACCATAAATGTGTCAATTTATTTCAAATCTCTATTCTGTTCTATTGATCTATGCATGAATATTTGTGCCATTAGCATACTATTTTCATTACTCTAAGTTTGTAGTATACCTTGAAATTTGGAATTGTGATACCTCCAGATATGTTCTTCTTTTTCACAATGGCATTGGCTACTTGAGGTCTTTCCTGGTTCCATACAAATTTTAGGATTATTTGTTCTTATTCTGTGAAAAATATTGTTGATATTTTGATATGGACTTTATTAAATCTGTAGATTGCTTTGGGTAGTATAGACATTTTAACAATATTTATTCTTCCAATCCATGAGCATAGACTATACATTTTTTTGGGTCATCTTCAATTTCTTTCATCAAAGTATTACCATTTTTGGAATAAAGATTTTTCACCTTTTTGGTTAAGTTTATTCCTAGATACTTTATTCTTTTTGTTAGATAGTAAATGAAATTGTTTTCTTAATTTCTCTTTCTGCTTCTTTATTATTAGTGTATGCAACAATTTTCTATATACTTATTTTGTATCCTGTTACAATAAAGGAATTCATTTGTCAGTTCTAGTAGTTTGTTGGTGGAATCTTTAGAGTTTTCTATATATTGTATCATATCATCTGCAAATAGTGAAAATTTTGCCACTTTGTTACCAATTTGAATACCTTTTTATTCATTTTCTTTATCAGATTGCTGTGGCTAGGAATTCCAGTATTCTACTGAATAAAAGTGGACAGAGTTGACACCCTTGTTTATTCCTGTTCTTAAAGTAAAATCTGTCATTTTTCACATCTGAGTATAAATTTAGCTGTGGGTTTTTCAAATATGACTTATATTATGTTGAGGTATGTTGCCTCTAATCCTACTTTATTGAGTTTTATTATTAATGGGTATTGTACTTTGTCAAATGTTTCTTTCGTCATCTATTGAGATGATCACATGATTTTGGTCATTTCTCTAGTTCATGTAGTATATCATGTTAATTGATTTGTGAATTCTTGCAATGAATCCAACTTGTTCACAGAAAATGATCGTCTTATTAATTTTTTTTTGGGGGGGAGGGATTCTGTTTGCTAGTATTTTGTTGAGGATTTTTGCATACTGGTTTGTAGTTTTCTTTTCCTTTTTTCTTCCTTCCCTTCCCTTCCCTTCTCTTTTCCTTTCTTTACTTTTTCTTTTTTGATTTGCCTTGCCTTGCCTTGCCTCCCCTCCCCCTTCTCCTCCCTGCCCCTCACACTCTCCACCCCGCCCCCCTTCCTCCTCCTATCTCCTCTCCTTTCCCTTCCCCTTCTTTCCCTCATCCCTTCCTTATCTCTGTCTGTCTCTCTTTCTCTTTCTTGTGTCTCTATCTGGTATTGATATCAGGCAATGCCAATCCTGTAGAATGAATTTGAAAATTGTCCTTACTTTCCCACTTTCCCAATCATTTGCAAGGAGTAGTTATTAACTCTTCTTTAAATATTTGATAGAATTAACCTGTAAAGCCATCAATCCTGAACTCATATGAACTCTTGATTCAGTTTTATTGCTAGTAATAGATCTAGTCCATTTTTTAAAATTTCTTCCTGATTCATTTTGAGTCAACAAAATGGTACTCTGTTTTGTAGCTTTGGTATCAGGAAAGTTGCAGGATACGATTTCAAAACTTTTAATTTATTGAGACTTGTTTTACAATCTATTCTGAGAAATGTTCTATGTGCTCTTGAAAAGAATCTGTATTCCACTGTTTGGGAGTGGAGTTTTCTGAATACATCTAACAGATCCATGTGGTCCCATCTGTCATTCAATTTCCTTTTTGATTTTCTGTCTGGATGATCTATCCATTGATGTTAAGTGATTAAAATGTAGTTTTAAAGTCCCCTACCACTATTGTATTGTTGTCCATTTATTTTCTTATGTCTAAATAGTTGCTTAATGTGGGGGGTCTGAGTGGCTCTGCCAGTTAAGTGTCTGCATTCAGCTCAGGAATGATCCAGGTGTCCTGGAATTGAACCCTGCATCAGGATCCCTGCTCAGTGGGCAGCCTGCTTCTCCTTCTTCCTCTGTAGCTTCCCCTGCTTGTGCTCTTTTGTTCACTCTCCTTGTCAAATAAATGAAATCTTTAAAAATAAACAAATAAATAAATAGCTACTTCATGTATTTGGGTGCTCCTATGTTGGGTGCATAAATATTTATAATTGTTATACCCTCTACTTGGATTGTTCCCTTTATCATTATGTAGTGCCTTCTTTCTCTCTTGTCACAATCTATATATTAAAGTTGATCTTGTCTGTCATAAGGATTGATATTGCAACTTTCTTTTCACTTCCATTTGCATGGTAAATGGTTTTCCTTCCCTTTAAGTTTGATCTGCATGTGTCTTTAGGTCTAAAGTTGGTCTCCTGTAAGCAGCAAATAGATGAGTCTTGGTTTTTATCCAGGCACCCAATGTCTTATGATTGGAAAATTTATTCTATTTGCATTCAAAATAATTACTGATAAGGAGGTAGTGTTGCCATTTTGTTACCTGTTTTATGGTCATTTTTGCAGTTCTCTCTCTCTCTCTCTTTTAAAGATTTTATTTATTTATTTGACAGAGAGAGAGGGATCACAAGTAGGCAGAGTGGCAGGCAGAGAGGAGGGGGGGAAGCAGGCGTCCTGCTGAGCAGAGAGCCTGATGTGGGGCTCGATCCCAGGACTCTGAGACCATGACCTGAGCCAAAGGCAGAGGCTTAACCCACAAAACCACCCAGGTGCCCTTTGCAGCTCTCTTCAGCTTATTTCCTGTCTTTCCTTGTGGTGTGATGGTGTTCCTCAGTCATGTGCATGGATTCCTTTCTATTTATCTTTTTGTGATTGTTTTACAAGGCTTCTTTTTAATTTTGTGTTACTATTAAGTGCACATAGAACAATATATGGATATAGCAATTTACATTACGTTAATGGTCACTTAAGTTTGAACCCATTGTAAAAGCACTAAATTTTTTCTCCACCTTGTTTTATGTGTATGATATCATACATTACATTCTTTTTTGCTATGAGTCCTTAACTGGTTTTTATAGATATAATTTATTTTACTGCTTTTGTGCTTTAACCTACATACTCATTTTCTAACTTTTTTTATATTGGCATTTACATGGGATTTTTTTTCCTTTCATAATATTTTTACTCCTTGTTATGACATTTTCTTTCCACTCAAGTAACTTCCTTTAACATTTCTAATAAAGCTTGTTTAGTGATGATGGACTCCTTTAAGTATTGTTAGTTTGGGAAACCTTCATCTCTCATTCTCCTTTGAATGATAGCCTTAGTGAATACAGTATTTTGGTTACAAGTTTTTCTCCTTTCAACACTTTGAATATATCATGTCATTCTTTTCCGCCCCACAAAGCTTCTGCTGAAAATTCTGCTGATACCCTTATGGGATTTCCTTGTATGCATTTTTTTTCTTCTCTTTCTGCTTTGAAATTTCTCCTTTTATTGTGACTTTTTGCTATTTTAATTATTATGCATCTTGGTGTCAACCTTCTTCAGCTGATTTCCTTGGGTTCTCTGTTCCTCCTGAACCTGGATGCCTCTTTTCATCTGCAGATTAGGGAATTTTTTCTTAACTATTATTTCTTCAAATAGACACTCTGCTCCCTTTTTTTCTCATTCTTCCTTCTGTGATACCTATAATGTAATTGTTATTACACTGAAGTTTTTGTTGATTTCTGTTAACTTTTTCTCATTTTTTATTATCTTTTTTTTTCTTTTTGTTATTCAACTTGGTTACTTTCTAATACTCTGCCTTCTGGTTCACTGATCAGTTCTGTATTTTCCAATCTCCTATTGATGTCCTCTAGTGCATTTTTAATTTCAGCTTTTGAGTTTCTCATACGTAATTGTTTTTATAAGTTTTTAACTAAATTCTAATATAGTTAAAATGCAGTATTATATTAGTTTCAGGTGTACAATATAGTAATTCAACAATTTTATACATTACTTCGTGCTCATTATGACAAGAGTACTCCTAATCTCCATCACCTATTTTACCTATCCTGCTACTCACCTCCCCTCTGATACTCTCTACTTGATCTCTATAGCTAAAAGTCTGTTTCTTGGATTGTTGTTTTTTCTACCTTTCCATTTGTTTTATTTCTTAAATTCCACATATGAGTGAAATCATATTTGTCTTTCCCTGACTGACTTATTTTACTTAGCATTACATTGAATTCTCTAGATCTATGCATGTTGCAAATAGCAAGATTTCATTTCTTTTTATGACTAAACAATATCCCATATATATATATATATATATATATATATATATATCACATCTTCTTTAACCATTCATCAATTGATCAACAGTCTGCTCCCATAATTTGTCTATTGTAAAAACTGCTATAGTAAACAGGGTGTGTGTGTCATTTCTAATTAACGTTTTTGTATTTTTGGAGTAAATACCCACTGGTGTGATTACTGGAACATAGGGTGGTTCTATTTTTTTTTAAGATCTTATTTATTTATTTGACACAGAGAGAGAGAGACAGCGAGAGAGGTAACACAAGCAGGGGGAGTGGGAGAGGAAAATCAGGCTTCCCCCCAAGCAGGAAGACCATGCCAGGCTCCATTCCAGGACCCTGAGATCACCACCTGAGTGGAAGGCAGGCGCCTAATGACTGAGCCACCAAGGTACCCCAGGGTAGTTCTGTTTTTGATTTTTTAAGGGCCAACATGATCTATTCCAAAATGACTGAATAAGTTTGCGTTTCCACCAACAGTACAACAGTGATTCCCTTTCTCCACGTCCTGTGTCTTTGATTTTGGCCAATCTGACAGGTGTGAAGCAATAGCTCATTTTACTTTTTTTTAAAAATTATTTTATTTATATATTTATTTTTATGAACATATAATGTATTTTTATCCCCAGGGGTACAGGTCTGAGAATCACCAGATTTACACACTTCACACCACTTACCATAGCACATACCCTCCCCAATGTCCATAACCCCACCCCCCCCAAACCCCCTCTCCCCAGCAACCCCACGTTTGTTTTGTGAAATTAAGAGTCACTTATGGTTTGTCTCCCTCCCAATCCCATCTTGTTTCATTTATTCTTCTCCTACCCCCTAACCCCCCATATTGCATCTCCAATTCCTCATATCAGGGAGATCATATGATAGTTGCCTATCTCTGATTGACGCATTTTGCTAAGCATGATACCCTCTAGTTCCATCGACATTGTTGCAAATGGCAAGATTTCATTTCTTTTGATGGCTGCATAGTATTCCATTGTGTATATATACCACATCTTCTTTATCCATTCATCTGTTGATGGACATCTAGGTTCTTTCCGTAGTTTGGCTATTGTAGACATTGCTGCTAAAAACATTCAGGTGCACGTGCCCCTTCGGATCACTACGTTTGTATCTTTAGGGTAAATACCCAGCAGTGCAATTGCTGGGTCATAGGGTAGTTCTATTTTCAACATTTTGAGGAACCTTCATGCTGTTTTCCAGAGTGGTTGCACCAGCTTGCATTCCCACCAACAGTGTAGGAGGGTTCCCCTTTCTCCGCATCCTCGCCAGCATCTGTCATTTCCTGACTTGTTCATTTTAGCCATTCTGACTGGTGTGAGGCGATATCTCATTGTGGTTTTGATTTGTATTTCCCTGATGCCGAGTGATATGGAGCACTTTTTCATGTGTCTGTTGGCCACCTGGATGTCTTCTTTGCAGAAATGTCTGTTCATGTCTTCTGCCCATTTCTTGATTGGATTATTTGTTCTTTGGGTGTTGAGTTTTCTAAGTTCTTTATAGATTTTGGACACTAGGCCTTTATCTGATATGTCATTTGCAAATATCCTCTCCCATTCTGTCAGTTGTCTTTTGGTTTTGTTAACTGTTTCCTTTGCTGTGCAAAAGCTTTTGATCTTGATGAAATCCCAATAGTTCATTTTTGCCCTTGCTTTCCTTGCCTTTGGCGATGTTTCTAGGAAGATGTTGCTGCAGCTGAGGACGAAGAGGTTGCTGCCTGTTTTCTCCTCAAGGATTTTGATGGATTCCTTTCTCAGATTGAGGTCCTTCATCCATTTGGAGTCTATTTTTGTGTGTGGTATAAGGAAATGGTCCAATTTCATTTTTCTGCATGTGGCTGTCCAATTGTCCCAACACCATTTATTGAAGAGGCTGTCTTTTTTCCATTGGACATTCTTTCCTGCTTTGTGGAAGATTAGTTGACCATAGAGTTGAGGGTCTATTTCTGGGCTCTCTATTCTGTTCCATTGATCTATGTGTCTGTTTTTGTGCCAGTACCATGCTGTCTTGATGATGACAGCTTTGTAATAGAGCTTGAAGTCTGGAATTGTGATGCCACCAACTTTGGCTTTCTTTTTCAATATTCCTTTGGCTATTTGAGGTCTTTTCTGATTCCATATACATTTTAGGATTATTTGTTCCATTTCTCTGAAAAAAGAATGGATGGTATTTTGATAGGAATTGCATGAAATGTGTAGATTGCTTTAGGTAGCGTAGACATTTTCACAATATTTGTTCTTCCAATCCAGTTGCATGGACCATTTTTCCATTTCTTTTTGTCTTCCTCAATGCCTTTCATGATTACTTTTTTTTTTTCAAGATTACTTCTGAGTATAGATTCTTAGCCTCTTTGGTTAGGTTTATTCCTAGGTATCTTATAGTTTTGGGTGCAATTGTAAATGGGATTGACTCCTTAATTTCTCTTTTTCTGTCTGTCTTGTTGGTGTAGAGAAATGCAACTGATTTCTGTGCATTGATTTTATATCCTGACACTTTACTGAATTCCTGTACAAGTTCTAGCAGTTTTGGAGTAGAGTCCTTTAGGTTTTCCACATGTAGTATCATATCATCTGTGAGGAGTGATAGTTTGACTGCTTCTTTGCCAATTTGGATGCCTTTAATTTCCTTTTGTTGTCTGATTGCTGAGGCTAGGACTTCTAGTACTATGTTGAATAGCAGTGGTGATAATGGACATCCCTGCCATGTTCCTGACCTTAGCGGAAAAGCTTTCAGTTTTTCTCCATTGATAATGATATCTGCGGTGGGTTTTTCATAGATGGCTTTGATAATATTGAGGTATGTGCCCTCTATCCCTACACTTTGAAGAGTTTTGATCAGGAAGGGATGCTGTACTTTGTCAAATGCTTTTTCAGCATCTATGGAGAGTATCATATGGTTCTTGTTCTTTCTTTTATTAATGTGTTGTATCACATTGATTGATTTGCAGATGTTGAACCAACCTTGCAGCCCTGGAATAAATCCCACTTGGTCGTGGTGAATAATCCTTTTAATGTATTGTTGGATCCTATTGGCTAGCATTTTGGTGAGAATTTTTGCGTCTGTGTTCATCAAGGATATTGGTCTGTAGTTCTCTTTTTTGATGCAATCCTTGTCTGGTTTTGGGATCAAGGTGATGCTGGCCTCATAAAATGAGTTTGGAAGTTTTCCTTCCATTTCTATTTTTTGGAACAGTTTCAGGAGAATAGGAATTGGTTCTTCTTTAAATGTTTGGTAGAATTCTGCTGCGAAGCCATCTGGCCCTAGGCTTTTGTTTGTTTGGAGATTTTTGATGACTGTTTCAATATCCTTACTGGTTATGGGTCTGTTCAGGTTTTCTATTTCTTCCTGGTTCAGTTGTGGTAGTTTATATGTCTCTAGGTATACATCCATTTCTTCCAGATTGTCAAATTTTTGGCGTAGATTTGCTCATAGTATGTTCTTATAATTGTCTGTATTTCTTTGGTGTTAGATGTGATCCATCCTCTTTCATTCATGATTTTATTTATTTGGGTCCTTTCTCTTTTCTTTTTGATAAGTCTGGCCAGGGGTTTATCAATCTTATTAATTCTTTCAAAGAACCAGCTCCTAGTTTCATTGATTTGTTCTATTGGTTTTTTGGTTTCTATTTCATTGATTTCTGCTCTGATCTTTATGATTTCTCTTCTCCTGCTGGGTTTAGGGTTTCTTTATTGTTCTTTCTCCAGTTCCTTTAGGTGTATGGTTAGGTTGTGTACTTGAGACCTTTCTTGTTTCTTGAGAAAGTCTTGTACTGCTAAATATTGTCCTCTCAGGACTGCCTTTGTTGTGTCCCACAGATTTTGAACCATTGTGTTTTCATTATCATTTGTTTCCATGATTTTTTTCAATTCTTCTTTAATTTCCTGGTTGACCCATTCATTCTTTAGAAGGATGTTGTTTAGTCTCCAGGTATTTGGGTTCTTTCCAAATTTCCTCTTGTGATTGAGTTCTAGCTTCAGAGCATTGTGGTCTGAAAATATGCAGGGAATGATCCCAATCTTTTGATACTGGTTGAGACCTGATTTAGGACCCAGGATGTGATCTATTCTGGAGACTGTTCCATGTGCACTAGAGAAGAATGTGTATTCTGTTGCTTTGGGATGAAATGTTCTGAATATATCTGTGATGTCCATCTGGTCCAGTGTGTCATTTAAGGCCTTTATTTCCTTGTTGATCTTTTGCTTGGATGATCTGTCCATTTCAGTGAGGGGAGTGTTAAAGTCCCCTACTATTATTGTATTATTGTCGATGTGTTTCTTTGATTTTGTTATTAATTGGTTTATATAGTTGGCTGCTCCCACGTTAGGGGCATAGATATTTAAAATTGTTAGATCTTCTTGTTGGTCAGATCCTTTGAGTATTATATAATGTCCTTCCTCATCTCTTATTGTCTTTTACTTAAAATCTAATTGATCTGATATAAGGATTGCCAACCCTGCTTTCTTCTGATGTCCATCAGCATGGTAAATTCTTTTCCACCCCCTCACTTTAAATCTGGAGGTGTCTTCAGGTCTAAAATGAGTTTCCTGTAGGCAACATATAGATGGGTTTTGTTTTTTTATCCATTCTTATACCCTGTGTCTTTTGATTGGGGCATTTAGCCCATTAACATTCAGGGTAAGTATTGAGAGATATGAATTTAGTGCCATTGCATTGCCTGTAAGGTGACTGTTACTGTATATTGTCTCTGTTTCTTTCTGATCTACTACTTTTAGGGTCTCTCTTTGCTTAGAGGACCCCTTTCAATATTTCCTGTAGAGCTCGTTTGGTGTTTGCAAATTCTTTCAGTTTTTTTTTGTCCCGGAAGTTTTTTATCTCTCCTATTTTCAATGATAGCCTAGCTGGATATAGTATTCTTGGCTGCATGTTTTTCTCGTTTAGTGCTCTGAATATATCATGCCAGCTCTTTCTGGCCTGCCAGGTCTCTGTGGATAAGTCTGCTGCCAATCTAATATTTTTACCATTGTATGTTACAGACTTCTTGTCCCGGGCTGCTTTAAGGATTTTCTCTTTGTCACTAAAACTTGTAAATTTTACTCTTAGGTGACAGGGTGTGGACCTATTCTTACTGATTTTGAGGGGGGTTCTCTGCACCTCCTGGATTTTGATGCTTGTTCCCTTTGCCATATTGGGGAAATTCTCTCCAATAATTCTCTCCAATATACCTTCTGCTCCCCTCTTTCTTCTTCTTCTGGAATCCCAATTATTCTAATGTTGTTTCGTCTTATGATGTCACTTATCTCTAGAATTCTGCCCTCGTGGTCCAGTAGCTGTTTGTCCCTCTTTTGCTCAGCTTCTTTATTCTCTGTCATTTGGTCTTCTATATCACTAATTCTTTCTTCTGCCTCATTTATCCTAGCAGTGAGAGCCTCCATTTTGCATTGCACCTCATTAATAGCTTTTTTAAATTTCAACTTGGTTAGGTTTTGTTCTTTTATTTCTCCAGAAAGGACTTTTATATCTCCCGAGAGGGTTTCTCTGATATCTTCCATGCCTTTTTTGAACCCGGCTAGAACCTTGAGAATCGTCATTCTGAACTCTAGATCTGACATATTACCAAGGTCTGTATTGATTAGGTCCCTAGCCTTCGGTACTGCCTCTTGTTCTTTTTTTTTGTGGTGAATTTTGCCACCTTATCATTTTGTCCAGATAAGAGTATATGAAGGAGCAAGTAAAATACTAAAAGTGTGGCAAAGACCCCAGGAAAATATGCTTTAACCAAATCAGAAAAGACCCCAAATCATTGGGGAGAGAAAGGGGATAAAAAGAGGTTCAGGAAAAAAATAAGAAACAATTAAAAAAAGAAAACGAATAAAGAAAAAATATAAAAAAGAAAAAAATATATATATACATATATATATTAGATAAACTAGTCACAAAACATTAAAAAAAGGGTAAAAGTTAAAAAAAATTTAGCAGAAGAAGAAAAAATTGAAAAAAAAATTAAATTAACTGCAAGGCTAAAGAATCATGGAGAGAAAGCCATGAGTTCCTTGCTTTTCTTTCTCCTCCTCTGGAATTCCGCTGCTCTCCTTGGTATTGAAACTGTACTCCTTGGTAGATGAACTTGGTCCTGGATGGATTTCTTGTTGATCTTCTGGGGGAGGGGCCTGTTGTAGTGACTCTCCAAGTGTCTTTGCCCCAGGCGGAATTGCCCCGCCCTTACCAGGGGCCAGGCGAATAATCTGCTTGGGTTTGCTTTCGGGACCTTTTGTTCCCTGAATGCTTTCCGTAGAGTTCCAGAGGACGGGAATGAAAATGGCGGCCTCCCAGTCTCCAGCCTGGCAGAGCTGAAAGCCCGGGGCCTCACTCCTCAGTGTGCCCTCAGAGAATAGCGCCCAATCACTCCCGTCTCCCTGGCCTTGGGCCGCGCTCTGAGCTCACCCAGCCTGCTACCTGTTCAAGGTAACCCTGAGCTGAGAGCTTACTCCTCCGCTCTGTGTCTGTAGCTGGCTTCCCCGTTCTAATACCTGCAAGCTCTGTGACACTCAGACACCCCTGATCCTTTTGTGACCCTGCGGGACCTGGGGCCACACTGACCCCCATGGGCTTCACCCCGGTTTAGCCTCTGGAGCGATGTCCCTCAGTGGAACAGACTTTTAAAAGTCCTGATTTAGTGTTCCGTTGCTCCGCCGCTTGCCGGGAGCTGGCCCCTCCCTCCACAGTCTATCTTCCCATCGCTTTGAATTCACTTTTCTGCCAGTCCTACCTTTCAGAAAGTGGTTGATTTTCTGTTTCTAGAATTGCTGTTCTTCTTCTCTTCGATTTCCTGTTGGATTTGTAGATGTTTGCAATCTTTAGATAAGCTATCTAGCTGATCTCCTGCTACCTCTTGTAGTCTCAGCCTGCTACTTCTCTACCATCTTGACTCCTCCTCCTCATTTTAGTTTTGATTTGCCTTTCCCTGATAGCGAATGATCATGAGCAACTTTTTATGTGTCTGTTTGTCATTTGGGTGTCTTCTTTGCGGAAATGTTTATTCATATCTTCTGACCATGTTTTAATTGGATTGTTTGTTTTTTGGGTGTTGAGTTGTATTAGCTTTTTTTAAAATATATTTTGGATACTAATCTTTTATTGGATATGTTATTTGCAAATATCCTCTCCAACTTTAGTTTTCTTAATGACTTCATTTTCTGTAAAGAACCTTTTTATTTTTATGTAGTTCAAATAGTTTATTTTGTTTTTGTTTTCCTTCACTGAGGATACATATCTAGAAAATTACTGCTATAATTGATATCAGAGAAATTATTGCCTATGCTCTCTACTAGGATCTTTATGATTTCAAATCTCACATTTGAGTCTTTAATTCACTTTGAGTTTCCTTTTTTGTATGGTGATAGAAAGTGTTCCATATTTATTCTTTGATATGTAACTGTCCAGTATTTCCAATACCACTTGTTAAATGGACTTTTTCTATTGCATATTCTGTTTCTTTTGTTAAAGAGTTATTGACTATATAATTGTGGGTTTGTTTCTGGGATTTCTCACTTGTGCCATTGATCTATATGTCTATTTTTGTGCCAGAATCTTACTGGTTTGATTACTACAGCTTTGTTGAATAACATGAAGAATGGAATTGTGATGTTTTCAGCTTTGTTTTTCTTTTTTCAAGATTGTTTTATATACTCGGGGGTTTTGTAGTTCCATACAAAATTCTAGGATTATTTTATCTAATTCTGTAAAGAATGCTGTTAGCATTTTAATATGGATTATATTAAATCTATAGATTGATTCAGTTAGAATGTACATTTAAACAATATTTGTTCTTACAGTCCATAGTACTGGATAACATTCCATTTGTTTGTGTTCTCTTCTGTTCTTTCTTCAATGTTTTATAATTCTTAGAGTATAGGTTTTTCACTTTCTAAGTTGAATCCTAGGTATTTTATTATTATTTTGTTTAATAACAAAGGGATTATTTTCCTAATTTCTCTATCTGTTGCTTTATTATTTTATGTACAAAATCAATTTATTTCTGTACATTGATTTTGTGTCCTGTGACCTTAGTAAATTTGTCTATCAGTTCTGGCAGTATTTTTGCAGAGTCTTTACAGATATATATATATATATATATATATATATATATATATATAATCTGTATATATAGGTGTATATATCTATATATATATTATCATGTCATCTGCAATTAGTAAACATTTTCCTTCTTTTATACCAATTTGGATGACTTTTATTGCTTTTTCTTGTCTGATTGCTGTGTCTAGACTTCCAGTGCTATGTTGAATAAAAGCAGTGAGAAGGAACATTCTTATCTTCTTCTTGATCTTAGGAGGAACAATCTCCATTTCTCATCATTGACTATAATGTTGTCTGTGGATTTTACATATATGGCCATTATCATATTGAGGCATGTTCTCTCTTAAACTATTTTGTAAGAGCGTTTAACAAGAAAAAATGCTGTACTTAACTGTTTTTTTCTACATCTATCAAAATGAGCACTTTTTTTTAAATCCCTTCTTTTTTTATCATTTTTTAAATTTATTTTCAGCATAACAGTATTCATTGTTTTTGTACCACACCCAGTGCTCCATGCAATCCATGCCCTCTCTAATACCCACCACCTGGTTCCCCCAACATCCCACCCCCCACCTCTTCAAACCCTTCAGATTGTTTTTCAGAGTCCATAGTCTCTCATGGTTCACCTCCCCTTCCAATTTCCCCAAACTCCCTTCTCCTAACTCCCCATGTCCTCCATGCTATTTGTTATGTTCCACAAATAAGTGAAACCATATGATAATTGACTCTCTCTGCTTGACTTATTTCACTCAGTATAATCTCTTCCAGTCCCGTCCATGTTGCTACAAAAGTTGGGTATTCATCCTTTCTAATGGAGGCATAGTACTCCATAGTGTATATGGACCACATCTTCCTTATCCATTTGTCCATTGAAGGGCATCTTGGTTCTTTCCACAGTTTGGCAATGGTGGCATTGCTGTTATAAACATTGGGGTACAGATGGCCCTTCTTTTCACTACATCTGTATCTTTGGGGTAAATACCCAGGAGTGCAATTGCAGGGTCATAGGGAAGTTCTATTTTTAATTTCTTGAGGAATCTCCACACTGTTCTCCAAAGAGGCTGCACCAACTTGCATTCCCACCAACAGTGTAAGAGGGTTCCCCTTTCTCCACATCCCCTCCAACACATGTTGTTTCCTGTCTTGCTAATTTTGGCCATTCTAACTGGTGTAAGGTGATATCTCAATGTGGTTTTAATTTGAATCTCCTTGATGGTTAGTGATGATGAACATTTTTTCATGTGTCTGATAGCCATTTGTATGTCTTCATTGGAGAAGTGTCTGTTCATATCTTCTGCCCATTTTTTGATATGATTGTCTGTTTTGTGTGCATTGAGTTTGAGGAGTTCTTTATAGATCCTGAATATCAGCCTTTTGTCTGTACTGTCATTTGCAAATATCTTCTCCCATTCCTTGGGTTGCCTCTTTGCTTTGTTGACTGTTTCCTTTGCTGTGCAGAAGCTTTTGATTTTGATGAAGTCCTAGAAGTTTATTTTGGCTTTTGTTTCCTTTGCCTTTGGAGACATATCTTGAAAGAAGTTGCTGTGGCTGAAATCGAAGAGATTACTGCCTATGTTCTCCTCTAGGATTCTGATGGATTCCTGTCTCATGTTGAGGTCTTTTATCCATTTTGAGTTTATCTTTGTGTATGGTGTAAGAGAATGGTCGAGTTTCATTCTTCTACATATAGCTGCCCAGTTTTCCCAGCACCATTTATTGAAGAGACTGTCTTTTTTCCACTGTATATTTTTTCCTGCTTTGTCGAAGATTATTTGCCCATAGAGTTGAGGGTCCATATCTGGGCTCTCTACTCTGTTCCACTGGTCTATGTGTCTGTTTTTATGCCCATACCATACTGTCTTGGTGATCACAGCTTTGTAGTAAGGCTTGAAATCAGGCAACGTGATACCCCCAGTTTTGTTTTGTTTTGTTTTGTTTTGTTGAACATTTCCTTAGCAATTCACAGTCTCTTCTGATTCCATACAAATTTTAGAATTGTTTGCTCCAGCTCTTTGAAAACTGCTAGTGGAATTTTGATTGGAATGACATGGAAAGTATAGATTGCTGTGGACAATACAGATGTTTTAACAATATTTATTCTTCTGATCCATGAGCCTGGAATTGTCTTCCATCATTTTGTGTCTTCTTTTATTTCTTTCATGAGCATTCTGTAGTTCCTCAAGTACAGATCATTTACCTCTTTGGTTAGGTTTATTCCCAGGTACCTTATGGTTCTTGGTGATATAGTAAATAGAATCGATTCTCTAATTTCCTTTTCTGTATTTTCATTGTTAGTGTGTAAGAAAGCCACTGATTTATGTACATTGACTTTGTATCCTTCCATGTTACTGAATTGCTGTATGAGTTCTAGTAGATTGGGAGTGGAGTCTTTTGGGTTTTCCATATAAAGTATCATGACATCTGCGAAGAGGGAGAGTTTGATTTCTTCATTGCCAATTTGAATACCTTTTCTTTCTCTTTGTTTTCTGAATGCTTTTGCTAGGACTTCTAATACTATGTTGAACAAGAGTGGTGAGAGTGGGCATCTTTGTCGTGCTCCTGATCTCAAAGGGGGAGCTGTGAGCTTTTCCCCATTGAGGATGATATTTGCTGTGGGTTTTTCATAGATAGATTTTATGAAGTTCAGGAATGTTCCCTCTATCCCTATACTTTGAAGCGTTTTAATCAGGAACAGATGCTGGATTTTGTCAAATGCTTTTTCTGCATCAATTGAGAGGACCATGTGTTTCTTCTCTCTTCTCTTATTGATTTGTTCTATCTCATTGATTGGTTTGTGAATGTTGAACCATCCTTGTAACCCAGGGATGAATCCCACCTGATCATGGTGGAAAATCTTTTTAATGTGCTGTTGGATCCTATTTGCTAGGATCTTGTTGAGAATCTTAACATCCATATTCATCAGTGATATTGGTCTGAAATTCTTTTTTGTGGGGTCTTTGCCTGGTTTGGGGATCAAGGTAATGCTGGCTTCATAAAAAGAGTCTGGAAATTTGCCTTCCGCTTCAATTTTTTGAAACAGCGCCAGGAGAATAGGTGTTTTTTTCTTCTTTGAAAGTTTGGTAGAATTCCCCCAGGGAATCTGTCAGGTCCTGGGCTCTTGTTTTTTGGGAGGTTTTTGATCACTGCTTCAATCTCGTTATTAGATCTGTCTATTCAGGTTGTCAATTTCTTCCTGGTTCAATTTTGGAAGTTTATAGTTTTCTAGGAATGCATTCATTTCATCTATGTTGCTTAACTTACTGGCATACAACTGTTGATAATAATTTCTGATGATTGTTTCTATTTCCTTGGTATTAGTTGTGATCTCTCCCTTTTCATTCATAATGTTATTTATTTGGGCCTTCTCTCTTTTCTTTTGGATTAGTTTGGCCAATGGTTTATTGATCTTATTGATTCTTTCAAAAAACCAGCTTCTAGTTTCATTGATGCATTCTACTGTATGTCTAGTTTCTATTTCATTGATCTCTGCTGTAGTCTTATTTCTCTTTTTTGTGTGTGGTGTTGGCTTAATTTGTTGTTGATCCTCCAGTTCTTTAAGGTGTAAAGACAGCTGGTGTATTGTGGATTTTTCAGTTTTTTTGAGGGAGTCTAGGATGGCTATGTATTTCCCCCTTAAGACAGCCTTTGCTGAATACCATAGGTTTTGGACTGAAGTGTCTTCATTCTCATTGGTTTCCATGAATTGTTTAATTTCTTCTTTGATTTCCTGGTTAATCCAAGCATTCTTAAACAAGGTGGTCTTTAGCTTCCAGGTCTTTGAATTCCTTCTGAACTTTTCCTTGTGGTTGAGCTCTAGTTTGAAAGCATTGTGATCTGAGAATATGCAGGGAATAATCTCAGTCTTTTGATATTGGTTGAGCCCTGATTTGTGACCCAGTGTGGTCTATTCTGGAGAAGGTTCCATGTGCACTTGAGAAGAATGAGTATTCTGTTGTTTTAGGGTGGAATGTTTTGTATATATCTATGAGGTCCATCTAGTCTAACGTGTCATTCAATGCTCTTGTTTCTTTATTGATTTTCTGCTTGGATGATCTGTGTGTTACTGAGAGTGGCATGTTAAGATCTCCTACTATTAATGTATTCATATCAATATGACTCTTTATCTTGATTAAGAGATTTCATATGGGGGCTGCTCCCATACTGGGGGGATAAATATTTACCATTGTTCGATCTTCCCATATTGGGGGCATAACTATTTACAATTGTTAGATCTTCTTGGTGAATAGTTCCTTTAAGAATTGTGTATTGTCCTTCTGTATCTGTGAATACAGTCTTTAGTTTAAAATCTAATTTATCTGATATGAGAATCGCTACTCTAGCCTTCTTTTGAGGCCCGTTGGCATAAAAGATGCTTCTCTATCCCTTCACTTTCAGTCTGGGTGTATCCTTAGGTTCAAATTGGGTCTCTTGTAGGCAACATATGGATGGGCCCTGCTGTTTTATCCAATCTGCAACCCTGTGTCATTTTAAGGGCACATTTAGGCCATTCACATTAAGAGTGATTATTGAGAGATACATTCTTATTGACATCGTGTTGCCTGTGAAGTCTTTGTTCCTATAGATTGTCTCCATATATTTCTGTTCAATGATATTCTTAGGGTTTTTTTTCCTTTTATAGAACCACCCTTAATATTTCTTGTAGTGCCAGCTTGGTGGTCACATAGTTTTTTAAACCTTGCCAGTCTTAGAAGCTCTTTATCTCTATATCCATTTTGAATTCTAGTCTTGCTGGATAAAGTATTCTTGGCTGCATGTTCTTCTCCTTTAGTGCCCTGAATACATCTTGCCAGCCCTTTCTGGCTTGCCAGTTTCTGTGGACAAGTCTGGCATTATTCTAATGGGCTTTCCTCTGTATATAAGAAATTTCTTCACCATAGCTGCTTTCAATAGCTCCTGTCTGCAATTATGATTCATCATTTTCACAATCAGGTGTCTAGAGGTTTTTCTAGATTCTATGATCTTGGGGGGAGTCCTTTCTGCCTCTAATACATGAACACTGGTTCCATTCGCCAGATTGGGAAAATTTTCATGGAGAATTTGTTCATCTATATCTTCTAGTCTTCTTTCTTTCTCCTCCCCCTCAGGGATTCCAATAATTTTGACATTGGAAAGTTTCATGGTGTCATTTATTTCCCTAATTCTGTTTTCATGGCTTCTAAGCTGTTTGTTCCAGTCTTCCTCCTGATCCTTTTTCTCTGTTTGTCCTACAGATCACTAATTCTATGTTCTACCTCAGTTAGCCTAGCTTTTAGAGAATTTAGATTAGATTGGAACTCATTGAGAACATTGTTAACACCATCCCTGGTGGCTTTCACTTCTTCCCTAATCAATTCCATTTTGTCATTGAAGTCTTTCTCCAACCTAGCTATTGCCTTGATAATTGTTAGCTTGACTTCCCTTTCCAACATACTGTCTATGTCCATATCCAATAGCTCTGATGGAGAGGGCCCAATCTCTGAATTTTTCTTCTGTTGGGCATTCCTCCTCCAAGTCATTTTGGTGAGAGATGGCTGAATGGACATGTAGCCAAATGTATCAACCATTGTGCTGGCAAGGTGCACCCTGGAACGCTTCTCAGCAATCAAGAGTCCCCACCAAAATGAAAGAAAAGGTGGGGGGGAGAAATATAAAAAAGAAGACCCAGTCCAAATGGTCCCCAAGGTAAGATTTACGAAGTATACAAACAAAAACAGACAAACAAAAAGACCAAAAGTAGATGACAAGAGAAAAAGAAAGAAAGAAAGAAAGAAAGAAAGAAAGAAAGAAAGAAAGAAAGAAAGAAAGAAAGAAAGAGCCTTGTAAAAAAGAACCCCAAATATAAGATTTATATACTCAGGACAAAAACAAATACACAGAAACATCGACAGAAGAAAAAGATGGGAGAGTGGTTATAAATTCTCAGTGTGGGCAAGGAAGGTTATTTTGATTCTTCCTGGATCTATCTTGATATCTTTGCTAAAGGACTCAAGTTTCTTGAGATAAAGGGGGATTAAAACTGGTTTACCTATAGGGGTAGCATTGATTGGGGAAAGGGGATTACCTTGAAGCTTGTCTCTATATGAATATTAAAATAAAATAAAATATAGAAAAGCAAAAGAAAAACACAGGTATAAGTATCAAAACAGTTCAGGTTAAAGGTTATTATGGAATTTGATGTACTGAACATCTCATTGTGATGGTAAATAGGTTAGAAAGTTATATATTAAAAAAAAAATTAAAAGAACCAGAATAGTGGGAAAGAATTAAAAAGAAAATTTGTATCTATGAAGTAATGGTGGTTGTCCTCTTGTCTTTTGTTTTGTTTTGTTTTGGGCTGGCTTTCTGGGGGAGGGGCCTGCCTTGTGGGTTTTCAGGCGGGTGTTGCCTGAGATAAGTCCTCCTGCCCCCATCAAGGGGCTGGGCTCTGGAGAAGCCTTTTTTTCAGGATTTTGTTCCCTGGAGGTTTTGTTTATTTGTTTTCTCTCCCCTTGGTGGCTTTTGGCAGTTTTTGGAGTTTTAGAGGAAAGCAAACTGCACCCAGACCTCCCTCTCAGAGAGAAGCCTCAGTTTCTTACCCTCTGGGTGCTCCAGAGCACATAAATTCCCCCTCTGCCGCTGGCAGAGCATGTTCCCAGTCACAGTCTCTGGGGTCACAGGAACTCCCGCTTGTACCCAAAACCACGAGAAATACTAGACAGGGCTTTCTGGTCAGGTCCAGACTGCCAGAGAGGTCCCAAGCAGAGATAGTGCACTGAGATTTTCAAGCTGGCCCTGGCTGGGAGTGCTCAGACTCTTTCGGTCTGAGAGAGAGCTGGGTGGCGCCTCCACCCACCTCTCTTAGGGGAGGGTGTGGGGCGTGACTCATACTCAGGTTGTGCAGTGCGCGTGCATGCAGCAGGTTCTGCCTGCTGGCAAGGCTCCCTCATTCTCACGTGAACCGCCACCAGACTTTCAGGTGTGCTGGCGGCTCAGTGACCAAGACCTGGCCTCTTTGCTGTACTCTCTCTGGCTCAGCACTGGCGGTGGCTATCCTGGGTCAGTGGGCTTAAGCCCCTGTCCCTAACCGCCTGATTCCCCCAATTTCCCCCTAAAATCTTTTGTTCTTTTTGAATGCTTCCAACCAGACTCCAAGTTAATGCTGGTCCCCAATCACACGGCACTCTCGTATTGGGGTATTACTTTCCAATGGGTCACTTCTGGTGGTTCCCTCCCCCTTTTGTTTATCTTCCAATATCGGTCTGATGGATGTTCTCACTCCGCTTTACCTGCCCACTGGTGTCTTCTGCCCCGTAGAGATCCAGAAGTGTATACTTCTAATCTCAGGCTGATTTCGTGGGTGATAAGAGTTCTTTGGTAGGTAATCAGCTCACTTTAGGGGACAGGTTGAAACAGTGCCTCCTCTTACTTAGCCACCATCTTGTCCTACCCATCCCTTCACTTTCAATCTGCACGCTTCTTTATGTTTGAAATGAGTCTCTTGTAAGACAGAATGAAAATGAGGCTTGCTTTTTAATCAGTTCCATCACCCTATTTTTTGAGCATTTTGTCCTTTTACATTCAAAGTTTTTATTCATAGATAAATATTTGTTGCTGCCATTTTGTTATTTTTGTAGTTGCTTATGTAGTTTTTCTCTGTTCCTTTCTTTGTTTTCTTGCTCTCTTCTCTCACAATTATTTGGTCTTCTTTAGTGATATACTTAGATTCCTTTGTCTTTAATTCTTGCATAACTATTACTGGTTTGTGTCTTGTGGTTACCATTCCATGGCTCTGTATTTATGTTCTGGGACAGGGAATGGATATGGCATCAGACAACTTCTTTATTCCTGGAGAGGTGTCTCTATGAATGCTACTTCTCAGGGTCATGCTCTGAGAACATAAAAAGTCTCCCCATGCCTGGGTGGCTCAGTGGTTTAAGCCTCTGTGTTCAGCTGTGGTCATGATCTCAGGGTCCTCGGATTGAGCCCCACATTGGGTTCTCCACCTAGTGGAAGCCTGCTTCCCCCTCTCTCTCTGCCTGCCTCTCTGCCTACTTCTGATTGCTCTCTGTCAAATAAATAAATAAAATCTAAAAAAAATACTTTAGCTCTTATTTAAAAAAAAAAAAAGTCTCCCCAATCTGTGCCCAAGGCACTCATCAGATCACTTTTTCTATACTGCCTGCCCCCAGATGGTTTAGCCACCTTCTCTAAGAAGCAGCAAGTTGCCCTTTAGGCTCTATCCCAGACAAGACTGCTGACCTTTAAAAATCCAGGCTTTAAGCCCTGACATTTTCAAGCCAGTGGTTTTGGGGAAACATTCCTCTTACACATTCCTCTCTGTGTTCCTCCTTTTTGCCCTTCTCCACAACCACAGTTACCTTTCCTCAGCAGCTCCTGTTATCCATTTCTTCCTGAAATCACATCTCCACCCTTCCCACCTTCTTGGATGTGACCTTTTCTCTCCCTTTAGTTGTGGAGATTGTTCTGTCAATTTTCTGGTAGATTTCTTGGGTATTTAAGATGATTTGATAGTTATCTAGTTGTGTTTGTGGAATAGGGCAAACCTAGGATCCTCCTATTCTGCCTCCATCTACCTCTACCCCTCTTTTATTTTTATTTTTATTTTTACATACACAAACACGCACACACACACACACACACACACACACAGATATATATATATATATATATATATATATATATATATATATATATATATTTCTCTTTGAGATCCTTCACTCTTCTCGATCCCAAGAAGTATCTTCATGACCATTACTTTGAATTCTCTATTAGGTATATTACATATGTGTTTTTCACTTCAGTCTCTTGCTTTGTTTTTTTTTTTTTTGCTCTTTCATTTGTGACATATTACCCTGTCTCTTACTTTTGTCCTACTTTCTGTGTCTGTGTGTCAGGAAAGTCAACTATGTCTCCTCTTGAAAATAATGGCCTTCTGTAGAAGAGGTCCTATAGTGTAATGCTGTGCAGTGTTCCTTGTTCACCAGAACCTGGGATTCAGTATGTCTCCTACATGTGATTCATGGACACTGCTGTTGTGGCTGACCCACGTTTTACTTCAGTCCAGTCATCTGCAATGGCTGTTTTTGCCTATTATGCATATTGTTTGTTCCCTGTGGTTTTAGTGGGTTAGTTTGGGGAAGCTCTGGGCTTGAGGGGAGTCAGACAAGACATTTGCAAGAAATGCTGTGACAGGGTGATTTCCTTGTATAGTCCCCTCAGAAACTATCATTGCTTGGTGAGGCCTACAGTCAGACCAGTTGACTGCCTCCAGTGCACTGGTGGGACCACTGTCTGACTAGTATGTATGGTTATCTTTCCTCTCTCTGGGGCAGGAGTCACTCTGGAATGGTACTGACTTCTGTCGGGGCTGTTTGTGCACAGCAGGGCTATGGTACAGCCCTGAATATGCTCTGGCCAAAAGGGGCCCTTTGGTATTGAGATTGAGGTGGGCATTGCAGTTGGTGGTGGCATTAGCAAGGTTTGCGTGCCACTCATCCTCCCCAGGAAGGGCCCTGAAGCGCTGGCACTGAGGCATGTCTGTCTGTAGGAGGTGTCTTCACTGAAGTGGGGTGGGTGGGGCTGGGGGCATTGTTAGCAATTTAGGCAGTATGCATCAGCACAGTGCAGGTTCCCATAGGTTGTCATGTGTGCGTGCTGGGGCTCAGAGGAGGGAAATGGCAGCTGCAAGCTCTTTTTTTCCTGGAGGAGTCCTCCCAACAATCTCTGTCCTCTGAAACTGCTCTGAGATTAGTAACTTTGTTCTTACAGGAGTCTTCCCAGCAACATCTATCCCTCCAAGATAGGCTCTGAAATTAGCGAATAACTCTTCCTTCCATATGTGCCAATCATTTTATAAACTGCTTCTATGGTGTATTTTCACAAGGCTGCTTGTTGTGCTGTCTCTAAGGGGATGGCTTCAGTTTCCTCTCCCTCTCAGCTCTCCAGAGCCAAGCCTGATTTATAAAAAGCTAGGTTTTAAGTCCTGCTTGTTGTAAGAACTCACAAAATTGGGCCTATCTGGTTTTCAAAGCAAAGTGTCAGGAATGTTTGCCTTCTTTATGCAGGCTCTGTTTTGAGAGCCTCTTTTTCTACTCACTCTGCCCCTCTTGCAGTTCCTCCCTCTCATATACAGTACCAACTGTCCATTTAGATACTAATCATATCCCTAGCCTTCCTACCCTCTTCAATGTGGCCTATTTTCTGTATTTACTTGTGGATTTTGGTCTTTCAGATGTTGGGTCATTTTCTGGGTTATTTACACCAATGAGAGTGTTATCTAGCTGTGTGTGATGTGTGACTTGGTAATCTTAGGGTCTTATTACTCCACCACCCTCCCTAGAAGTCTTCTCTAATTGTTTTTTTTTTTTTATTATTTTTTAAGATTTCATTTATTCATAAGAGAAGAGAGAGAAAGAGAGAAAAAGCACGAATGGGAGAAGGGGCAGAGGAAGAAGGACAAGCAGATTCCCTGCGACCACAGAGTCCAGCGTGGGGACCAATCTCAGGGCCCTGGGGTTCTGAACTGAGCCTAAGTCAGATGCTTAACAAACTGAGCCACCCAGATTCCCCTCCTCTTTCTCTCTCTCTCTCTCTCTCTCTCTCTCTCTCTCTATATATATATATATATATATATATATATATATATATATATATATTAGTATTTCTATATCTTCATTGAAGATCTCACTGGGATCCTCCACTCTTTTCTCAAGTCCAGTGAGTATCTTTATAAACTTAACTTTGAATATTATATCAGGCCTATTGGTTATCTCCATTTCACTTAGATCTTTTGCTGTAGTCTTGTTCTATTTTTCATTTGCTGCATATTTCATTTGCTACACATACATTCTTTCATTTGCTACATATCCCTCTGTCTCCTCATGTTGTCTCTCTCTCTCTCTCTCTCTCTCTCTCTCTCTCTCTTTAACCTATGTATTAGGAGTCAAGTATTTCTCTTGATCTTGAAAGTAGTGGCCTTATAAAGAAGGAGTGCTATGGTGTCCTGTGGTGTAATGCCCCCTCTTCACCAGAAACAGGTGGTTAAATGATGTCTCCCATGTCAGTGCTTTGTGCCCTACTATTATGACTAAGCCATGTTTGCCTTTAGACCTGTCATCTGTAAAGCCCCCATTTCCTGTGGTGGGCCAGGTTTTGTCTCTCTGTTATTAAGAGTCCAATCTAGTGCTATCATGGGCTTGTAGTTGGATGGTGTCAGCAGTCAGACCAGATGCCTACCTTCAGCCCATTATTCCAGGCTGCTGTAACACTGAAATATAGGGTGGTCTCCTTTCATTTTCCCCTGAGAGTTTTTCAACCTTTTAGGAGGGCCTGTAGAAAAACCAGATATCTTCCCCCTTGTCCATATGTTGGGACTGCATTAGCACTGACCTGCATGGTGCTCTCCCTGTCTTATTCCCTGAGAGACTTTTGTTGGTGGGCAGTGTTGGGAGTCAGGCTAGATGCCTGCAGGGACTGTACATGTACTGATAATAAGGATACTGTCTCTGCACTGCCGAAGATAAGTTTCAGCTGCTAAGAATGCAAGAGTAGTGGTATGTGTGGTTATATTCCCCTCTTTCTAGGGTAGGAATCACTATAGAGTGGCACTGGTCTGTGCTGGGGATACTTGCATGGTGAGAGGTGGCAGAAACAACTATATGTGGGACTCCTGAAGAGTGGGGAGGGTTGGATATGTTAGATCCTCAGAAGAATGTGGGGAAGGGCTCAGAGCATCAGCAAAGTGGATGGAGAGTGTTCATACTAATTCTTGAAGATTAGCCTGTGAAGTAGGGGAGTGAAATGGTACCAGCCATTTTTGGTTTTGAAGGAGTATCCTAAAGATTGCTGCCCTTCCCACATGCTGAGATTAGTAAATAAATCTCCTTGTATACCCTAGGTACCTTTTAAACTGTTTCTATGGCATAGCTTGGCAGAGTTATTTGTTATGTTGCCTCTTTAATGGTGGGACTCAGCTTCCTCTTGTCCTCCAGATCTCCCAGAGACAAGCCTGCTGATTTTTACAGAGCTAAGCCCCAATGGTTACAAAAACTCTCAAAGTTAACCCCACTGGTTTTTCAAGCCAAATATTATGTAGATACATCTTCTCAGTGCAGTTCCTCAGTATCTTGGGTGCCTGCTGTGGGATGTGATCCTCTCCCTTCTCTGTGCTTGTGGTTTCCCTCCCATTTCTAGTTGGCCTCATCAGAAGTTTGATTTCTGACCTTGTCTTCACCACTCTTACATTTTTTTACATGTCCCCATCTGTAAGACTGTTCTGCCTGTCTTTGGGCCATTTGCTGGGTTGGATGCACTGATGTGGCTGTTATCTAGGTGTGTCCATTGGACCAGGTAAGCTTAGGATCCTATTATTCCTCCATTTTCCCAGAAGTAGCTATTTTTTAGCTTGGAGCTACAACATGGTGTCAGCCATCGTTGCTGAGAGGGAAGAGGGAAATTGTTTTCTTAATTTCTATTTGTTACCTCATTATTAATGCATAAAAATGCAACCCATAACTGTTAATTGTGTATCCTGCAACTTTACTGAATTAGCTTTTAGTTCTAGTGCTTAGGGTTTTCTACAGATAGTATCAACTCATCTGCACAGAGTGACAGTTTAACTTCTTACTTAGCAAAATGGATTCCGCATACTCCTTTTATTGTCTCATTGCTGTGGCTAGGACTTCCAGTACTATGTGCAATAAAGATAGTGAATGTGGACATCCTTGTCTTTTTCCTAATCTTAAAAGAAAAGCTCTGTTTTCCACCATTGAATACAATGTTAGGTTTTCAGGTTAGCTTTTTTTTTTTTTTTAGGTTTTTCAATATATGGCCTTTATTATTTTGAGGTATGTGTCCTCTAAACCCACATTGTTGAAGGTTTTTATCATGAAAAAATGTTAAATTTTGTCAAATGATTTTTGTACAGCTATTGAAATGATCATATGATTTTTGTCCTCACTTTTTTCATGTTGTGGGTGACATTGATTGTTTTGAGCCAGTCTTACATCCCCAGAATAAATACCACTTGTGCGTAGCAAATGGTCATTTTGATGTATTATTGAATGTAGTTTACTAATATTTTGTTGATGATTTTTGCATCTATGTTCCTCGGGAACATTGGCCTGTGGTTTTGGTTTTCTTTTCTCTCTCTCTCTTTTTGTGTTGACTTTGTGTTGTTTTGGAAAGTGTACTATTGGTCACATAAAATAAAATTGGAAGCTTTTCCTCCTATTCAATTTTTAAAAACATAGTTTGAGTGGAATAGGTATTAACTGTTCTTTATTTTTTTTAAATTTAATTTAATATTTTCAGTGTTCCAAGATTCATTGTTTATACACCACACCCAGTGCTCCATGCCATACATGCCCTCCTTAATACCCACCACCAGGCTCACCCAACCCCATCCAACCCAAAACCCTCAGTTTGTTTCTCAGAGTCCACAGTCTCTCGTGGTTCATCTTCCCCTCTGATTTCCCCCAACTCACTTTAATGGTTCGTAGATTTCACCTGTAAATCCATCTGGACCCAGACTTCGGGTTTTTGGGAAGTTTTTGATAAACAACTTAATTTTGTTGCTAGTACCTGGTCTGTTCAGATTTTGTTTCTTTCTGGTTCTGTTTTGGAAGATTGTTTCTAAGAATTTATCCTTTTATTCTAGGTTGTGCAATTTATTGGCACATAATTTTTCATAGTATCCTTCACAAGCATTTGTATCACTGTGGTGTCAACTGTTATGTCTCATTTTTCACTTCTGATTTTATTTATTTGTTTGCCTTGATGACTGTATCTAAAAGTTTATCAGTTTTGTTTATTATAGAACCAGTTGTTTGTTTTATTGAGTTTTTTTTTTAAATTCTCTATGTCATTTATTACTGCTCTGATTTTTATTATTTCATTTCTTCTACCTACCTTTGGCTTTGTTGTTCTTTTTCTAGTTTCTTTAGGTGTAAGGATAGTTTGCTTATTTGAGCTTTTTCTTATGACTGGGGTTAGGCTTATATCACTGTACACTTCTCTCTTTGAAACACTTTTGCTGGGTGTGAAAAATTTGGATGATTGTTTATTCTTTTTCATTTATCTCCATGTATTATTTTTTTCTATTTTGTCTTTGATTCCTTTGTTCATTCATTGGTTGTTTGGTAACATATTGTATACTCTGCATATTTGTGGATTTTGTTCCAGTAATTTTTTATTGTTATTGACTTCTAGTTTCATATTATTGTGGTTGGTAAGGATGCATAGTATCTTTTCCATCTTCTTAATCATATTGAGACTAGTTTAATGACCTAACATGTGATCTATTCTGGAAAATGTTTATGTATGCTTGAAAAGAATTTGTATTGTGCTGCTTCTGGATGAAATGTTCTGTATTTATCTGTTGCGTCCATCTTCTCTAAAGTGTTGTTCAAAGACACTCTTATTGATTCTCTGCCTGGAAAATTTATCTATTGGAGTAACTGAGGTGTGAAAGTCCCCTATTATTATTATATTACCATCAATTTCTCCCTTCGTGTATGTTCATACTTGCTTTGTCCTTGTCCTTATTAATTTTCCTGGGTGATTTATTCATTGATAAACAAGGACATTAAAATTGCCTACTATTATTATATTGCTATTTATTTCTTCCTTCAGTTCTATTAATATTTATTTATCTAGTTGCTCCCCTGTAGTGGATCTATATAAATTGCTGAGTTTTCTTGATGAACTGATTTTTTTTTTCATTATATAGTGACCTTCTTTGCCTCTTGTGACCAATTTTAACTGAAAGTTTATTTTGTCTGATTAAGTATAGCCCCTCCTGCTCTCATTTGATTACCATTTGCATGAAATATCTTTTTCCATCTCATTCACTTTTAAATTGTCTGTATCCTTAAAGTGAATCTCTTATAGACAGCATGCTTTTCAATTTTATTTATTTTTTAATCCATTTATCCATTCTGTGTCTCTTAAACGGAGGAGTTGATTTGTTTACACATAAAGTAATTATTAATAAATAAGTACTATTGTAGTTTTGTTCATTGCTTTGAACTTTTTATAGTGGGGTACTACTAGATTTACTTCTTTCTCTTTATATTTGTATATCTGTAAGAGATTTCTTCTTTGTTATTACCATTAGGCTTACATAAAACATGTTGTAAGAGTATATTTTAACTTGAAAGCAACTTAACTTCAATTGCATAGAAAAGTTATACACTTTTACTTCCCCTGACCACATTTTGTTATACTTTTATCACACTTCATACATCTTTTTATATTGTATATCCTTTAAGAAAATGGGGTGCCTGGGTGGCTCAGTAGGTTAAAACCTCTGCCTTCAGCTCAGGTCATGATCCCAGGGTCCTGGGATCGAGCCCCACATTGGGCTCTCTGCTCCATGGGGAGCCTGCTTCATCCTCTCTCTCTCTGCCTGTCTTTCTGCCTACTTGTGATCTCTGTCTGTCAAGTAAATAAATAAAATCTTTTTTAAAAAAGAAACTATTGTAGCTATATTTTAATACTTCTTTCTTTTAAGTTTTATACTAGAGTTAAAAGTAATTCATTCACTATTATCACAGTATTATTCTGAATTTGACTACATATTTACTTTTACAGTGAGTTTAAAGCTTTTATGTTTGTATGCACTTAATATCCCTTTGTTTCAAATTATACTCCCATTAATATTTCTTGTAAAGCAGTTTTAGTGATGACTCCCTCAGCTTTTGTTCTTCTTGGAATGTCTTTATTTATTCTTCATTTTTGAGGGACAGCTTTGCCAGGGGTAGTATTTTTCTATCTTCAGCACTTTATATTATTCCACTTCCTTTGTTATATACACAATATATATATTTTAGTTTTTCTTATCTTCTAATTTATGCAGTCAATGTTATACATTTTTCTCAAAGCACTGCTTTCATTGCTTCCTGAAAATTTATGTAGGTTCATGTTTATCTTGAATTAGTTTAAAATATTTTCATTTTTTTTTCTTGAGGCTTATTCAACTCGTGTGTTATTTAAAAGTATGTAGTTTAACC
The DNA here is from genome assembly GCF_002288905.1 of Enhydra lutris kenyoni. Lineage (NCBI taxonomy): Eukaryota > Metazoa > Chordata > Mammalia > Carnivora > Mustelidae > Enhydra > Enhydra lutris. The sequence continues at coordinate 1,878,116 of NW_019154151.1, forward strand.
TCCTAACATTTGGGGATTTTTCAAACATATTTTATATTTAAGATTTCTAGCTCCACTTCTTTGTGGTCTAACAGCATATTTTATATGATTTCTACTCTCTTTAATTTGTTAAGGTATGCTTTATTGTCCAGGGTGTGGTTTATCTTGGTGTATGCTACATATGAGCTGGAGGAGGAAAAGTATTTTGCTTTTGTTGAGTAAGTATTCTTTAAATGTGGATTAGATCCAGTTGATTGATGGTGCTGTTTGGTTCAACTGTATGCTTACGGATTTTCTGCTTCCTGAATCTTTCAATTGCAAACAGGAAGGCATTGAAATTTCCAAATGTAATAGTGAGTATGTCTACTTCTTGTATTTCTAACAATTTTTGCCTCATACCTTGATGTTCGTCTGTTAGGCACATATATATTTAAAGTTTTTGTGTCTTCCTGAAGAATTAACCCCTTTTTCATGTTAAAATTATGTTATTTACCCTTGATTTCTTTCCTTTATCTTAAATCTGCTTTGTCTGAAATTGATATAAGTACTTCTTTTCATCAGTGTTAGCATGTCCTGTTTTTTTCTGTTCTTTTATTATTAATTTTTGAATATTTATTTAATCTCTCTTGGATTCTGGCAAATAACATATAATTTGGTTTTATTTTGTCATCCACTCTGGCCAGGTTCTGTATGGATAGCTATTTTTGTGATTTGCCTCACATAACTGACCACCTGGACCTGTATATACATAGGCAGGTTAATGAATGTTTTTGTGAGACTCATGCTGTGTGAATAACTTTGGGAGTCTAATAGTTTGAAATATATTATCTGGCCTCCAGGTCAGAACTGGCCCTTCTGTTCTGAATGACAAAAGCTACAAATCTTCCTGCTCCAGGCTGGGCTGGTCTCCCAAAATGGGATCCAGGAGGGGAAGCAGGCACAAATAGCCCAGACTCCTTGAAAATATAGAAACATGATAACATGGAAATGCAGCTCACCCCAAACTGCATGTAGGCAAACAAATGTTTAATTTCAAACCCTTTTATTTGCCCCGATGAATATGGTCCTTAGGGGGATGGTTAGTTGGAAGTCTCACCAAAGGGGAGGATGCTCTGCCCAGGCCTCTCAATCAGGACTCCAGCCTGGCGGTTTCCATGGGGCTTCCCCAGCTAATGAGGTTACATGTTGTAAGTACTTGATTTGGTGTAACTTCACTTTGTTCTCATTTAGTGTCTATTATTAACTTCATCTATGTACTGATTGTTTTCCTCTTCTGTTTCTATTAGATTTGTATAATAATAATAATAATAATAAATAGAAGTTTTCTTTCCTTTTCAAATCTGAAACATGGCTGTTGTGAATCTTTTGTGCAGAGCAGGCAGTAGTGCATATAATCCATTCACATTTTAAGTGATTATTGATATTGTAGGGGGCAAGGGAAGGGTGCCCCAAGATAGAATACTTTGACATGAACATTTTTTAAATTTAATATAATTTTGTTCAGTATTCCAAATTTCATTGTTCAGTGCTCCATGCAATACCTGCCCTCCAGAATACCTATCACCAGATGCACACAACCCACCACCTTCCTCCCATCCAAAACCCTCAATTTGTTTCTCAGAGTCCACAATCTCTCATGGTTTATCCGCCCCCCCTCCAATTTCCTCCAACTCACTTCTCCTCTCCATCTCCCAATGTCCTCTGTGTTATTCCTTATGCTCCACAAATAAGTGAAACTATATGATAATTGACTCTGCTTGACTTATTTCACTCAGCATAACTTCTTCCAGTCCCTTCCATGTTGATACAAAAGTTGAGTATTCATCATTTCTGATGGAGGCATAATACTCTATTATATATATGGACCATATCTTCTTTATACATTCATCCATTGAAGGGCATCTAGGTTCTTTCTACAGTTTGGTGACTGTGGCCTTTGCTACTAGGACCACTGGGGTACAGATGGTCTTTCTTTTCAATACATCTGTATCTTTGGGGTAAATACCCAGTAGTACAATTGCAGGGTCATAAGATAGCTCTATTTTTCATTTCCTAAGGAACTCCACACTGTTTTCCAAAGTGGCTGCACCAACTTGCATTCCCACTAACAGTATAAGAGGGTTCCCCCTTCTCCACATCCTTTCCAACACTTGTTTACTGTTTTGTTAATTTTGGCTATTCTAACTGGTATAAGGTGGAATCTCAATGTGGTTTTGATTTGAATCTCCTTGATGGCTAATAATGATGACCATTTTTTCATGTGTCTGTTAGGCATTTGTATGTCTTCTTTGGAAAAGTGTCTGTCTATGTCTTCTGCCCATTTTTTGACGTGATTATCTGTTTTGTGATTGTTGAGTTTGAGGAGTTCTTTATAAATCTTGGATATCAGCCCTTTATCTGTAGTGTCATTTGCAAATATCTCCTCACATTCCATGGGTTGCCTCTTTGTTTTGTTGACTGTTTCTTTTGCTGTGCAGAAGCTTTTGATTTTGATGAGGTCCAAAAGTTCATTTTCACTTTTGTTTTCTTTGCCTTTGGAGACATATCTTGAAAGAAGTTGCTGTGACCTTGTTGAAGATGTTACTGCCTATGTTATCCTCTAGGATTCTGATGGATTCCTGCCTCACATTGAGGTATTTTATCCATTTTGAGTTTATCTTTGTGTATGGTGTAAGAGAATGGTCGAGTTTCATTCTTCTACACGTAGCTGTCCAATTTTAACAGCACCATTTATTGCAAAGACTTTTTTCCACTGGGTATTTTTTCCTACTTTGTCAAAGGTTAGTTGACATTAGTGTCGAGTGTCCATATCTAGGATCTGTACTCCATTCCACTGGTCTATGTGTCTGTTTTTATGCCAATACCATGCTGTCTTGGTGATCACAGCTTTGTAGTAAAGCTTGAAATCAGGTAATGTGATGCCCCCATTTTTTTTCAACATTTCCTTAGCAATTCAGGGTTTCTTCTCATTCCATATGAATTTTAAAATTGTTTGTTCCAAGTCTTTGAAAAATGCTGGTCAAATTTTGACCTGGATGGCATTGAAAACATAGATTGCTCAAGGAAGTATAGACATTGTAACCATGTTTATTCTTCCGATCCGTGAGCATGGAATGCTTTTCCATCTTTCTGTGTCTTATTCAATTTCTTTCATGAGTGTTCTGTAGTTCCTCAGGTGCAGATCCTTTACCTATTTGGTTAGGTTTATTCCCAGATATCTTAGCATTCTTGGTACTATAGTAAATGGAATCGATTCTCTAAGTTCCCTTTCTGTATATTCATTGTTTGTGTATAAGAAAGCAACTGAATTCCGTACATTGATTTTGTATCCTGCCACATTACTGAATTGCTGCATGAGTTCTAGTAGTTTGGGGGTGGAGTCTATTGTGTTTTTCGTATAAAGTATCATGTCATATTTGAAGAGAGAGAGTTTGACTTCCTCTTTGCCAATTCGAATACCTTTCATTTCTTTTTGTTGTCTGATTGCTGTTGCTAGGAGTTCTAGTACTATGTTGAACAACAGTTCTGAGAGTGGATACCCTTGTCGTGTCCCTAATCTCAAAGGGAAGGCTGTCAGCTTTTCCCCATTGAGGATGATATTTGCTGTGGGTTTTTCATAGATAGATTTCATGAAGTTCAGGAATGTTCCCTCTATTCCTATACTTTGAAGTGTTTTAATCAGGAATGGATACTGTAGTTTGTCAAATGCTTTTTCTGCATCAATTGAGAGGACCATGTTTTTCTTCTCTCTTCTCTTATTGGTTTCTTCTTTCACATTGATTGATTTGCAAATGTTTAACCATCCTTGAAACCTAGGGATAAATCCCACCTGGTCATGGTGGATAATCTTTTTAAAGTGCTGTTAGATCCTATTAACTAGGATCTTGTTGAGAATCTTGGCATCCATATTCATCAGGAATACTGGTCTGAAAAAATCTCTTTTTTGGTGGGGTCTTTCCCTGGTTTGGAGATCAGGGTAATGCTGGATTCATAGAAAGAGTCTGGAAGTTTTCCTTCTATTTTTTGAAACAGCTTCAGGAGAATAGGTATTATTTCTTCTTTGAATGTTTGGTAGAATTCTCCAGGTTATCTGTCAGGTCCTGGGCTCTTGTTTTTTGGGAGGTTTTTGATCACTGCTTCAATCTCGTTACTAGACATTGGTCTATTCAGGTTGTCAATTTCTTCCTGATTCAGTTTTGGAAGTTTATATGTTTCTAGGAATGCATCCATTTCATCTAGGTTGCTTAACTTATTGGCATATAACTGTTAATAATAATTTCTGATGATTGTTTCAATTTCCCTGGTGTTAATGGTGATCTTTCCCTTTTCATTCATAATTTTATTAATTTGGGTCATCTTTCTTTTCTTTTGGATTAGTTTGTCCAGTGGTTTATTGATCTTATTGATTCAAAAAACCAGATTCTAGATTCATTGATGTGTTCTACTGTATCTCTAGTCTATCTCATTGATCTTTGATTATTTCCCTTCTCGTGTGTGGGGATGGCTTAATTTTTGTTGATTCTCCAGTTCTTTAAGGTGTAAAGACAGCTGGTGTATTCTGGATTATTCTTTTTTTTTTTTTTTTTTTTTTTTTTTTTTTTTTTTTGGAGAGAGAGGCTTGGATGGCTGTGTATTTCCCCCTTAAGACTGACTTTGGCATATCCCATGGATTTTGGATCAGTGTCTTCATTGTTATTGGTTTCCATGAACTGTTTAAGTTCTTTGATTTCCTGGTTGATGCAAACATTCTTAAGCAGGGTGGTCTTTAACTTCCAGGTGTTTGAATTTCTTCCAAAGTTTTTCTTGTGGTTAAGTTCCAGTTTCAAAGCATTGTGATCTGAGAATATGCAGGGAATAATCTCAATCTTTTGGTATTGGTTGAACCCTGATTTGTGACCCAGTATGTGGTCTATTCTGGAGAAAGTTCCATGTGTGCTTGAGAAGAATGAGTATTTTGTTGTTTTAGGGTGAAATGTTCTGTGTATATCTATAAGGTCCATCTGTTCCAATGTGTTATTCAAAGCTCTTCTTTATTGATTTTCTGCTTGGATGATCTATTACTGAGAGTGGCATGTTAAGATCCCCTACTATTAATGTATTCATATCAATATGACTCTTTTTCTTGATTAACAGTTGTCTTATGTAGTTGGCTGCTCCCATGTTGGGGGCCTAAATATTCACAATTGTTAGATCTTCTTGGTGGACAGACCCTTCAAAAAGATGTAGTGTTCTTTTGTATCTCTGACTATAATCTTTAGTTTAAAATCTAATTTATCTGATATGAGAATTGCTATCCCAGTCTTCTTTTGAAGCCCATTGGCATGGGCTATCCCTTCACTTTCAGTCTGGATGTATCCTTAGGTTCCAAATGGATCTCTTTTAGACAACATATGGACAGATCCTGTCGTTTTATCCAATATGCAAAGCTGTTCTATTTTATAGGAGTGTTTAGGCTATTCATGTTGTGGGTGATTATTGAAATATCCTTTTTTGTTGTTGTTTTTTGTTTTTTGTTTTTTACTTCATGTTGCCTGTGAAGTCCTTGTTTCTATGTGTAAAATTCTGTTCTATGACACTCTTGGGTTCTTTCTTATTTTCTAGGACCTCTATTAATATTTTTTGTACTGTCAGCTTGGTGGTCACATACTCTTTTAAACCTTGCCAGTCTTGGATGCTCTTTATCTTTCCATTGATTTTGAATGTCAACCTTAGTGGATAAAGTACTCTTGGCTGCATGTTCTTCTCATTTAGTGTCCTGAATATGTCTTGTCAGCCCTTTCTGGCTTGCCAGGTTTCTGTGGATAGGCCTGGTGTTATTCTGATAGTCCTTCCTCTGTATGTAAGTTATCTTTTCCCCTAGCTGCTCTTAAAACCTCTTGTCTAAAATTATGATTCATCAGTCTCAAAATCAAGTGTCTCGGGGCTTTCTAGATTCATTGATCTTGGGGGTTGCTCTTTCTGCCTCTAGGACAGGAATGCTGGTTCCATTCCCCAGATTGGGAAAATTTCCATGGAGACTTTGGTCAACTGTATCTTCTAGTCTTCTTTCTTTCTCTTCCCCCTCAGGGATCCCAATAATTCTTACATTGGAATGTTTCATGGCATCATTTATTTCCCTAGTTGTTTTCATGGCTTCTAAGCTATTTGCTCCAGGCATCCTCCCAATCCTTTTTCTCTATCAGTTTGTCCTCTAGATCACTAATTCTATCTTCTGCCCTGGTTACCCTAGTGGTTAGAACATTTTGATTAGATTGGATCTCACTGATAGCATTTTTAACTTCTTCCCAGGCAGCTTCCACTTCTGCCCTAATTGATTCCAGTGGTTACTAATGGTTTTCTCCAACCTAGCCTTTGCCTGGATAATTGTTACTCTGAAATCCCTTTCTGACATTCTGTTTATGTCCATACCCAATTGCTCTGATGGAGAGGGCACAGTCTCTGAATTTTTCCTCTGTTGGGTGTTCCTCCTCATAGTTGTCTTGGTGAGAGGTGTTTGAGGGGATGTGTACCTGAATATATCAACCACAATCCATGCAAGATGCATTGTGGGACACTTCTGAGAAATCGGAAGTAACCATTAAAAAGAAAAAAAAAAAAAAAAAATAGAAAGAGAGAGACAGAAAAAAAAAAAAAGACCCAGCCAGAATGGGCCCCAAAGTTAAAATTTATAAGGTATATGAACAAAAACGGTTAAATAAAACGATCAACCAAATTAAATGACAAAAAAAAAAAAAAGAAAGAAAAAGAACCCAGCCCAAATGAACCCCAAGGATAAGATTTATATAATACCAGAACAAAAACAAATCCACCAAAACACTGACAGAAGAAAAAGATGGGAGGGTGGTTATAAATCCTCTATGTGGGCAAGAAAGTTTATTTTGATTCTCCATGGGTGTATCTTGATATCTTTGTTAAAGGACTCAACTTTCCAGAGATAAAGGGAGAGTAAAACTGGTTTATATATAGGGGTAGTATTAATTAGGGAAAGAGGATTACCTTAAAGCTTATATCTATATGTGTATTAAAAATAGAAAAGAGAAAAAAAACACAGGTAAATGTATTAAAAATAGTTCAATTTAAAATGTTATTATGGAATATGTTGGAATATTAAGCCTCTAGTTGTAATGGTAAGTAGGTTAAAAAAGAAACAGAACAAGAATAGTGAGAACAAATTAAAAATGAAAGTTGTATCTATGAAATATACAGGTTTTAGGGCAATACCTGGAGCTTATTATATTGTTTTTCCCTGATGTTGGGGTTTTACAGTTTTATGGGGACCCTGTGCTGGTTGTCCTCTCATTCTGTTGTCTGGCTTTCTGGGGGAGGGGCTTGCCTTGTTGTTTTTCAGGCAGTCTTGCTCGGGTTGAGTCCTCCTACCCCTATCAAGGGGCTGGGCTCTGTGGAAACTGTTTTTTCAGGCTTTTGTTCTCTGGAGGTGGGTTTTTTGTTGTTGTTGTTTTTGTTTTTGTTTTGTTTTGTTTCTTTTTTGCAGCTTTTTGCAGCTTTTTGGAGGTTCAGTGGAAGGGAAACTGCACCCAGACCTTTGTCTCAGAGAGATGGCTCTGTCTGCTCCCCTCTGGGTGGTCCAGGACACACAGACTCCCCCTCTGCAAACTCTGTTGAGCTGTGCAACCTACAACAGACAGAACACATCCCCAGCCACTGTCTTGGAGGTCACCAGAAGCGACCACTTGTCTCTGCACCTCTGTGCTACTAAAACTACAAGCGATCTTGGTCCAGGCAGCCAGCTTCTAGTGACTGTCTTTGCCAGGACTAGGGTTCAGACCTCAGGTTGCCACCATGGGAGGTGGTACTGAGTTCCTTTCAGCCCCAACTGGGAGAGTCCAGACCCTCAGGCTATCCTAGAGACCACCGGCTATTGCCTGCATGGAGTTTTCTCAGGTGCCGGCAGAAAGTGGGTCAGAACCTGGTCACACAGTGTGCAAAAATTCTAGGGAGCCGAGGCTGGTGCCATCACCATGTGGGGGTAGGAGTGTGCCTAGCCAAGCTGTAATGCAAGCAGCGCAACCCTGGGGGCTCAGCTGCACTCTCTCTGGCATGGGTAGTCACCACTGGTGGCCGTCCTGGGACCGTGGGTTTAGGCCTGTGTCCATGACCGCCAGATTCCACCAGTTGCCCTTTAAGATCTCTTGCTCTTGTTGAGTGCTTTTAACCAGACTCCAAGTTAATGCTGGTCCCTAATCACAGGGCTCTCCCATATTGGGGTATTACTTTCCAATCGGTTGCTTCCGGTGGCTCCCTTCCCCTTCTGTTTATCCTCTGATATCAGTCCTATCATTCAAACTCCGCTACTTTAACTCGCCACTGGCATCTTCTGCCCCTGCAGGGATCCAGAAGTGTATAATCCTACATCTCAGGCTGATTTCATGTGTGTTCTGAGTGTTCTGGTAGATATTTAGCTCACTTTAGGGGACCGGTTGAAACAGGATCTCCTACTTCTCTGCCATCTTGCCCCTCCTCCCGAACATTATTTTGAATAAAAAAAAAAAAAGAAAGAAAGAAAGAAACCAAACCCAGCAGTTTCAGGAAAAGGTATTTACCTCCTCCTCAATTGTCTGCTTGTCTCAAGAAAGCTGGTAACAGAGATTACTCATCAGCTAAGAAACTTATCCACATAACAGGGAAATCTTTGTTTTCCAAACATCTCCTTTAACCTTCCTATCAATGGTATTTCTCTCTTTTAATAAATACCATTAATGGTATCATCAGACCCATATATCTCTCTTTCACCCATATAAGGATCATGTTGTCTCATAGTCTTTGGAATCTTCATGCCTGTGGATTCCCTATTTTTATACTATTAAATTTCATTTTCTCCTCTTAATCTGTATCATGTCAATTTGATTTTTAATCCAGCTAGAAGGACCTTAAAAGGTAAATAAAATTCTTCCTCCCCAACAAAATTATTTAATTCACATCTGCCATATTTTTAAATATTTTCTATTTTTTGTCTGTTTCCAACTTTTATTTTTTTGTCTTACACTATTTTATTTTTTTTCTGGTTTTAATTGAAAATTTTAAGGTTCCATTTTATCTCCTTTTTTGGCATATTCAGTATGCTTCTTTTGAAAATAGTGTTTGTTTTAGTGTTTGTCATATACATTTAAAACTAATCTGTATCCAATTTCAAATAACATTATATTACTTCATAGATAGTTCTATGACTATTATACAGTATTCACATCAAATTGGCATGAGGAACAGTCAAGAAAAGGCATTTCTTAACATTCATCACAGATTTTTTATGTCTTGAATTTCCTTTTGATTCTTAGAATTTTCTTCTTTCTGATTACATTACCCATCTGTTTTTGAGTGTTTCCCTTTTATGCACTGGTGGCTTTAGCATATTAATCATAGTTATTTTAAATGATCAGTATGAGGGGAACCTGGGTGGCTCAGTCAGTTAAGCATCTACCTTCAGCTTAGGTCACAATCCCAAGTTCCCGATATTGAGCCCCATGTTAGGCTCCTTGCTAAATGGGGAACTTGAATCTCACTCTCCTTTTACCCTACCCCCAATTAATGCTCTCTCTTTCTTTTTCTCTCTCTCTCCCTCTCAAGCAATTAAATAAAATCTTGGGAAAAAATGGTCAGCATGATTTTTCCTAATATATGGCACATCCTATTCTGGTTCTGTGCTTGTTTTGTCTTTGATGTTTTTGCCTTTTAGTATGCCTGGTAATTTTTTCTTGGAACTTTGATATTATATAGTGGATAAAAGTAATTGTGGTATATAAGACTTTAGGTTGTGCTTTTATGTTTACATGGCTTAAAGTTATGCTGTGTTTACTGTTTAATCTAGTTTGTGGCACCAAATGCTAAAATTACTCTGGTTTGCTTGTTTTGTCTTCTATGTTGTTTGGGGGTTTCTTGGAGAACTCTTAAATAGGATATTATCCTTACAGGTTTTTTAGTTATAATGTCAGTTAGTATACAAAATGCTTATTAATGTGGTTATAAAGTTTGAGGAGAGAAATGTTCTGTAGTCTTCTGATTAGATCTCAGACTTTTAGAAAATATGAGGTTAGACATTTCCATTATCCCTTGTTAAAGGCTCTAATCAGACTAATGATGAAAATTTTCCTTACCATACATTTATTAAATGTTGGTAAAATCTCAGTATTTTTAAATTTTTAATTAACATATAATATATTGTTTGTTTCAGGGGTACAGGTCTGTGATTCATCAGTCTTACATAATTCACATCACTCACCATAGCACATACCTCCCCAATGTCCATGACACAGCCACCTCATCCTTTCCAACCCCATCCCATCCATCAACCCTCTGTTTGTTTCCTGAGATTAAAAGTCTCTTATGGTTTGTCTTCCTCTTTGGTTTCATCTTGTTTAATTTTACCTCATTTTCCCTATGATCCTCTGTCTTGTTTCTCAAATTCCTCATATCATTGAGGTCATATGATAATTGTCTTTCTCTGGTTGATTTATTTTGCTTAGCATAATAACCTCTAGTTCCATCCACATCATTGTAAAAAGCAAGATTTCAGGTTTTTTGATGGCTGCATAGTATTCCATCATAATACATATGAAGAAGAGGGTATATACCATTCAGCTGTTGATGGACATCAAGGCTCTTTCAGTAGTTTGGCTATTATGGACGTTGCTGCTATAAACATTGCATGTGCCCTTCAGATCACTACGTTTGTATCTTTAGGGTAAATACTCAGTAGTGTGATTGCTAGGTCATAGGGTAGCTCTATTTTAAACTTTTGAGAAAACTCCATATTGTTTTCCAGAGTGGCTGCGCCAGCTTGCATTCTCACCAATGGTGTAGGAGGGCTCACCTTTCTGCACATCCTTGCCAACACCTGTAATTTTGTGACTGGTTAATTTTAGCTATTCTGACTGGTGTAATGTGGTATCTCACTGTGGTATTGCTTTGTATTTCCCTGATGCTGAGTGATGTTGAGCACTTTTTCATGTGTCTGTTGGCCATTTGGATGTCTTTGCAGAAAAGTTTGTTCAGATCTTCTGCCTATCTTATGATTGGATTATTTGTTCATTGGGTGTTGAGTTTGATAAGTTCTTTATAGATTTTGGATACTGGCTCTTTATCTGATATGTCTTTTGCAAGTATCTTTTCCCATTCTGTCCATTGTGTTTTGGTTTTGTTGACTGTTTCCTTTGCTGTGCAAAAGATTTTGATCTTGATGAAGCCCCAGTAGTTCATTTTTGCCCATGCTTCTGCTGCCTTTAGTAATGTTTCTAGGAAGAATTTGCTGCAGCTGAGATTGAAGAGGTTACTTCCCATGTTCTACTCTAGGATGTTGATGGATTCCTGTCTCACATTGAGGTCTTTCATCTATTTTGAGTCTATTTTTGTGTGTGATGTAAGGAAATGGTCCACTTTCATTCTTCTGCATATGGCTGTCCAATTTTCCCAGTACCATTTGTTGAAGAGACTGTCTTTTTTCCACTGGACATTATTTCTTGCATAGTTAAAGATTAGTTAACCATAGAGTTGAGAGTCCATTTCTGGGCCCTCTAGTCTGTTCCATTGATCTAAGTGTCTGTTTTTGTGCCAGTACCATACTGTCTTGATGATGATAGCATTGTAATAGGGCTTGAAGTCTGGAAATGTGATGTCACCAACTTTTGTTTCCTTTTTCAACATTCCTCTGGCTATTCAGTGTCTTTTCTGGTTCCATATAAATTTTAGGATTATTTGTTCCATTTCTTTGAAAAAAGTTGATGGTATTTTTATAGGGATCACATTAAGTGTATAGATTGCTCTAGGTAGCATAGCCATTTCACAGTATTTGTTCTTCCAATCTATGAACATGGAACCTTTTTCCATTTTTGTGTCTTCCTCACTTTCTTTCATGAGTACTCTACAGTTTTCTGAGTATAGGTTCTTTGTCTCTTTGGTTAGATTTATTCCTAGGTATCTTATGATTTTGGGTGCAGTTGTAAATGGGATTGACTCCGTATGTTCTCTTTCTTCTGTCTTGGTGTATAGAAATGTGACTGATTTCTGTGCATTGAATTTATTTTATTTTTTAAAGATTTTTTTTATTTCTTTGACAGATAGAGAGCTCTAGTAGGCAGAGAGGCAGGAAGGGGTGGAGGAAGCAGGCTCCCTGCCAAAGCAGAGAGCCCAATGTGGGACTTGATACCAGGACCCTGGGATCATGACCTGAGCCAAAGGCAGTGACTTAACTCACTGAGCCACCCAGGCACCCCTGTGTATTGATTTTATATCTTGACATTTTACTGAATTTCTCTTTGAGTTCTAGCAGTTTTGGAGTGGAGTCTTTGGGGTTTTCCACGTAAAGTATCATATCATCTGCAAAGAGCAAGAGTTCAACTGCTTCTTTGCTGATTCAAATGCCATTTATTTCTTTTTGTTGTCTGATTGCTGGATCTAGGATTTCTAGTACTATGTTGAATTGCAGTGGTGATAGTGGACAGCCCTGCCATGTTCCTGGACTTAGGGGAAAAGCTCTCAGTTTTTCCTCATTGAGAATGATATTCACTTTGGGTTTTCCATACATGGATTTTATGAAGTTGAGGAGTGTTCTCACTATCCACACACTCTGAAAAGTTTTAAACAGAAAAGGATGTTGTATTTTTCAAATGTTTTTTTCTGCATCAAATGAGAGTACCATGTGGTTCTTGTCTTTTCTCTTATTTATGTGTTCTATCACATTGATTGATTTGCAAATGTTGAACCACCCTTGCATCCCAGGAATAAATCCCACTTGGTTGCAGTGGATAAAATTTTTAATGCACTGTCTTGTTGAGAATTTTAGCATCCATATTCATCAGGGATATCGGTCTGAAATTCTCCTTTTTGATGGCATCTTTGCCTGGTTTAGGGACCAAAGTAATGCTGACTTCATAGAATAGAGTCTGGAAGTTTTTCTTCTGTTTCTATTTTTTGAAGGAGCATCAGAAGAAGAGGTACTATTTCCTTTTTGAACATTGGGTAGAATTCCCCAGGGAATCCATCAGGACCTGGACGCTTTTGTTTTGTTTTGTTTTTGTTTTGTTTTTTTGGGGGGGATTTGATCACTGCTTCAATCTCGTTACTAGTTATTGGTCTATTCATGTTGTCAATTTCTCCTTGTTTCAGTCTTGGAAGTTTATGAGTTTCCATGAATGCTTCGATTTCTTCTACATTGCTTAACTTACTGGCATATAGCTGTTGATAAGATTTCTGATGATTGTTTCTGTTTCCTTGATGTTAGTTGTGATCTATCCCCTTTCATTCATAATTTTATTTATTTTGGTCCTTTCTCTTGTCTTTTGGCTTAATATAGCCAGTGGCTTATCAATCTTGTTAATTCTTTCAAAGAACAAGCTTCTAATTTCATTGACGTGTTCTACTGTATCTCTGGATTCTAATTCATTGATCTCTTCTCTAGTCTTAATTATTTCCCTTCTTGTGCATGGGGTTGGCTTAATTTGACATTGATTCTCCAGTTCTTTAAGGTCTAAAGAGAGTTTGTGTATTCAGGATTTTTCAAAATTTTTGAGTGAGGCTTGGATGGCAATGCATTTCCCCCTTCAAATCGCTTTTGCCATATCCCATAGTGTTTGGACAATTTGTTTTTGGTCTCATTGGTTTCCATGAATTGTTTAAGCTCTTCTTTGATTTCCTGATTGAGCCATCATTCTTGAGCAGGATCATCTTTAGCTTCCAAGTGTTTGAATTTTTTCCATAATTTTTCTTGTGGTTGAGTTCCAGTTTCAAAGCACTGTGATCTGAGAATATGCAGGGAATAATTTCAATCTTTGGTATCAGTTGAGCCCTGATTTGTGACCCAGTATGTGATCAATTCTGGGGCAAGTTCCATGTGCACTCAAGAAGAATGAGTATTCTGTTGTTTTAGAGTGGAATGTTCTGTATAAATCTATGAGGTCCATCTGGTTCAGTGTGTCATTCAAAGCTCTTGTTTCTTTGTTGATTTTCTGTTTAGACTGTCTGTCGATTGCTGAGAGTGCAGTGTTAAGGTTCCCCTACAATTAAATTATTCTTATCAATATGTCCCTTTATTTTGATCAACAGTTGACTTATGTATTTGCCTGCTCCTAAGTTGGGAGCTTAAATATTTATAATTGTTAGATCTTCTTGTTGGATAGACCCTTTAAGAATGATGTAATGTCCTTCTGCATCTCTGACTATAGTCTTTAGCTTAATATCTAATTTTATGATATGAGAATCACTACTCCAGCTTTCTTTTGAGGTTTATTGGCATGAACAATGGTTGCCCATCCCTTCACTTTCAGTCTGAATGAACTTTTGGGTTCAACATGAGTCTCTTGTAGACAGCATATGGATGGGTCCTGTCTTTTTATCCAATCTGCAACCCTATGCTCTTTTACAGGAGCATTTAGGCTGTTCATGTTGAGAGTGATTATTGAAAATATGTATTTATTGTCATCATGTTGCTTGTGAAGTCCTTGTTTCTATAGATTGTCTCTGTAAATATGACTCATGGATTCTTTCTTCTTTTATAGAATCCCCCTTAATATTTTTTGAAGGTCCAGCTTGGTGGTTATGTATTCTCTCAGTGTTTGCCTGTCTTGGAAGCTCTTCTCTCCATCCATTATAAATGACAGCCTTGCCAGATAAAGTATTCTTGGCTGATAAAGTATTCTTCTCATTCAGTGCCATGAGTCTGTCTTCCCAGCCCTTTCTTGCTTGCCAGGTTTCTGTGTACACGTCTGACATTATTCTGATGTTCCTCCCTCTGTACACAAGGAATCCTTTCCCCTAACTGTCCCTAAGATATTTTCTTTGCTTTTCAGATTCATGAGTTTCATTATCATATACCTGAAGGTCTGTCTACCCTTCTTGATCTGGGGGTGGGGGTGTCCTTTCTGCCTCCAGGACATGAAAACTTGTTCTATTCCCCAGATTAGGGAAATTCTCAGCTAGGATCAGCTCAACTGTATCTTCTAGTTTTCTCGCTCTCTCCAGTTCTTTCTCTCTCTAGGTCTCTCTAATCCTCTCTTCTGCACAGGTATCCCAATAATTCTGATATTGAATGTTTGATAGTATCATTTATTTCTCTAATTCCATTTTCATGGATTCTAGGCTGTTTGTTACAGTGTTCTGCCTACTCATTCTTTTCTATCAGTTTGTCTTCCATATCACTAATTTGACCTTCTTCCTCATTTACCCTAGCTGTTATACAACCTAGATTAGATTGGATCTCATTTATAACATTTTTAAGTTCTTCCAGATCTCTCACTTCTACCCTTAGAGAATCTATGTTGTCACTAATGGCGTTCTCTAGCTTAACTTTTGTCTGCATAAATTTACCCTGAATTCTTTTCCCAACATCTTGCTTATGTCCATATACATTAGTTCAGTGGAAGAGGTGACAGTTTCTGAATTTTTCCTCTGTTGGGGATTCCTTCTCCCAGTGATTCTGGTGAGAGGTGATTGAGGGAATGTATGGAGTCCAAACTTTTGGCCACAATCCAAGCAAGGTGCACCTGTTTTATAGGGACTTTAGAGTTCTTGGCTTCTTGTTCTTTTAGCCTGTCTTCTGGGGTAAGGGGCCTGCCATGCTGTTACTCAGGCAACCCTGTTTAGATGGAATTGCCTTGCCATTGTGGTGGGGGATGGACACACAGAAAACTAGCTTTAGGAGGCTTTTATTTGTTGACAGCTTTCCCTGGCGGGTTTCTGTGTCCCTTCCAAGAGTCAGAGTAGAAATGACTGTGTTCAAATTTATGTGTCAGAACAGAAAGTTCACAGACTGTTCTCCAGAAAGCCCTCTAGGTCACACTGACTCTTTTTTTTTTTTTTTTTTGTGCTGCTAAAAACCACAGAGACCTGTGTTGTGCATCCCACAGCAGCACTCCCAGCTGTTGCTTCCAGGTCCAGGCACATCTCTGCCCTTTGTGCTTCCAAAGCTACCAGTTGCCCCCAGTTCACATGTGAACCCCCCCAGCTCCAGGTTTCAGCCCAGGGGGTCTTCCTTAAACTCATTTTTCTGTGGCTCCCAGTCTGTAAGTCTGTGCCAGGACCCCAGCAAGGGACACTTTTGTGCTCCAGTTATTTCACCTTCCCAGTACCCATGCTTATGTTGGCTCCCTCCCCCTTCCATTTATCTTCTGATATCTGCCTGCAGAATCACAGCTCCCTGATTCCTACCTCGAAACTGGCCACCAGAGATATTCTGTTGGTACAGATCTTAATATATCTTCTTCCATCTCAGGATGATTTTGTAGGTGTTTAGAGTGGTCTGGCTGATATCCAGCTTAATTCAGGGGACAGGTTGAAAAAGGATTCCCTACTCCTCTGCCATCTTGGCTTCCTCACAAGTGTATAAATAATTTTTAATTTTGTCAAGTAAAGTTTTTTGAAATATCCCTTTATCAAGAAAAATTAATTTTGAAATAAATTATGAAGAATTGAATAGCATGAAAAAATCATCTTCTATTCTTTAACCAATCATTATGGGAATTTTCAAATATGTCACAAAGTAGAAAGAATAGTGAAATGAATTTCCATGTACCACATCAGTCTTCAACTGTTAACATCTCATGGACAACTTTGTCTCACAAATATCCTCACTGATTTCTCCATTCCTCATTCCAATAGATCGTTTTGAAGAAGACAGTAGATATTACATCATTTCATTTGTAAACATTTCAGTACATAACTAAAAATTATGAGTCATTTTTAAAGCATATCACATTATTATCTCACCTAAAAGTAGCAATATATAAGGATTCTTATATCAACCATTCAATGTCCAAATTTTCTGTTTAGTTTTCTCTTAATATGCACAGTTTGTTCAAGTTATAATCTATATAAAGGTTATGCATTGTAATTAATTGGCATAACTCTTAAATCTTCTTTAATTTGTAGGTTTTCTCCTAATCTCTGGTATTATTTTTCTTTGAAATTTATATGTTGAAAAGTCTAGTCATTTACCATATAGAATTTCTATTTTCTGGATATCTTTGTTGTAATTTAGCAGGTTCCTCAGCATCTTGTTTTTCTTTTACACTATTAGTTAAATCTTGAGAATTAATCAAACAAAAGTTAAAGTGTATAACAAGAGTACTTCGTGGGTGGAGCTGTGTCTTTCGACTGAAAGATACCTAATGTGTTACAGTCTCTATTTTGGTAGTGTTAAAATTGATCAGTGGTTTTAATGTGTCAACAGTTTCATTCATTCATTACAAAGTTCCTCATCAGCTTTTCACCTAATGAGCTTAGTAAATGATAATTGTCACCTAGATCCATTATTTTGTTATGGGTTACAAACCAGTAATATTCTAAATTTGTCATTAATCTTTAATTTATAGAAATACTTCTATAAAAAAGCATACTGATAAGCTTTTTAATTGATTAATTTGAGGTATATTTAATTCAGGAAACACATGATAAACACTTGGGAATTAGGCATTGATTCTTCAACATTTTCAAAGTGTGAATAAGTTTTGAAAATATTTTGAAAGGTAATTTTAATATAATTAATATGTTACAATTGTTTGAATTATTTTTCTGATTAAGATATTTTATTTACTTTCATTTATTTTTATATGCATATTTCTATTCTCTTATACTGAAAATATATTTTATTTATTTAAATACATTTATTTAAATATATTTTATTTATATTATTTATTGGGTTTACCTTTCTTTCAGAATAACAATATCAATATTAGGGGTGCCTCAGTGGCTCACTCTGTTAAGCGGCTGCTTTTGGCTCAGATCAGGATGTCAGGGTCCTGGGATCAAGCCCCACATCAGGCTCCCTACTCACTGGAGAGCCTGCTTCTCCCTCTCCCTCTGTCTGCTGCTCTGCCTACTTGTACTCTGTATTTCTGTGTCAAATAAATAACTTTAAAATTATTTAAAAAAGACAATGCCAATATTATTACTAATACATAATTACTAAGATTTATTCTAATTTTTGCATATCTTTGACTTTGGGATATATGTCTCTGGGTATTTTTAAATTACTGTATTTTTAAAAGACCTTTTTAAAGGGGATTTTTAGATTCACAGAAACATTGGGGAAATGTATAGAAATTTCTTACGTACCTCTCCCCCTGCAAATGCATTCTCCTCCATTATCAACATCCTTCTTTGGAGTGGTACATTTGTTGAAATTGATGATATTGGCCCATCATAATCACCCAAAGTATATAGTTTACATTACAGTTAACTCTTGGTTCTGTTCATCCTATGAGTTTGGAAAAATATATAATGATACATATCCATCATTATTGCATGTATCTTAACTTCCCTAAAAAAAAAAAAAAAAGAAAAGAAAAAAAAATCTGTGCTTTACCTATTCAGTCTTTCCCACCACAACTCTTGGCAACCACTGATCTTTTTATTGTCTTCATGGTTTTGCATTTTCCAGAATGTTACATAATTGGAATAACACAGTATGTAGCTTTTTCAGATTGGCTTGTTTCACTTAGTAATATGCATTTAGGATTTCTCCATGTCTTTCTATGGCTTGAGAATTTTTTTTTAGCACTGCATAATAGTATATTGTCTGAATATACCATTGCCTGGATAAATAGTTTATCTACTGAAGAATATCCTGGTTGCTTATAAGTTTGGCTTTGTGTGTGTGTGTATGTGTGTGTGCATGTGTATTATAAATATTTATGTGCAGGTTTTGCTATAAGCCTAAGTTTTATCTTCTTTGGGGAGGTAACAAGGAGTGGAATTTCTGGATCAAATGCTAAGAATGTTCGTAGTTTTATAAAAAAGCAACAAAATTAATTCCAAAATGTCTTGTACCATAGAGCATCCCAACAACAGTTGCAACACTTCCTCACCAGCATTTGATGTTGTTAGTGTTCAAGATATCACCATTCTAGGAAGTGTTTAGTGGTACGTCATTGTTGTTATTAACTGGCACTTCTTTGATGACATACAATGTAGAGTCTCTTTTCAGATACTTATTAACATCTGCATAACTTCTTTCATCTACTAAGGTTTTTGGCTCATTTATTAATTGGGCATTGTTATTGTTTTAAGAGACCTTTGCATATTTTGAGTAACATTTTTTTTTTAAATCAGATGTGTCTTTTGCAATTATAGTCTTCCATTCCTGATTGATAGGAATGACGAGTTTGAGTCTTAGCTACATAAAGGAAACAATTTTAATTTAAGAAAATGGCATTTTAAGTGTGCCTAATTTATATTTGTCATTTCAATGTTTTTAATTCAAATATTATGCACAGTGAAATATGTAAGTAAAAACTATTTTAAAGTTACCCTGTATTGGAAGAAGGAATATATTTTGACAGATACCACAATGGGGCCACTTTTCTGATGATATCTACTGATCTCTTTACAAGCAGCTCAAGATAGATATATATATTTTTTTTAGTCTGATAGTATAAACATTTTTGGTGGTAGTTGAACTCCACTGATTTTGAATATTTTATTTGAATATTTTATGTAAACATGCCCTATTTAATATTAATTTCATTAGGTTTTTTTTTCTACATTATATGGCACTTGATTAAATAAAATATATTAGGCTATTTTTTAGAAAAGTTTTAGGATTGCAGCAAGTGGAGGAGATAAGGAAAAATCCTATATAACCCATCATTATGTGAGGACAGTCTCCTCCATTATTAACATCTTCCACAGGGAAGAACATTTCTTAAAACTAATGAACCTAAATTGACACACCTTAACATTCAAAGTGCATAGTTCACATTAGTGTTCACTCTCAACGTTGTATATTTTATGAGTTTGAAAACATGCTTAATGAAGAAGGGCCAAGATGGTGAAGTAAGAGACCCTGTTTCAACCGGTCCCCTGAAGTGAGCTAAATATATATCAAAGGGGCCTCTGGGTGGCTCAGTTGGTTAAGCAACTGCCTTCAGCTCAGATCATGATCCCAGAGTCCCAGGATTGAGTTCTGCATTGGACTCCCAGCTCCATGGGGAGTCTGCTTCTCCCTCTGATCTTCTCCCTTCTCATGATCTCTCTCACTCACTCTCTTTCTCTCTCTCAAATAAATAGAAAAAAATCTTAAAATAAAAAAAAAATAAATATCTACTAGTACATCCTGAACACCCATGAAATCAGCCTGAGATGTAAGATTATACACTTCTGGATCTCTGCTGGGGCAGTGGAGAGGGGCACCTTGACTGGATCATGGTTGATACACTCAGATATATATCCCCTCAACCACCTTTCACCAAAATGACTAAGAGGAGGAACACCCAACAGAAAAATATTCAGAATCTGTGACCTCTGCCACAAAACTTGGATATGGACATAAATAATATGTTGGAAATGGAATTTAGGGTAAAAATTGTTCAGGCAATGGCTACGATGGAGAAGACCTTTAGTGGCAGCATGAATCTCTAAGGGCAGAAGTGAGATCCAATCTGGCAGAAGTTAAAAATGTTATCAAGGAGATCCAATCTAATCTAAACTCTCTAACAGCTAGAGTAACTGAGGGAGAAGATTGAATTAGTGATCTAGAAGACAAACTGATAGAAAAACAGGGTCAGGAGGAGGCCTGGAACAAACAACTTAGAAGCCATGAAAACAGAGTTAGGGAAATAAATGACACAATGAAATATTCCAGTGTCAGAATTATTGGGATCCCTGAGGGGGTGGAGAAAGAGAGAAGATTAGAAGATACAGTTGAATAAATACTGGATGAAAATTTTCCTAATCTGGGGAATGGAAGAGGTGTTCATGTCCTAGAGTCAGAGAGGACACCCCCCCAAGATCAAGGAGTCTAGAAAGATATTCAGACACTTAATTGTGAGATTCATAAATCATAAATGCAGACGAGATTTTAAGGGCAGCTACAGGGAAAAGATTCCTTACGTCCAGAGGAGGGACTATCAGAACAATGTCATACCTGCCCACAGAAACCTGGCAAGCCAGAAAGGGCTGACAAGATGTATTCAGGGCACTAAATGAGAAAAATATGCAGTTAAGAATATTTTATCCAGCAAGGCTAACATTCAAAATGGATGGAGAGATAAAGAACTTCCAGGACCAGCAAGGTCTAAAAGAATATGTGACCACCAAGCCAGCAATACAAGAAATACTAAGGAGAGTTCTGTAAAAGAAGAAAGAACCCATGAGTGACATAAAGCAGAAATTTACAATCTATAGAAACAATGACTTCACAGGCAACATGATGTCAATAAAAAATTATCTTTCAATAATCCCTCTCCATGTGAAGAGCCTAAATGCTCACATAAAAAGTTACAGAGTTGGAGACAGGAAAAATGACAGGACCCAAATATGTCTCCTATAAGAGACCCATTTGGAACCTAAAGGTACATCCAGATTAAAAGTGAAGGGATGAAGAACAATCTTTCATGCCAATGGGTCTCAAAAGGAAGCTGGGGTAGGGATTCTCATATCAGATAAATTAGATTTTAAGCTAAAGACTGTAGTCAGAGATACAGAATGACACTACATCATTCTTGAAAGGTCTATCCACCAAGAAGATATAACAATTGTAAATATTTAGGCCCCCAGCATGGGGGCAGCCAACTACATAAGACAACTGTTAATCAAGAAATAGAGTCATATTGATATGAATACATTAATAGTAGGGGATCTTAACACACCACTCTCAGTAATAGATCATCCAAGCAGAAAATCAATAAAGAAAGAAGACCTTTGAATGACACCTTGGAACAGATAGACCTCATAGATATACACAGAACATTCCACCCTAAAACAACAAAATACTCATTCTTCTCAAGTGCACATGGAACTTTCTCCAGAATAGACCACATACTGGGTCACAAATCAGAGTTCAACAAATACCAAAAGATTGAGATTATTCCCTGCATATTCTCAGACCACAATGGTTTAAACTGGAACTCAACCACAAGAAAAACTGGAAGAAATTCAAACACTTAGAAGCTAAAGACCACCCTGCTTAAGAATGTTTGGATCAGCCAGGAAATCAAAGAAGAACTTAAACAGTTCATGGAAACCAATGAGAATGAAGACACTTTGATCCAAAATCCATGGGATATGCCAAAGACGGTCTTAAGGGAGAAATACATAGCCATCCAAGCCTCACTCAAAAAAAAAAAAAAAAAAACCGAATACACAAACTCTCTTTACACCTTAAAGATCTGGAAAATCAACAACAAATTAAGCCAACCCCACACAGAAGAAGGGAAATAATTAAGATGAGAGCAGAGATTAATGAGTTAGAAACTAGAGATACTGTAGAACACATCAATGAAACTAAAAACTGTTTTTTTTTTTTGAAAGAATCAACAAGATCAACAAACCACTGGACAAACAAATCCAAAGGAAAAGATAGAGGACCCAAATAAATAAAATTATGAATGGAAAGGGAGAGGCCACGACTAACACCAATGAATTAGAAACAATCATCAGAAATTATTATCAGCAGTTATATGCCAATAAGTTAAGCAACC
Organism: Enhydra lutris kenyoni; assembly: GCF_002288905.1. Classification (NCBI taxonomy): domain Eukaryota; kingdom Metazoa; phylum Chordata; class Mammalia; order Carnivora; family Mustelidae; genus Enhydra; species Enhydra lutris. Next base: position 1,900,516 of record NW_019154151.1, read on the forward strand.
TAGATGAAATGGATACATCCCTGGAAACCTATAAACTTCCAACACTGAAACAGGAAGAAATTTACAACCTGAATGGACCAATATTTGGAACGAGATTGAAGCAGTGATCAAAAACCTCCCAAAAAACAAGACCCCAAGACGTGACGATTCCCTGGGAATTCTACCAAACATTCAAAGAAGATTTTGCCATTTCTTCTGAAGCTGTTTCAGAAAATAGAAACAGGGGGAAAACTTCCAGACTCTTTCTATGAAGACAGCATTAACCTAATCCCTAAACCAGGCAAGGATGCCATCAAAAAGGAGACTTTCAGCACAATATCCCTGATGAATATGGATGCCAAGATTCTCAACAAGATCCTAGCTAATAGGATCCAAGAGTGCATTAAAAACATTATCCACCATGACCAGGTGGAATTTATCCCGGGGATGCAAGTGTGGTTCAACACTAACAAATCAATCAGTGTGATAGAACAAATCAATAAGAGAAGACAGAAGAAAAACATGGTCCTCTCAATTGATGCAGAAAAAGCATTTGACAAAATCCAGCATCTGTTCCTGATTAAAACGCTTCAAAGTATAGGGATAGAGGGAACATTCCTGAACTTCATAAAATCTATCTTTGAAAACCCCACAACAAATATCATTCTCAATGGGGAAAAACTGACAGCTTTCCCAATGAGATCAGGAACACAACAGTGATGCCCACTCTCACCACTGCTGTTCAACATAGTTCTAGCAGTCCTAGCAACAGCAATCAGACAACAAAAAGAAATAAAATGTATTCAAATTGGCAATGAAGAAGTCAAACTCTTTCCTTCCACATGATGTGATACTTTATAAGGAAAACCAAAAAGACTCCACCCCCAAACTACTAGAAGTCATATAGCTATTCAGTAATTTTGCAGGATACAAAATAATGCACAGAAATTAGTTGCTTTCTTAGACACTAACAATGAAAATATAGAAAGGAAAATTAGAGAATTTATTCCATTTACTATAGCACTAAGAACCATAAGATACCTGGAAATAAACCTAACCAAAGAGATAAAGGATCTGTACTTGAGGAACTACAGAACACTCATGAATGAAATTGAAGACACAGAACGATTGAAAAGCATTCCGTGCTCATGCATCAGAAGAATAAACATTGTTAAAAAGTCTATACTGTCCAAAGCAATCTATACTTTCAATGCCATCCTGATCAAAATTCCACTGGTATTCTTCAAAGTGCTGGAACAAACAATCCTAAAATATTTATGGACCCAGAAAAGACCCCAAATTGCTAAGGAAATGTTGAAAAAGTACTACAAAGCTTGTGGTATCACGTTGCCTGATTTCAGTCTTTACTACAATGCTGCGATCAGCAAGACAGCATGGTACTGGTACAAAAAGAGATACATAGACTAGTAGAACAGAGTAGAGAGCCCAGACATGGACCCTCAACTCTATGGTCAAATAATCTTGACAAAGCAGGAAAAAATATCCAGTGGAAAAAAGACAATCTCTTCAATAAATAGTGCTGGGAAAATTGGACAGCTATGTATAGAATGAAACTTGACCATTCTCTCATACCTTACACAAAGATAAATTTGAAATGGATGAAAGACCTCAACATGAGGCAGGAATCTATCAAAATCCTAGAGGAGAACAGAGGCAGTACCCTCTTTGATATCAGCCACGGCAACTTCTTTCAAGACATGTCTCCAAAGGCAAGGGAAACAAGTGAAAATGAACTTTTCAGATTTCATCAAGACCAATAGTGTCTGCACAGGAAAGAAAACAGTCAAAAAAACAAAGAGGCAACCCATGGAATGGGAGAAGATATTCACAAATGACACTGATATTCAAGATGTATAAGGAACTCCTCAAACTCAACACCCAATAAAACAGATAATCATGTCAAAATGTGGGCTGTGAACACTTCTTCAAGGAGACATACAATGGCTAACAGACACATGAAAAACTGTTTATCATCAGTAGCCATTAGCGAAGTTCGAATCAAAAGCACATTGAGATACCACCTTATACCAGTTAGAGTGTCCAAAATCAACAGAACAGGAAACAACAAGTTTTGGAGAGGATGTGGAGAAAGGGGAACCCTCTTACACTGTTGGTGGGAATGCAAGTTGGTGCAGCCACTTTGGAAAACAGTGTGGAGATTCCTCAAAAAATTAAAAATAGAGTTGCCCTATGGCCCTGCAATTGCACTTTTGGGTATTTACCACGAAGATACAGATGTAGTGAAAAGAAGGGCCATCTGTACCCCAATGTTCATAGCAGCAATTTCTACAATGGCCAAATTGTAGAAAGAACTGAGGTGCCCTTCAACAGATGAATGGATAATGAAGATGTGGTCTAAATATACAATTGAATATTATGCAACCATCAGAAATGATGAGTACCCAACTTTTGTATCAACATGGTTGGTATTGGAGGAGATTATGCTGAATGAAATAAGTCAAGCAGAGAAAGTCAATTATCATATGGTTTCACTTACTTGTGGAGCATAAGGAATAACATGGAGGATTTTAGGAGAAGAAAAGTAAAAGTGAATTGGGGGAAATTGGAGGAGACGAAAGATGAGAGACTATGGATTCTTAGAAACAAACTGAGGGTTATGGAGGGGAGGGAAGCGGGGGGGGATAGGTGAGCCTGTTGGCACGTATGAAGGAGGGCACATATTGCATGGAGTCCTGGGTGTGGTGCATAAACTATGAATCTTGGAACATGAAAAAAATAAAATTAAATTAAGAGGTTAAAAAAAACATGTATAATGACAGATATCTAATTTGGGGTCACAAGTAAATGGTCAAGAAAGAATTTTTGAGCTGCCTTTATCATAGCATGGGGACAGGGTCCATGGGCAGAAAGAGCTGCCATCTTATTACTTGTTTTGTGTTTTTTTCCTGGAGATTTTCTCTAATTCTTGTCTGTCTCTCTTTGAAGTTTGCTGACATTTTTACTGATATATTTAGATCTCATTCTCTTTATTCTTTGCAAGTGTCCTAGTGGTTTTGATATATGGTTTCCATTATGTTTGTATATAACGTTTTTGGCAAATAGCAGTCTATATTTAGATGATGGCATTTATGTTTCTTTTCTCCTCTCCTCTCCTCCCCATGTTTCATGTATTATTTTATATTATATCCTTTTTGTGTGAGTTCCTTGACTTTTTACAGAAATATTAATATTTACTGCTTTTGTGTTTTTCCTGTCTTTATGTTATTACTTTTGGTCTCTACTTTCCACTCAAAGTGTCCCTGCTAATATTTTTCTAATATTCTAATATTAGAAAATATTCTAGTATTCTAAAATTCAATATTCTAATATTATTTTTTAGTTTTGTTTGGAAACTCTTTATCTCTCCTTCCTTTCTAAATGATAATCTTGCTTGATTGAGTAATATTTTCTACCCATTTTTCCCATTTAGCACTTTGACTATATCATGATACTCTCCTCTGGCTTGCAATGTTTCTGTTGAAAAATCTCTTCCTAGCTTTAAAGGTTTCCCTTTGTAAGTTAAGAGCTTCTTTTGTCTTATTGCTTTTAAGATTTTTTTTCATGATTGGATTTTGCAAATTTAATTATAATATGTCTTGGGGTGGATCTACTTTTGTTGATTTTGATGGGAGTTTTCTGTGCCTTATTGATCTGGATGTCTGTATCCTTCCCCAGATTAGGGAAGTTTTAAGGTATTGTTTATTCAAATAAGTTTTCTGTCCCCTTTTCTCTCTCTTGTTCTTCTGGGACTCCTATAGTAAAAATATTATTACATTTGATGAAGTCACTGAGTTCCTTTACTCTTCTCCTTTCACATAATTCTTTCTCTCTTTTAACTTCGATGCTTTCCATTACTTTATCTTTTAGGTCATTAATTTGTTCCTATGCTTATTCCAGCCTGCTCTTCATTGCAGCTACTGTGTTTTTAATCTAGTTTATTGCAGTCTTCATCTCAGATTGATTCATTTTTTACTCCTAACTCTGTATAAGTGTTTCACTGATGTCATCCATTGTTTTCTCAAGGCCAGTGTGTATCCTTATAATCATTTCTTTAAATTCATCATCAGACATATTACTTGTATCTGTTTTGCTTAGATTTCTGGCCAACACATTATTTTGTTCTTTAATTTGGGGTAAATTCCCTACACATTTTGTCTAAGTCTCTGCCTTCTTTGTTAGAAAAGCAAGTTTTGTCTCTTGCACCTGAAGGTCATGACCTTATGAAGAAGAGGTTGTATAGTATAGTATCTAGGGCCTGGTGCTTCAGGGAGTGTGTCCATTGTATGTTGTGTGCACTCTGCAGTTGTGTTCTGGCTGTTCTGTCCTTCAGACCAGTCATTTGTAGTGGCTCTCTTTGCTTGCTGTGGTCAGTGTTTGATCCCTCGCCTGAAAAATGGTATTTTAACCAGATGTGCTTTCATCTGCCTGTGAAGTGAATCCTGTTACACCTTCCACCACAAATGAAGTCCTGTAAAACTCTGTGAAACTTGGTGTGGGCAGGAGTTTGTGCTGATCTTCAGTATACTATGTAGGCATTGATGCAAGAAGGGCAGTCCAATCACAGAATGTTGGATAGTGGGGATTAGTATAAGCAAGTTAGGCACTCAGGCCAGCACTATGCTACTTCTTCCTAGTGGATCTGTGTTTATACTGGGTGGTGGGGGAGGGAAATGGCACTAACTACCTCCTTTGTTCCCAGAGAGGTGTCTCCATGAGTGCTGCCTCTCACGGACACTCTGAGAAGAACAAGTAATCTCCCCACAGTGTGCCCCCAGTGCTCTTCAGAAAGCTGTTTCCAGGCTACATGCCCTCAAGTAGTTTGCCTGCCTTCTTTCCAAGAGCAATGAAGTATTCTCTTAGCTCTATCCCATCCAAGCCCACCGACCTTTATAATTCTAGGATTTAAGCCTCACTGGATACAAGAATTTATAAAATGTAGTCCTTCTCACTTTCTTATCTAATGGCCATGGGGAAACATTCTCCTTGTGCATTTCTCTGTGTGCTCTTCTCTCTTTCCTTTATTTGCAACCATGCCTTCCTTGCCTCCACAACATCTATAATGTCTTTCTCTGCTAAACCACATCTCCACACATCATACATTGTTTGATGTAGCTTCTTCTCCCCCTTTAGTTATAGAGTTTGTTCTGATAGTCTTTAGGTCAATTCCTGAAGTATTTAGGATGAGTTGATAGTTTATCTGTTGTATTTGTGGGAAGGCATGAGCCAGGGTAGTCCTCCTACTATTCTGCTGTCATTTCCCTCCCAATTTTCTTTGCTATTAATTTTTAAAAAATATTTTATTTATTTATTTGACAGACAAGGTCACAAGTAGGCAGAGAAGCAGGCAGAGAGAGGAGGAAGCAGGCTCCCTGCTGAGCAGAGACCCACCCCCGATGCGGGGCTCCATCCCAGGACCCTTGGATCATGACCTGAGCCAAAGGCAGAGGCTTTAACTCACTGAGCCACCCAGGCGCCCCCTTTGCTATTAATTTTTAATCACTTTGTCCAACTGCCACATATTGGATAAAATGTTAATTCCAATTATTACATAACTTTGAGAATTAATTTATTTAATGATCAAGAGATATATAAAGAATAAAAGAGGAGTGCCTGTGTGGCTCAGTGGGTTAAGCCTCTGCCTTCCGCTAGGGTCATGATCTTGGGGTCCTTGGATCGAACCCCACATTGGGCTCTCTGCCCAACAAGGAGCCTGCTTCCCCCTCTCTCTGCCTGCCTCTCTGCCTACTTGTGATCTCTCTGTCAAATAAATAAATACAAACAAAATAAAAGACTTATGAGTATGAACACATGGAGCTAACAACAAAGCATTTCAAATCACGCATTTTAGGTAAATATTTTGATGAAATACTGAGAATATTATTCTTAAAACTCTATTGGTTACTTTAGTTAAATATTTTAATTAGTAGAGTTAATTGGCTTCCCTAATAAGATAGGCAATATGCATTTATTCCTTTATTACTCCATGTAAACCTATCATGATGCTGTATGTTAGATCCATGAAGAGAATATTTCTAGAGAATAGAAGACCCTTCTTATTTTTTCTTTTTTTATATATTTTTTATTATATTATGTTAATCACCATCCAGTACCTCATTGATTTTTGATGTAGTGTTCTGTGATTTTTTTTTTTTTTTTTTTTTGCTTATAACATCCAGGGCTCCATGTAATACATACCCTCCATAATATCCATAACCTGGCTCATCCATCCTTCCTGCCAAAACCCTCACTTTGATTCCCGTGGTCCATAGTCTTTCCTGGTTCCTCTCCCCCTCTGATTTCCTCACCTTCATTTTTCTCTTCCTTCTCCTAATGTCTTCCATGTTATTCCTTATGTTCCACAAATAAGTGAAACCATACAGTAATGTCTTTCTCTGTTTGACTCATTTCACTTAGCATTATTTCCTCCAGTTCCATCCATGTTGATGCAGATATTGGGTATTCATCCTTTCTGATGGCTGAGTAATATCCCATTGTATGTATGAACTACCTCTTCTTTATCCATTCATCTGTCCAAGAGCATCTCGATTCCTTCCACAGTTTGGCTATTGTGAACATTGGGGTACATATATCCCTTCTTTTCACTACATCTGTGCCTTTGGGGTAAATAGCAAGCATGCAATTGCTGGATCATAGGGTAGCTCTATTTTTAACTTTTGAGGAAACGCCACACTATTTTCCAAAGTGACTGTACCAGCTTACATCCCCAAAACAGTGTAAGAAGGTTGTCCTTTCTCCACATCATCACCAACATATGTTGCTTCTCATCTTGTTAATATTAACCATTCTGACTGGAGTAAGGTGGAATCTCACTGTGGTTTGGATTTGTATTTCTCTGATGGCTAGTGATATTGAACTTTTTTTTTTCATGTGTTTGTTAGCCACTTGCATATCTTCTTTGGAGAAATGTTTGTTCATGTCTTCTGTCCATTTCTTGACTGGGTTCTTTGTTTTTTGGATCTTGAGTTTGAGAAGTACTTTATAGGTCTTGGATACCACCCTTTATCTGTAATGTCATTTGTAATTTTTTTCCCATTCCATGGGTTACCTCTTTGTTTGCTGACTATTTCCTTTCCTGTGCAGAAGCTTTTTATCTTGGTGAAGTCCCAGAAGTTCATTTTTGCTTTTGAGTTTTGCTTTTGCCTTTGAGACACGTTTTGAAAGAAGTTGCTGCTACCAATGTAGAAAAGGTTACTGCCTGTGTTCTCCTCTAGGATTTTGTCTCACATTGAGGTCTTTCATACATTTTGAGTTTATCTTTGTATATGGTGTAAGAGAATGATCGAGTTTCAGTCTTCTGTATATAGCTGTCCAATTTTCCAGCACCATTTAATAAAGATACTGTCTTTTTTCCATTGGGTATATTTTACTGCTTTGTCAAAGAGTAATTGACGATTTGAGGTTTCATGTCTGGGCTCTCTATTCTGTTCCATTGATCTATGTTTCTTCTCCTCCTCCTCCTCCACCACCTCCTCCTCCTCTTCCTTCTTATTCTTTGTGTGTGTGTGTGTGTGTGCACCAGTACCATGCTGTCTTGATGATCACAGCTTTGTAATATAGCTCTAAATCAGGCAACATGATACCCCCAGCTTTGTTTTTCTTTTTCAACATTTCCTTGGCGATTCAGGGTCTTTTCTGGTTCCATACAAATTTTAGGATTATTTTTTCCAGCCCTTTGAAAAATGCCATTGGTATTCTGATTGGAAAGGCATTGAAAATACAGATTGTTCTGGGCAGCATAGACATTTAAACGTTCTGGGCAGCATAGACATTTAAACAATGTTTATTTTACCAGTCCATGAGCATGGAATGTTTTTCCATCTTTTTGTGTCTTCTTCATTTTCTTTCATAAGTGTTCTATAGTTTCTAAGATACAGATCTGTTACCTCTTTGGTTAAGTTTATTCCAAGGAATCTTAAGCTTTTTGATGCTATTGTAAATGGATTCCCTAATTTCTCTTTCTACAGTTACATTATTAGTGTATAGGAAAGTAACTGATTTCTGTGGATTGATTTTTTAGAGATTTTATTTATGTACATATGTATGTATGTATGTATGTATTTGACAGAGATCACAGTAGGCAGAGTGGGGGGAGGGAGCAGGCTCCCTGCTGAATAGAGACCCTGGGATCATGACCTGAGCTGAAGACAGAGGCTTTAACCCACTGAGCCACCCAGGCTCCCCTGTGGATTGATTTTTTTTTTAAATACTGCCACATTACTGAATTGCTATATGAGTTCTAGTAATTTGTGGGTAGAGTCTTTTTGGTTTTCCACATAATGTATCATGTTATCTGCAAAGAGGGGCAGTATGATTTCTTCTTTGCCTATTAGAATACATTTTATTTCTTTTTGTTGTCTGATTCCTGTTCCTATGACTTCTAGTACAGTGTTGAAAAATAGTGGTGAGAATGGGCATCCTTGTCTTCTTCCTGATCTCAAATGGTGCTGTCAGCTGTTCCCCATTGAGAATGATATTCACTGTGGGTTTTTCATAGATGGATTTTATGAATTTGAGGATTGTTCCTTCTATCCCTATACTCTGAAGAGTTTTAAAAAGGAAAAGGTGCTGCTTTTTCTGCACCAATTGGGAGGACCATGTGGTTCTTGTTTCTTCTCTTATTTATGTGGCAAATCACATTGATTGATTTGCAAAAGTTGAACCACCCTTGCAAACCAGGGATAAATCCCACCTGGTTATGGAGGATAATCCTTTTAATGTACTGTTGGATCCTATTAGCTAGGATCTTGTTGAGAATTTTGGCATCCATATTCATCAGGGATATTGGTCTGTAGTTCTCCTTTTTGATGGGGTCTTGGTTTTGGGATCAAGGTAATGATGGTCTCAGAGAATGATTTTTGGATGTTTTCTTTCTGTTTCTATCTTTTGGGATAGCTTCAGAAGAATAGGTAGTGTTTCTTCTTTGAATATTTGGTAGAATTCCCCAGGAAATCCATCAGGCCCTAGAATCTTTTTTTGGGAGATTTTTCTCACTACTTCAAACTCTTTACTAGTTATTGCTCTATTCAGGTTGTTAATTTCTTCCTGCTTCAGTCTTGGTGGTTTATAGGTTTTCAGGGAGGCATCTATTTCATTCAGTTTGCTTAATTTATTGCAATATAGTTGTTGATAATAATTTCTGATAATTGTATTTCCTTCGTGTTAGTCATAATCGCTCCCCTTTCATTCATAATTTTGTTAATTTGGGCCCTTCCTCTTTTCTTTTGGATAATTCTGGCCAGTGGTATATCGATAGTATTAATTCTTTCAAGGAACCAACACCTTGTTTCATTGATCTGCTCTACTGTTTCTGTTTTTTAATTCATTGATCTCTGCTCTACTCTTTTTATTTTCTTTTCAGTGTAACAGTATTCATTGTTTTTGCACCACACCCAGTGCTCCATGCAATCTGTGCCCTCTCTAATACCCACCACCTGGTTCCCCCAACCTCCCACCCCCCCCGCCCCTCAAAACCCTCAGGTTGTTTTTCAGAGTCCATAGTCTTTCATGGTTCACCTCCCCTTCCAATTTCCCTCAACTCCCTTCTCCTCTCCATCTCCCCTTATCCTCCATGCTATTTGTTATGCTCCACAAATAAGTGAAACCATATGATAATTGACTCTCTGCTTGACTTATTTCACTCAGCATCATCTCTTCCAGTCCCGTCCATGTTGCTACAAATGTTGGGTATTCATCCTTTCTGATGGAGGCATAATACTCCATAGTGTATATGGACCACATCTTCCTTATCCATTCATCCATTGAAGGGCATCTTGGTTCTTTCCACAGTTTGGCAACAGTGGCCATTGCTGCTATAAACATTGGGATACAGATGGCCCATCCTTTCACTACATCTGCATCTTTGGGGTAAATACCCAGTAGTGCAATTGAAGGGTCATAGGGAAGCTCTATTTTTAATTTCTTGAGGAATCTCCAATGTTTTCCAAAGTGGCTGCACCAACTTGCGTTCCCACCAACAGTGTAAGAGGGTTCCCCTTTCTCCACATCCCCTCCAACACATGTTGTTTCCTGTCTTGCTAATTTTGGCCATTCTAACTGGTGTAATGTGGTTTTAATTTGAATCTCCCTAATGGCTAGTGATGATGAACATTTTTTCATGTGTCTGATAGCCATTTGTATGTATTCACAGGAGAAGTATCTGTTCATATCTTCTGCCCATTTTTTAATATGATTGTTTTGTTTTGTGTGTGTTGAGTTTGAGGAGATCTTTATAGATCCTGGATATCAACCTTTTGTCTGTACTGTCATTTGCAAATATCTTCTCCCATTCCGTGGGTTGCCTCTTTGTTTTGTTGACTGTTTCCTTTGCTGTACAGAAGCTTTTGATCTTGATGAAGTCCCAAAAGTTCATCTTCGCTTTTGATTCCTTTGCCTTTGGAGACATATCCTGAAAGAAGTTGCTGTGGCCGATATTGAAGAGGTTACTACTTATGTTCTCCTCTAGAAATCTGATGGATTCCTGTCTCACATTGAGGTCTTTTATCCATTTTGAGTTTATCTTTGTGTATGGTGTAAGAGAATGGTCAAGTTTATTCTTCTACATATAGCTGTCCAGTTTTCCCAGCACTATTTATTGAAGAGACTTTTTTCCACATATATTTTTTCCTGTTTTGTCAAGGATTATTTGCCCATAGAGTTGAGGGTCCATATCTGGGCTCTCTACTCTGTTCCACTGGTCTATGTGTCTGTTTTTATGCCAGTACCATGCTGTCTTGGTGATCACAGCTTTGAATAAAGCTTGAAATCAGGTAACGTGATGCCTCCAGTTTTATTTGTGTTTTACAACATTTCCTTAGCGATTCGGGGTCTCTTCTGATTCCATCCAAATTTTCGGATTATTTACTCCAGCTCTTTGAAAAATACCAGTGGAAGTTTGATCGGAATGTCATTAAAAGTATAGATTGCTCTAGGCAGTATAGACATTTTAACAATGTTTATTCTTCCAATCCAAGAGCATGGAATGGTCTTCCATCTTTTTGTGTCTTCTTCAATTTCTTTCATGAGTGTTCTGTAGTTCCTCGAGTACAGATCCTTTACCTCTTTGGTTAGGTTTATGCCCAGGTATCTTATGGTTCTTGGTGCTATAGTAAATGGAATAGATTCTCTAATTTCCCTTTCCTTATTTTCATTGTTAGTGTATAAGAAAGCCACTGATTTCTGTACATTGACGTTGTATCCTGCCACGTTGCTGAATGGCTGTATGAGTTCTAGTAGTTTGGGGGTGGAGTCTTTTGGGTTTTCCATATAAAGAATCATGTCATCTGCGAAGAGAGAGAGTTTGACTTCTTCATTGCCAATTTGGATACCTTTTATTTCTCTTTGTTGTTGGATTGCTGTTGCTAGGACTTCAAATACTATGTTGAACAAGAGTGGTGAGAGTGGGCATCCTTGTCATGTTCCTGATCTCAATGGGAAGGCTGAAAGCTATTTCCCATTGAGGATGATATTTGCTGTGGGTCTCTCATAGATAGATTTTATGAAGTTCAGGAATGTTCCCTCTATCCCTATACTTTGAAGCGTTTTAATCAGGAACAGATGCTGGATTTTGTCAACTGCTTTTTCTGCATCAATTGAGAGGACCATGTGGTTCTTCTCTCTTCTCTTATTAATATGTTCTATCACATTGATTGATTTGTGAAGGTTGAACCATCTGGTCATGGTGGATAATCTTTTTAATGTGCTGTTGGATCCTGTTTGCTAGGATCTTGTTGAGAATGTTAGCATCCATATTCATCAGTGATATTGGTCTGAAATTCTCCTTTTTGGTAGGGTCTTTGCCTGGTTTGGGGATCAGGATAATGCTGGCTTTATGGAAAGAGTCTGGAAGTCTTCCTTCTGCTTCAATTTTTTGAAACAGCTTCAGGAGAATAGGTGTTATTTCTTTGAAAGTTTGGTAGAATTCCCTAGGGAATCCATCAGGTCCTGGGCTCCTGTTTTTTTGGAGGTTTTTGATCACTCTTTCAATCTCGTTACTAGATATCGGTCTATTCAGGTTGTCAATTTCTTCCTGGTGAAATTTGGGGAGTTTACGGTTTTCCAGAATGCATCTGTTGCATCTAGGTTGCTTAGCTTATTGGCATATAACTGTTGATAATAACTTCTGATGACTGTTTCTCAGTCATTCCTTGGTGTTAGTTGTGATCTTTCCCTTTTCATTCATAATTTTAGTAATTTGGGCTTTCTCTCTTTTCTTTTGGATTAGTGTGGCCAATGGTTTATCGATTTTATTGATTCTTTCAAAAAACCAACTTCTAGTTTCATTGATACTTTCTACTGTATCTCTGGTTTCTACCTCATTGATCTCAGCTCTAATCTTGATTATTTCCCTTCTTATGTGTGGAGTTGGGTTTGATTTGTTTTTGATTCTCCAGTTCTTTAAGGTGTAGAGACAGCTGGTGTGTTCTGGATTTTTCAATTTCTTTGAGCGAGGCTTGGATGGCTATGTATTTCCCCCTTAGGACCGCCTTTGCTGTATCCTATAGGTTTTGAACTGAAGTGTCTTCATTCTCATTGGTATCCATGAATTGTTTAAGTTCTTCTTTGATCTCCTGGTTGATCCAAGCATTCTTAAGCAAGGTGGTCTTTAACTTCCAGGTGTTTGAGTTCCTTCCAAACTTTTCCTTGTGATTGAGCTCCAGTTTCAAAGCATTGTGATCTGAGAATACGCAGGGAATAATCTCAGTCTTTTGGTATCGGTTGAGTCCTAACTTGTGAGCCAGTATGTGATCTATTCTTGAGAAGGTTCCATGTGCACTTGAGAAGAATGAGTATTCTGTTGTTTTAGGGTGGAAAGTTCTGTATATATCAATGACGTCCATCTGGTCCAATGTGCCATTCAATGCTCTTGTTTCTTTATTGATTTTCTGCTTCGATGATCTATTTTTGAGAGAGGCATGTTAAGATCTCCTACTATTAGTGTATTCATATCATATGACTCTTTATCTTGCTTAACAGTTTTCTTATGTAATTGGCTGTTCCCATATTGGGGGCATAGATATTTACAATTGTTAGATCATCTTGGTGGATAGTCCCTTTAAGAATTATGTAGTGTCCTTCTGTATCTCTGACTACAGTCTTTAGTTTAAAATCTAATTTATCTGATATGGGAATCGCTACCCTGGCCTTCTTTTAAGGCCATTGGCATGAAAGATGCGTCTCCATCCTTTCACTTTCAGTCTGGGTGTATCTTTAGGTTCAAAATGGGTCTCTTGGAGACAACATATGGATGGGTCCTGTCGTTTTATCCAATCTGCAACCCTGTGCCATTTTATGGGCGCATTTAGGCCATTCACATTGAGAGTGGTTATTGATAGATACGTTTTTATTGACATCGTGTTACCTTTGAAGTCTTTCTTTCTGTAGATTATCTCTATATTTCTGTTCAATGCTTTTCTTAGATTTTTCCTCTTTTATAGAACCCCCCTTCATATTTCCTGCAGTGTCAGCTTGGTGGTTGCATAGTCTTTTAAGCCTTGCCAGTCTTGGAAACTCTTTATCTCTCCATCCATTTTGAATGTCAGTCTTGCTGGATAAAGTATTCTTCACTGCATGTTCTTCTCATTTAGTGCCCTGAATATATCTTGCCAGCCCTTTCTGGCTTTCTAGGTTTCGGTGGACAGGTCTGACGTTATTCTGATGGGCTTTCCTCTGTAAGTAAGGAGCCTCTTTGTCCTAGTGGCTTTCAAGAGATTTTATCTACAATTATGATTCTTCAATTTGACTACGAGGTGCCTTGATGTTTTTTGGAATCTATAATCTTGGGTGGAGACCGTTCGGCCTCTAGTACATGAATGCTCGTTCCATTCACGAGATTGGGAAAATTTTCATGAAGAACTTGTTCCACTATACCTTCTAGACTTCTTTCTTTCTCCTCCCCTTCAGGGATTCCAATAATTCTGGTGTTGGAACGTTTCATGGCATCACTTATTTCCCTGATTCTGTTTTCGTGGCTTCTAAGCTCTTTGTTCCAGGCTTCCTCCTGATCCTTTCTCTCTATCTGTTTGTCCTCCAGATCACTAATTCTATCTTCTGTCTCAGTTACCCTAGCTTTGAGAGAATTTAGATTAGATTGGAACTCATTGAGAGCATTGTGAACCTCATCCCTGGTAGCTTTCAGCTCTGCCCTAACATTGTGAACATCATCCCTGTTCGCTTTCAGTTCTGCCCTAATCAATTCCATTTGGTCATTCATGGCTTTCTCCAACCTAGCTATTGCCTGAATAATTTAGCCTGAATTCCCTTTCTGACATATTGTCTATGTTGATAGCCATTAGCTCTGTTGTAGAAGGCCCATCCTCTGTATTTTTCTTCTCTTGGGCATTCCTCCTGCTAGTCATTTTGGTGAGAGATGACTGAATAGATGTAGCTGGATGTATCAAGCGTGGTGCAGTCAAGGTGTACCCTGGAATGCTTCTGAGCAATCAGGGTTCCCCGCCCACATGAGAGAAAAAAGAAAAGAAAAAGAAAAAAAAAAGAGGGAGAGAATCAGGAAAAAAAGGGAAGATTAAAGAGAAGGTTCAGCCCAAATGGGCCCCAAGGTAAGACTGATGAAGTATACAAAGAAAAACAGACAAACAATAAGACTGATAAAAGTATATGACAAGAGAAAAAAATATATATATACATATATATAGGCAAATAAAGGAAGAACCTCATCAAAAAGAACCCCAAGTATAAGATTTATATACTATCAGGACAAACACAAAAACACAGAAACACTGGTGGAAGAAAAAGATGGAAGAGTGGTTATAAATTCTCAGTGTGGGCAAGGAAGGTTGTTTTGATTCTTCCTGGATGTATCTTGATATGTTTTTTAAAGGACTCAACTTTCCTAAGTTAAAGGCGGATTAAAAATTGGTTTACCTAAGGGGTAGCATTGATTGGGGAAAGGGGATTACTTTGAAGTTTCACTCTTTATGAATATTAGAAAATAAAAATAAAAAAAGAATAAACTAGACTAAACTGAAATTTAGAAAAAAAATTAAGAAAATAGAGATGCAAAAGAAAAACACAGGTCTATGTATCAAAAAGTTCAGGTTAGAACTTTATTATGGAATTTGATGTACTGGACATCTCACTGTGATGGTAAATAGGTTAAAAAATTATCTATATTAAAAAAAATGAACCAGAATAGTGGGAACGAGTTAAAAATAAAAGTTGTCCTATGAAGTAGTGGTGCTTGTTCTCTTGTCGTCTTTTTTTTTTTTTTTTTTTTTTTTTTTTCTTTTGCCTTTACCAGTTTTGGTGTTTTTTTTAGGTTTAGAGGAAAGCAAACTGCACCCTGACCTCCCTCTCAGAGAGAAGCCTCAGCCTGGTCCCTTGTGGGTGTTGCAGAGGCCATATAAATTCTCCCTTGGCTGCTGGCAGAGCAGATTCTGAGTCGCGTTCCCTGGGGATGCAGGATCTTTAGCATGTACCCAAAACCACGGCAGCGGCAGCTGTCTGGGCAGCTCCTGACCACCAGAGAGGTTCCAAGCAGCGATTGCACACTGAGATTTTCCTGCTGGCCTGGGCTGGGAGTGCCTGGTCTTTCTGGTGTAAGAGCGCCGGGCTTGCACGCACCTCTCTCAGGGGAGGCTGTGGGTCCCTCGTGCGTCTCAGGCTCTGGTAGCCGGGCACAGGTCGGAGAGCACCAGGCTGGGCCTTCACGCCCCTCTCTCAGGGGAGGGTTTTTGGCGCGCACATGTCTCAGGCTCTGGAACAATGGCACAGGTCTAAGAGCGCTGGGATGGGCCTTTGTGCACCTCTCTCGGGGAGGGTGAGGGGCATGCACGTCTCAGGCTCTGTAGCATGGCTTGGCATTCTGCCATCTGGCGAGGCTCCCAGCCCCTCACAGGAGCCAGACCCCACGCATTCTCGGGAGCGGTGGTGGCTTAGGGACTGAGACCTGGTTTCTCCACCGCACTCTCTCTGGCTCAGTGCCAGGGGAGGCTATCCTGGGTCTGGGGACTTAAGCCCCTGTCCCTAGCTGCCCCGATTCCCACAATTTCCCCCTCTCACGATCCTTTGCCCTTTCTGAGTGCTTTCAACCAGTCTCCAAGTTTATGCTGGTCCCCAAATGCAGGGCACTCTCGTATTAGGGGTATTACTTTCCAATCGGTCACCTCTGGTGGCTCCCTCCCCCTTTTGTTTATCTTCTGATATCAGTCCAACGTTCCCACTCTGCTTTACCTGCTTTACCACTGGCATCTTCTGCCCCTGTAGAGATCCAGACGTATATAATTCTGATCTCAGGTTGATTTCATGGGTGATCGGAGTTCTTTTGTTGGTAATCAGCTCACTTTAAGGTATAGGTTGAAACAGCACCTCCTCCTACTTCCCCGCCATCTTGTCTCCTCCTCTGCTCTACTCTTGTATCCATTCTCATGTGTGGGTTAGGCTTAATTTGTTGTTGATTTTCCAGACTTTTAAGGTGTAAAGAGAGTTGGTATATTCGGGATTTTTCAATTTTCTTTTTCTTTTTCTTTTTCTTTTCTTTCTTTTTTTTTTTTTGAGTGAGGCTTGGATGGCAATGTATTTCCCCCTTAAGACCATCTTTGCCATATCCCATTGGTTTGGGACAAATGTGTTTTTGGTCTCATTGGTTTCCATCAATTGTTTAAGCTCCTCTTTGATTTTCTGGCTTACCCACCATTCTTGAGCAGTATTGTCTTTAGCTTCCAAGTGTTTGAATTTCTTCCATAATTTTTCTTATCATTGAGTTCTAGTTTCACAGTGTTTTGGTCTGAGAATATGCAGTGTGTAATCTCAATCTTTTGGTATTGGTTGAGCCCTGATTTGTGACCCAGTATGCGGTCTATTCTGGAGAAAGTTTCTTGTGTGCTCATAGAGTGACTATTCTGTTGTTTTAGGGTGGAATGCTCTGTATATATCTATGAGGTCCATCTGGTTTGGCGTGTTATTCAGAGTTCTTGTTTCTTTGTTGATTTTCTGCTTAGATTATCTGTCAATTGCTGAGAATGCAGTGTTAAGATCCCCTAAAATTAACATATTCTAATCAATATTTCCCTTTATTTTGATTGACAGTTGGCTTATGTAGTTGGCTGCTCCCATATTGGGGACATAGATATTTAGATTGTTAGATCTTCTTGTTGCATAGACTCTTTAGGAATTATAAGGTGTCTTTCTTTATCTCTAAGAACAGCTTTTAGCTTAAAATATAATTTGTCTCATATGAGAATTCTTCTCTGGCTTTCTTTTGAAGTCTGTTGACATGAAAGATCATTCTCCATCCTTTCACTTCCAGTTTGGATGTATATTTAGGTTCAAAATTATCTTTTGTAGACAGCATATGGATGGGTCCTGTCTTTTTATCCAATCTTCAACCCTGTGCCATTTCATAGGAACATTTAGGCCATTCATGTTGAGAATGATTATTGAAAGATAAGATTTTAATTTCATCATGTTGCCTGTGAAGTCCTTGTTTTTATAGATTGCATATTTCTGTTTTATATTACTCTTGGAGTCTCTCTTCTTCTATAGAACCTCCTTTCATATTTCTTATAGCACTGGCTTAGTGGTCACATACTCTTTTAAACCTTGCTGGTTGTTGAAGCTCTTTATCTCTCCATCCATTCTGAATGACAGCCTTGCCAGATAAAGTGTTCATGGTGGCTTGTTCTTCTAATTTAGTACACTGAATATGTCTTGCCAGCCTTTTCTGGCTTGCCAGGCCTCTGTGAACAGGTCTGACATTATTCTGATGTTCCTCCCTCTGTAGATAAGAAATATCTTCCCCCTCACCGATTTCAAGATTGTTTCATTGGATCTAAGATTTGCAAATTGTACTATTATATGTTGTGGTGTTGATCTGTTTTTGATGATCTTGGGAGGGGTCCTTTCTGCCTTTAAAGCCAGAATGCATCCTTCCTTCCCCAGATTAGGCAAGTTCTGAACTATGATTTGCACAAATATATCTTCCAGGCCTCTCCCTCTCTCTACCCATTCAGGGATCCCAATAATTCTGATGTTGGAATGTTTCATTCTGTCACTAATCTCTCAGTTTGATTCCTTGGGTTTTAACTTATTTTTTCCCATGCCACCTCAATTTCCATCTTTTCTATTGTCTTATCTTCTATGTCACTAATTAGTTCTTTTGCCTCCTTTACCCTGTGGTCAGAGTATCCAGTTTAGTCAGCATTTCATTTATAACATTTTAAAATTTGGCCTGATTAGGTCTCATTTCTGCCCTTAGAGAGTCTATATTCTTGTTAATATTTTTCTCATGTCTCTTGATAATTTACTCTGAAGTCAGTTTCAAACATCTTAGTTATATCCATATCCATTAGTTTTGTGGCAGAGGCCACATTCTATGCTTCTTTCCTTTGTTGGCATTTCCTCTTCTTAGTCATTCTTTTGAGGGGTGGTTGAGGGAATGTACAGAGTCCAAATTAATGACCACAATCCAAGCAAGATGCACCTGTTTTATAGGGACCTTAGGGTTGTTGGACTTTTGTTCTTCCTGCCTGTCTTCTTGGGGAGGGTCCTGCCATGCTGTTACTCAGGCATCCCTGTTTGGGCACAGTTGCTCTGCCCCTGTTGGGGGATGGGTTCAGTTAAAACCATTTTTGTGTGACCTTTTGTTCTCTTCTGACTTTCTCTAGTGGCTTTCCATGTCTCTTCCAAGATTCAGAGCAGAAGTGACTGTATCCAAACTTCTGTCTCAGAACAGAGAGATTGCAATCTGATCTTCACTGAGCTCTCCAGACTACACTGTCTCCATTTCTGTCTGTGTTGCTAAAAACTGCAGTGTCCTGGGTTATACACCCCACAGCCACACTCCCAGCCCTCACTTCCTGGTCTGGGCAAGTCTCTACCCTTTGTGTTTCTTAAACCACCAGCTGCCCCTGGTTTGCACACATGCCCCCAAAGGTCCAGGTGTCAGTCTGGGGGCTGCCCTAAATTTCTTTCCCCACTGCTACTTGTCTGGGAGTCTGTGCCATGTCCCCAGAATGGGAGGCTTTTTTGTTCCCGTGTTATTTCACCTTCTGTCTAAAGCACTTAAAGCAGCTCCCTCCCCTTTCTGTTTATTCTCAGATATCTGCCTGTGGAATTGTGGCTCCCCACTTCATACTTCAAGACAAAACACTGGAGATATTCTCATTGTGGAATATATAAAGATATATCTTCTTACATCTCAAGCTGATTTCGTGGGTGTTCAGAATGGTCTTGTAGATATCTAGCTCAGTTCAGGGGACAAGTTGAAATAGAGTCCCCTACTATTCTGCTATATTTTTCCTCCCTGAAAGAAGACATTTCTTAATGGAATACACAAATATATGTCCTAGACTTCCTAAGCCACCATATAAACATTGAAGCCTAAGTATTTTAAAACTTTATGTTTAAGACTGTTTTAAATTTTATGTTTACTTTATTTTTAGTAGCCTCAGCCTTTCAAAAGCTTGTAAAAACTTTACAAAATAGGAAAAATACTAATAATTTGTTCATTTATTATAGATTTATAATTACAGTTTAAAAATAAATAATATTCTTCTGTTATTATTATTTTATGCATTTATTTGATAATAATATATAAATATAATATATATAAATATAAAATATAATATATTTATTATATTATTTTATGCATTTATTTTTAATCCCAATGTAATTAGCATAGAGTGTTATATTAATTTCAGGTTTATATTTAATTTCAATGTCATACAATGTCATACATTACACAGCATTCATCACAATAAGTGCACTCTTAAACCCCTTCACATATTTCACCCATCTCCACACCCACCTACCATCTGACAACCATCAGTTTCTCTTTATTTAAAAGTATGCTTTTTTGTTTCTCTTTTTTGTTGTTTATTTTGTTTCTTAAACTCCACATATGTGTGAAATCATATAGTATTTGTCTTTTTCTAACTGACTTATTTCATAACCTCTTGATCCATTCATGTTTTTGGCAATAGCACAATTTCATTCTTATTGTGGCTGAGTAAATTCCATTTATAGATATATTTTTTCACATATTCTGAGATATGCACATTTTTATTCATATATATGTTCACATAATCACATATTCTTTACCCTGTCATCTACCAGTGGACAACTGTGTTGCTTCCATCTCTTGGTTATTATAAATAATACTGCAATAAACATACTGGTGCACGCATTTTGTTTTGCATTAGCATTTCCATTTTCTTTGGCTAAATACTGAATAGTGGAATTGATGAATCATATGGGGGTTCTATTTTTAATCTTTAAGGAACCTCCATTGTGTTTTCCACAGTGGCTGCAACAGTTTGCATTCCCACCAACATTCCCACCAACAGTCATAGCGGTTCCTTTTTTTTTTTTTTTTTTTTTGTTTTTTTTGTTGTGAAGTGTTATCTCATTGTGGTTTTTTAAAATATTTTATTTATTTATTTATTTGAGAGATCAAGAGCAAGAGCGAGAGAGAGAGTGCACAAGAATGGGGAAGAGGCAAAGGAAGGAGAAGCAGGTCCCTCGCAGAGCAAAAATCCCAATATGGGGCTTGATCCCAGGACTTTGGGATCATGGCCTAAGCCATAGGAAGATGTTTAACTGAGCCACTCATTGTGGTTTTGATGAGCATTTCCCTGATGATAGAGATGTTGAGAATTTTTTCATGTCTGCTGGCTATCTTTGACTTCTTTGGAAAAATGTTCATGTCTTAGGGTTGCCTGGTTGGTTCAATGTATTAAGCTCCAACTCATGGATTTGACTCAGGTCATGATCTCAGTGTTATGAGATTAAGTTCCATATCGGGCTCCACACTGGGCATGAAGCCTGGTTAAGATTCTCTCTCCTTCTCCCTTTGTCTGAGCCACCCTCCCTGTCTAAAAAGAAAAAAAAAATGTGTTCTGCCCATTTTTTTTTGTTCTGCCCATTTTAATTGCATTATTTGTTTTCTGTTACTAAATTGATATCAGGTTTGGAAATTCTTTTCTAGATATGTCTTCTTTGGCAAAGAGTAAAAAATAAAATTAAACTATTTGGACTACACCAGAATTGAAAGTTTTTGCACAGCAAAGGAAACCATCTACAAAGACAACTCATTGAATGGGAGAAGATATTTGCAAGTGATTTATCTAATAAGGGGTTAATATCCAAAATATATAAAAAACTTAAACAATTCTTTTTTTTTAACTTCACATTCCAGAAATCTGGGCCATGTGTATGATCTACAATAAAAAATATATATATATATAAAAGCATCTCTCTATATGTGAATTTGACAACCATTTTTTTTCTTTCCTTTGCATGTGAATTTTAGGAAAGGATAATTCCAGTATTAATATGTTTGTTCCAATATGAAATCTCCAACTATATTGTAGTTTATTTGGTTTTCACCAACTGATCATAATCAGTTCCAAACTGACTAAAATGCTGAACACTTAGCATAAACCCACTAATGATAAGAGCAAAAGAGAAGGGTTATTGTTAGTGTACATTATTGACAATAATACATCTTGATCCATAGGAACTGTAAGAGTAAAATTGGAGGCTTAAAAAAAATCACTACTGTTATTGCTAAAATCTCTAGGTTCCCTTACCAATTTTTTTTAAAGATTTTATTTATTTATTTGACAGAGAGAGATCACAAGTAGGCAGAGAGGCAGGAAGAGAGAGAGAGAGGAGGAACAGGCTCCCTGCTGAGCAGAGAGCCCAATGCAGGACTCAATCCCAGGACCCTGAGATCATGACCTGAGCCGAAGGCAGAGGCTTAACCCACTGAGCCACCCAGGTGCCCCGTCCCTCACCAATTTTACTTAGTTCAAAGCACAGAAAATTATTGGTCAATATTTTCCCTCTTTCTTCTAAGTCCTATTACTTAACACTTGATATTTAGCTGGATCCACTGACTAAAACTTTACCAAAATGCAACAGTCTTCTTATTGGAAATACCAACAAATAAGTGAAAAATGAATTCATCCATAATAATGAAGCTTTATCCTTCTCTTTTAAATGATGTGTATGTCAAATAAGTTAATTCAAATTACTGCCCATGTGATATTGAAATTTTAGTCATCACTTTCTCCTACTCCTAACTGTACACTTTACCTCAAACACAAACATGCATGTTATGTAGACTCCTTCCTTTCTAGTAAATAATAAATCTCATTTTTATTCTGTATTTGAAGCCTACGTAAGGAGCTACTTTTTGACAAATATGTGGAAACTTAACACAGGTAGAAGTCAGCAGGATATCAAAATATGAACACCAAAATAAAATATACTGGATGATTCTCTTTGTGATACTCTATTATTATTTTCACTGGTGACAGCTTAGTTTAAAATTGTATTATTATGGTACATGACACCAAAGCTTGCTTTTTATAAGTGAATTTGTAAAAATAATTCTCCATACTCCTCCCCCTCATTCTGTGGTAATAATGTTGGCCTTTGTACCTTCTCTGTGAATTCTAAGATTAAACATAGTGCATAACAAGAAAAAAGTTAGTAATTCCTTAAAAAACAGCCTCATATATCTGACATAGAACCAATAAGTAATATTAAGTACTGATTATGGAATTCATAGTCAAATATAGTGCTATGATAAAGGTCCTATGGTCTATAGCCATGCCAAAAAATAAATGCACACAGATATTTAAATAAATACTTCTTTGTATGCTATTTTATATAAACAACTGTGTTATATATTGTCTTTGCCTTTCAGGAGCTTACTCTAAAGTAAATGTTTGGCATATAACAATGTAACACATTAAGTTTAACTTTCATTATCAAATACAGAGAAACACCAAACATGGATGTGCTGAAAAAAATTTCTTTTAACTTCCAAAATGGTCAATCTAAAATTATAGTATTATATATTGTTGGCTTCTCCTGAACAATTATTTGTTGACTATTTGTGATAAAACTATGAGGAAGTCGAGAAAGACTCCACATCATTTATTTTCTCAATAGATCAAGACCTATATGCAACCCTATGTTTATGGCAGCATTATTTACAACAGTCAAGGTATGTACTTTCAATTTTAAAGCACTTCTGGAATTCTACTGCTTAATATAATGTGTCTAGAAATGCAGCCAGTATAACATCCTGTCCTCAGTGTATCAGTATCTAAAAAAGAAGGAATGCCTGGGTGGCTCAGTTGGTTAAATGTCCATCTCTTGGTTTGGCTCAGGCCATGATCTCAGGGTCATGAAATCAAGTACTGCACTGGATTCCACACTAGGCATGGAGCCAGCTTAAGATTCTCTCTCCCCTTCTACCTTGGGCCCTCCCTCTTTTCCCTCTCATAGATAGATAGATAGGTAGATAGATAAAATCACCATAAAATGTTTACATTTAAGCCAACAACTTCAATTGCTCATAATGTACTCAAGAATCTGATATTCCTGTGCAATTCCCACAAACACATAGTATAAAAAGAAAATTTATTTGACTCAATATTATATTACAAAGAATATTTCATTTAACTCAATATTACATTATAAGTAGATACACATTTTATGTTCAAGTAATCATAAATATCCCTAAAATATTTTGGCTAGAGTACTCTAATTCCATTCACCAAAAATGATTACATGTTTCTACAGTTGTGTGTCAGCAAATTCCTTATTGCATAAACAGCTATCTTCTCCTGGTTCTTTTCAATCTTATCTTTTGCTGTGTACAAGTGATATGCTGCTTTACACTTACATGCTAGCAGAAAATCTTGAGTTCAAAGATCAAATTGCTTTCTTGTTTATTGAACTAAACTTTTAGAGTGCCTACTGATAATCCAACCAGTCCATTATTCTGCTCAATATTTGTCATCTGGGAGTTTAATACAATTCAATATATTCAGTTAGGTTTGAAAATTTAAACACTATTATAGACAATTCATTGGATAGACATATAAGTGAAAGAAGCATGATAATTGTACCTATAAAGTTTAAACTGTAATAGTGGTAAATGAGATAATGTCTTATAGATATAAAACAAGGTAGAAGTACAATTTATTACAGGGGATCTTTTTGTCTTAGGGTGTGAAAAGATGTTCTAAATTGATGCATAGTCCCATAATACTTGCACAAATCAAACATCCATGAATTGAAATACTTCTTTAAATAATTTATTGTGTATATTATCTATCTCCTTCTGATTTATTGCTTCTCTTATTTTGATTTCTAATATACAGTTTTAAGCTTCAGAGTGTCCACCAATGTGATATTCTAATTTTATAGATTACAATTTTATCTTAACTCTACCTTAATCTTTTCAAGCTGAATAGTGCCAAATTTGTGGTCTATTAATATATGGAAGGGAGTCCATCATTTTATTTTTAGTTCTATTTTTATTGTGACAAATGGTAAAAGGATTCTGTGTCCAAATACTATAGTCACAAAATGCACAATTTAGAGATTACTATCCACATTGAAGTTTATAGAATTTTAATATTGTCATAAATAATATTTTAAATTTAAAATGTTTTTCACCCAAAAAGCCAAAAGTCCACCTTAATCGTTATTTGATTTGTTAGAAATTAGAGGGAAGTGGGATATACCATGCATACTCAGAGGAAATTTTTTCTTTGGCTATAGACATTACAAAATAGCTTGAGAGGCAGGGTAAGAAACAACTTTATCAATATCCTAGGTGAATAAAGTGATATTTTAAAAAGATAATATTTCTTGTGATTACTAATTATCACAAGTGCATTCTAGAAAATTTGAAAAATATAGGTAAACATAGTGAAAAGTGATGAACCATATTTTCACATCTAGAAACAACATTATTAGAATTTTAGCCAATATTTTCCAACCTGTGTGTATGTGTGTGTGTGTTTTTGTGCTTGTATGTGTGTGTAGATGTGTGTATAAGAATGTGGTCATTCTGTATAAGTTTAGTATACTGCTTTTTATTTTATGTAATGAAAATTTTATCCTATAAGGATATTTTTCAAAACCCTGAAGTTTATTTATTTTTTTTTATTTTTTAAGATTTTATTTATTTATTTATTTATTTGAGAGAAAGAAAGAGCATGGGGGGGGAGGGTCAGAGAGAGAAGTAGACACCCTGCTAAGCAGAGTCTGATGTGGGACTTAATCCTGGGACTCCAGGATGATGACCAAAGCTGAAGGCAGTCCCTTAAACAACTGAGCCACCCAGGTGCCCCAAAAATTTAATTTAAGTTTGGCTAACGGTCTTCTGTGTGAACATATCTCCGTGTACATAACTATTTTTCTACCACTATACATGAGTTCTTTTTCCCATTTTTTGCTCTTGTAAATAGCAGTATGATTAATATTCTTGTACATAAACATGAGCATCTATCACAAATTATTTCCTAAACATAAATTTCTATATTTGATTTATGGGTCAAGTGGTACAAATATATTTTTGATCCTTATATATACTGCCAAACAGCTCTCTAGAAGACTTCAAATTTATGTCCGTTGGACTCAAGTGCGAGCTTTCCACTATGGAGTTTTACACTGCCCTCTTGTGGAAATCACACAGAAAACAGAGGGAAAAGATACACTTCTGTCAAGATTATTCAACCTCATCTTGTCTCAATCTAGAAATATTCAAGAGAAAAAAATAGATCTTTTAGAAAACAGAATATTTTATCATATAAATAAAGCCCATCTGTGTGAATGTAAAATATATAATTCCCTACATAATTTTCTTAACTTCACAATGCAGTCTTACTGAATTTTATGTTGAATATGAATTAAATTTACCATAAATAATAGAAATAAAATGTTAGTAATTGAAGTGGAAGTTAAGTCTTACTTGATTATGAATATGATTTGTAAAATATGACCTTGCTACACTTAGGAACAAATAGAATTCACACCATTATCAGTCTGAATTAAACACAGGAACAAGTCTCAATTTTGGCCTTTTGTTCCTATAAATAAAGACCAAATAATGCACTGAGGTATAGTTATATGAACAAAAGTTCAGAAATGAGTAAGGAAGACAGGGAATGATATACATATTGAATTATTCAATCTCTACTAAAATCTGATCATCCATAATTTATAATAAGAAAATATTATTGTATATTGCAGTAATAGAAACAAGGTAACAATAAAATGATCATTTTCATCATCCATCATTTTCAGATTTATTACTCATTACACCAAACTGAATCATAATTTAATTTGATTCCACATGTAAATCAGTCACACCATGATGATTACCAGAGAATATTTTAGTATTTCCTTCTTCTTGGAAAATGCTAATGAAATAGTATATATTGATAAACATATCACCAAGTTCAAAGTGGCTCAAACTTAAAAAAAATATTTTATTTATTTATTTTAGAGAGAGAGCGAGATCACAAGCAAGGGAGGAGCAGAGGGAAAGGGGCAAGCACAGCACAGAGCCCAACAAGAAGCTTGATCCCACGACCTTGAGATCATGACCTGAGCCAAAATCAAGAGTTGGCTGCTTAACCAAATCTTCTATCCAGGTGCCCCAAAGTGGCTTAAACTTTTGAACCTAAAGACAATAAAGAGAAACTCACCAAAAAACATTTGAAACTGACCTAAGAAGCTGCCCATATCATTTGAAACTCAGATAAAAGGCCAAAAGTAGGTGTTAAGAAAAGGAATCAGAGTAAAAATGGTATTTCATGATTTCAACAGTTAGTTTCTCAAATTTATTTTAGGTTAATACACTAGAGGTTTCAAAAAAAAAGCAATACACCTTAAAGTTCATTTTCCCTATAAGAATTTCATTGCTATATCCTGCACTGGTTTCTCAGAGAAGGGTATGCAAGGACTACCATTCCAGAACATAAGCTTTAAATTATGGGCCCCAAAGACAAAAATCCTTAAGTGACCAAAGTTCAATTTACTTCCCTGCCTCCTGATTTCTAAGAATAAAATCGGTTTGGGCAGAATTGGAATATGTCAAAAAATTAGTCAATTAAGCCAAGAATCACTGAATGAAGCAATTCAAAAATAAACTTTGTTTATACATTAATTTACTAATTACATCATTTATATACATTTAATCAAGACATTTGGGTATATTTAATATTCACATTTTATCAGTCTCTCCACTCTAGAAGAAAATTTAAAAGAAAATATAAAAACTAGAAGTCATACCAGGGGAAGCTGGGGAAGATGGCAGAGTAGGAGGATTCTGAGCTCACCCTCTCCTACATTTACAACTAGATATCATGCACCTCCAGGTAAATAAGTCCGAGAGAAATCCAAACAGGGGCAGAATAAACTCCACAACTAAATATAGAGGAGATGAATCTTAAAGTTTAGAATGGTCAGAAGGGCAGAGGGAGACTGCCCAAAGAAGGGAAGTAGCTATGTACACAGAGAGTGCAGAGAGATGAACCCTTGCACTAAAGAACACACATGGGGAAGACTAATTTCCTTAACTTTTAGCTCTGAAAACAAGAGGGCCTAAATTATGTGAGTTCTTATTTCCAGT
Organism: Enhydra lutris kenyoni; assembly: GCF_002288905.1. Lineage (NCBI taxonomy): Eukaryota > Metazoa > Chordata > Mammalia > Carnivora > Mustelidae > Enhydra > Enhydra lutris. Next base: position 1,927,937 of record NW_019154151.1, read on the forward strand.
GAGACTTGGAGTCTGGAGATTTAAAATTCAGCTGACTCAGCACTGATCTAGCCAGAATGGTGAGTGATAGCTGGGCTGCTGCCACCCTTAAGGAGATAACACCCTTCATGGAGAGACAACACAAAAATAGTACTTTATATAATACTGGGGACAAAGAGGAAACAGATATGTTCATACTGATTTCAGAGCATGTTGGGGGAATTCTCCAAAAACAAGGCAACTGGCATGTGCCATTTTTCTCCCCCAACCCCAGCATCAACACAGGGCCATCTGAGAGGCTACAAAGGCACTTGCTACTTAACCTGCTAGCAGTGCCCCACAACCACAACTCCTCCTGAGGACTCACCCACTCCAAGCCTGCTAGCCTTGGACCTATGGTCAGGCCAAATTTTGTTAAAGAAATGTGTGCATCCCACACAGGCACCAGGCACACAGTTGCCACCTTGCAATATCAAGCCTCTGTGTTGTATCCTGCCATCCACCTTGAGCCATCTTTGTACACCAGGTCCAGCCACACCCAGTATCACCACAAAATGTGCCTACGCCCAGCCACCACACTTTGGGAGATTAGAGATAGGGCTAGTGGCTCAAAAAATTTTTGGTAACACCCCAACTCTATTCCTAGTTCTCCAGCAGACATACTTCCTCAGAGGTGGCCTGCCTGAGTCCCCTTAACATCAGAGAGCAAGTACAGTCCACAACAGGCAGAGAGTCTGTGCAGACTACTTCACTGAAAGGAAAAGTAATTCAGGCATAAGAGCAGAGCATAAGCAACACACATAGGATACTCTCTTCAAATGCCATGTTCTGATGAATGGGGACACTGAGCTGCAGGACATCCAAGGACTGCTTCTTCATAAAGGTACTACTTTCAGGAGCAAAAGACAGAGCTGACTTTCTTACTGCACATAAATAGCCTGAAAGAGACAGACAAAAGAGTAGATAGAGAAATTTATTGTGAATGAAAGAACAAGACAAGGCCATGGCCAGAGATCTAAACACAACAGTAACATGCCTGATAGGGAATTAAAGAAATGATCATAAGGATACTCACTGGATTTGAGAAGAGTGGAAGATATGAGCGAGACCCTTAACACAGAGATAAAGAATAACATAATAGAGATAAAGTATTCAATAAATGAAATGAGAAACATACTTAATGGAGTGAACACCTGATGAATGAGCAAAAGAACTAATTAGTTTTCTAGAAGACCAAGTAATGGAAAATAATCAAGCTGAACAGAAGAGAGAAATAATTAAGCAAAATGAGATTAGATGTAGGGAAGTCAGTGACTCCACCAAATGTAACCACATTTGTATTATAGGAATCCCAGAAGCGGAAGAGAGAAAGGAGGGGGCAGAGAATTTATTTGGAGAAATAAGAACTGAAAACTTCCTTAATTTAGGGGAAAAATAGATAACCAGATCCAGAAGGCATAGAGAAGTCTCATCAAACTCAATAAAAGCAGACCCACATGAGGATATTAATTAAATTGGAAAAATACAGCAATAAAGAACAACAAAATTAAAGCAGCAAGACAAATGAAGACAGTAATGCACAAGGGAAAACCCATAAGGTTAGCAGGAGATTTTTCAAGAAAAGCTTAGCAAGCCAGAAGGGAGTGGCATGATATCTTCAACATGCTGAATGGGAAAAATCTGCAGCAAACAATACTCTATCAAGCAATACTACTCTCTCTCTTTGCAGATGACATGATTATTTATATGGAAAACCCAGAAGACTCCACCCCCAAACTACTAGAACTCATACAGCCATTCAGCAACGTGGCAGGATACAACGTCAATGTACAGAAATCAGTGGCTTTCTTATACACTAACAATGAAAATAGAGAAAGGGAAATTAGAGAATTGATTCCATTTACTATAGCACCAAGAACCATAAGATACCTGGGAATAAACCTAACCAAAGAGGTAAAGGAACTGTACTTGAGGAACTACAGAACACTCATGAAAGAAATTGAAGAAGACACAAAAAGATGGAAGACCATTCCATGCTCTTGGATTGGAAGAATAAACATTGTTAAAATGTCTATACTGCCTAGAGCAATCTATACTTTTAATGACATTCTGATCAAAATTCCAATGGTATTTTTCAAAGAGCTGGAGCAAATAATCCTAAAATTGGTATGGAATCAGAAGAGACCCCGAATCGCTAAGGAAATGTTGTAAAACACAAATACAACCGGAGGCATCACCTTACCTGATTTTAAGCTTTACTACAAAGCTGTGATCACCAAGACAGCATGGTCTTGGCATAAAAACAGACACATAGACCAGTGGAACAGAGTAGAGAGCCCGGATATGGACCCTCAACTCTATGGGCAAATAATCTTTGACAAAACAGGATAAAATATACAGTGGAAAAAAGACAGTCTCTTCAACAAATGGTGCTGGGAAAACTGGGCAGCTATATGTAGAAGAATGAAACTTGACCATTCACAAAGATGGTGTACTTGACCGTACACAAAGATAAACTCAAAATGGATAAAAGACCTCAACGTGAGACAGGAATCCATCAGAATCCTAGAGGAGAACAAAGGCAGTAACCTCTTCGATATCAGCCACAGCAACTTCTTTCAAGATATGTCTCCAAAGGCAAAGGAAACAAAAGCAAAAATGAACATTTGGGACTTCATCAAGATCAAAAGCTTCTGCACAGCAAAGGAAACAGTCAAGAAAACAAAGAGGCAACCCACGGAATGGGAGAAGATATTTGCAAATAACAGTACAGACAAAAGGTTGATATCTAGGATCTATAAAGAACTCCTCACACTCAACACACACAAAACAGACAATCATATCAAAAAGTGGGTAGAAGATATGAACAGACACTTCTCCAATGAAGACATTCAAATGGCTATCAGACACATGAAAAAATGTTCATCATCACTAGCCATCAGGGAGATTCAAATTAAAACCACTTTGAGATACCACTTTACACCAGTTAGAATGGCCAAAATTAGCAAGACAGGAAACAACATATGTTGGAGAGGATGTGGAGAAAGGGGAACCCTCTTACACTGTTGGTGGGAATGCAAGTTGGTGTAGCCACGTTGGAAAACAGTGTGGAGATTCCTCAAGAAATTAAAAATAGAGCTTCCCTATGACCCTGCAATTGCACTACTGGGTATTTACCCCAAAGATGCAGATGTAGTGAAAGGATGGGCCATCTGTACCCCAATGTTTATAGCAGCAATGGTCACGGTCACCAAACTGTGGAAAGAACCAAGATGCCCTTCAACGGACAAGTGGATAAGGAAGATGTGGTCCATATACACTACGGAGTATTATTTCTCCATCAGAAAATTCTAAAATCTCTCTGGAAGAGATTATGCTGATTGAAATAAGTCAAGCAGAGAGAGTCAATTATCATATGGTTTCACTTATTTGTGGAGCATAACAAGTAGCATGGATGACAAGGGGAGATGGAGAGGAGAAGGGAGTTGAGGGAAATTGGAAGGGGAGGTGAACCATGAGAAACTATGGACTCTGAAAAACAATCTGGGGGTTTTGAAGGGACGGTGGGTAGGAGGTTGGTGGAACCAGGTGGTGGGTATTAGAGAGGGCACGGATTGCATGGAGCACTGGGTGTGGTTCAAAAACAATGAATACTGTTATGCTGAAAAGAAATAAAAAAATTAAAAAAATAAAACATATTTATTTTTATTAAAAAAAAAAGCAATACTATCATTAAGAATAGAGGGAGAATTACTTTTCCAAACAAAAACTAAAGGAGTTCATGACCACTAAACCAGTACTTCAATAAATATTAAAGGGGATTCTTTGAGTGGAAAGAGACCAAAAGTGGCAGTATAATGGTAGGAAGCACAACAGCAGTAAAAATGAATATTTCTGTAAAAATAAAAATCAGTCAAGGGGAGGCTCTTGAGTGGCTCAGTCAGTGAAGTGTCCAACTTTTGATTTTGGCCCATGTCATGATCTTGAGGTTGTGAGATTGAGCCCCTGTCAGGCTCCTCACTCAGCATGGAGTCGACTAGGATTCTCTCTCTCCTCACTCTGTCCCAATCCCTGCTAGTGTTCTCTCTTTAAATAAATGAATAAAGATATAAAATGCTTTAAAAACTCAGTCAAGGAAATCACAAAATAAAAAGATATATAACAACACACACCTAAAACATGTGAAGGAAGGGAATAAAAAATGCATTCAAAATTAAATGACATTCAATTTAATACAGGCTTCTATAAGCAGAAGAGGTTATATACAAACCTAATGGTGACCATAAATCACAATCACTAATACGCAAAGTATAAAGAGAAAGGAATCTTAATATATCACTAAAGAAAACCAGAAAACTATGAGAGGAAAAATGAGAAAGGATCAGAGAAAATCTTCAGAAACAACCACAATTCTAGTGATAAAATAAAAATATATAGATATCAATGATGACTTTGAATTTGAATGGACCAAATTCCTGATTCAAAAGACATAGGGTGACAGAAGAGATTAAAAAGCAAAACAAAACAAAAGTAAGAGCCATCTATATCCTGCCTACTATAGACTCATTATAGAGCAAAAGACAGAAAAAATGATGGAATGCAGAAATATCTATCATGCAAAGGGATGCCATGTGAATGGATGCCAACAGAAAGCAATAGTATCAATGCTTAAATTGGATAAAATAGACTTTACGACAAAGACTAACAAGAGACAAAGAAAAACACAATATAATTATATATATGACAAACAAGATCAAACAATTGTAAATATTTATGCACACAAAGGTAGCACATAAATACAGAAGACAATAACAAAAGGAACTAATCAGTAATAATAAGAGACTTTAACATCCTTCTTACATCAGTGGACATATCATCTAATCAGAAAATCAACAAGGAAACAGTGGCTTTGAATTACACTCTGGACCAGATGGATTTAACTTTCATATTCAGAACATTCCATTATGAAACAGCAGAATAAACATTATTTTCAAGTACATATAGATCATTCTCCAGAATAGATCACATATTACGTCACACAACAAGCCTCAACATATTCAAGAAAACTAGTTTTACTGTACATCTTTTCTGACCACCACGCTATGAAACTAGAAGTCAACAAGAAAAAAAAGTCTGGAAAGATGACAAATACAAGCAAATTAAATAACATGCTAATAAATAATGAGTGGGATAAAGAGGAAGTAAAAGAAGAAGTAAAAGAATACATGGAAAAAAATGAGAATGAAAACATAATGTTCCAAAATCCTTGGGATGCAGTGAAAGTGGTTTTAAGAAGGAAGTTTATAGCAATACAAACTTACCTCAAGATGCAAGAACAATCTCAAATGAACAACTTAAATTTACATATAAAGATGTTAGTAAAAGACCAACAAACAAAACATAAATGAGTCAAAAACAGGAGCTAATAAAGCACACTTTAATTATACAGAAACTTAAGCACATTTAAATTATACAGAAACTAAAATGAAACCCAGTAGAAGAGATAAACGAAACCAGGATATGGTTGTTTGAAAATACCAATAAAATTGATAAACCTCTAGTGAGACTTACCAAGAAAAAAATGAGAAAGGACTAAAAAAAAATAAATAAATAAAAAAGAGCAAAAGAAAACCACAAATGAGAGATAAGAAATAACAACCAACACCACAGAAATACCAACAATTATAAGAGAATATTATGAAAATCTACATGCCAACAAACTGGACAACCTAGAAGAAATTAATAAATTCCTAGAAACATATAAACTACCAAAACTGAAACAGGAAGAAGTAGAAAATTTGAAGAGAATGAAGACCAGCAAAGCAATTGAATCAATAATGAAAAGATTAAAAGCAAAAAAAAACCAAAACAAAAAACAAACAAACAAACAAACAAAAAACACGTCCAGGACTATATGGCTTCACAAGCAGATTCTATCAAAAATTTAAGAAGAGATAATATCTTTTATTCTTAAACTATTCCAAAACATAGGAAAGGAAAGAAAACTTCCAAATTCATTTTACGAAGCCAGCATTACCGTCATACCAAGATGAGATGAAGACACCAAGAAAGAAAAAAAAAAGTACAGGCCAAAATCTCTGATGAGCATCAATACAAAAATCCTTAACAAAATAGAAGCAAACCAAAATCAAAAATATATTTAAAAAATCACTCACCATAATCAAGTGGGGTTTATTTCTGAGTTGCAAGGATGATTTGATTTTTATAAATCAATCAGTATGATATATCACAGTTATAAAAGAAAAGAACCATACAATTATTTCAATAGATACAGAAAAATAACTGGACAAAAGACAACATCCATTCAAGATTAAAACACTCAACAAAATAGGTTTAGAGAGAACATACCTCAACATGATAAATGCCACATATGAAAAACCCACAGCCATCATCATGCTTACTAGGAAAAAAACTGAGAGTTTTTTTTTTTTTCTCTACAGTCAGGAAGAAGACAAAGGATGTCCAGTCTCTCCCACTGTACTGGAAGTCCTAGCCACATCAATCAAAAATTTAAAAGAAATGAAGATACACAAATTGGTATGGAAGAAGTAAAACTTTCACTATTTGGAGAGGATAATATTCTTTATATAAAAATCCTGAAAGACTCCACCAAAAAAATTACTGGAACTGATACTTGAATTTAGTAAAATCTCAGGATACAAAATTAATGTAAAGGAATCTGTTTCATTTCTATACACAGATCATGAAACAGTTGAAAAACAGAATAGGAAAATAATCCCATTTATAATTTCACCAAAAATAATGATATCTATTGAATAAACCGGACAAAGAGGTAAAAGACCTGTACTTTGAAAACTATAAAACACTGATGAAAGAAAGTGAAGAGGACACAAAAAAATGGAAAGGCATTCCATGCTCATGAATTAGAAGAACAAATATTGTTAAAGATGTCTATACTATCCAAAGCTATCTATACATTTAATGAAATCCTTATCAAAATACTAACATCATTTTTCACAGAACTAGAACAAACCTGTACAAAACTGTAGTGATCAAAACAGTATGGTACTGGCACAAAAATAGCCACATAGGCAATGAGAAAAAATAGAAAACACAGAAATAAACCCACAACTATATGGTCAATTAATCTTTGACAAAATGGAAAGAATATCCAAAGAGAAAAGGACAGTCTCTTCAACATATGGCATTGGAAAAAGTGGTCAGCAACATGCAAAAGATTGAAACTGATCAACTTTCAACTTTCTTACATAAATAAATTCAAAAGGAATTAAGGAGCTAAATATAAGACCTGAAACCATAAAAATCCTAGAGAAGAACCCAGACATTAACTCTTTGACATTGGCCATAACAACTTGTTTCTAGATATGTCTTTTGAGGGAAAGGGGGAGAAAAAAACAAAAATAAACATACACCAAAATAGAAAACTACACCAAAATAGAAAACTTCTGCACAGGCAAGGAAACAATCAATAAAACTAAAATGAAATCTACAGCATGGGAGAAGATGTTTGCAAATGACATATCTGATAAGGGTTGGTATCCAAAATACATAAAAACTCAACACCCAAAAAATCATTAATCTAATTTAAGTGGGCATGAATAGACATTTCTCCAAAGAAGACATAAAGATGGCCAACAGACACATGAAAACATGCTTATAATCACTTACGATCAGAGAAATGTAAATCAAGATAACAAAAGACATCAACTTACACCTGCCAGAATGGCTAAAATGAAAAAACAAAACAGAACAAAACAAAAACAAAATAAAACAAAACAAACAAAAAAAGAAATGTCAGGTGTTGGCACAGATGGGAAGAAAAAGGATAACTTGTGCACTATTGGAGGTAATACAAACTGGTGCAGCAACTGTAGAAAAGTGAGGAAGTTCCTCAAAAATAAACAAATTAATTAATTAATTAATTAATTAATTTTAAAAAATAGAACTACCCTAAGATCCAGCCATAACTACTGGGTATTTACCCGAATAATACAAAAATACTAATTCAAAGATGTACATGCTTTTCCCCATGTTTATAGCAGCATTATCTATAATAGCCAAATTATGGAAATAGCCCAAATGTCCATTGAAAGATGAACAGATAAAAAAGAAGTGATATACTCACTCACACATAATTCTAAATAGAGCTGTATGTTCAGTCATTAGCAAAGGACTCTACAGTTGGAATTTAGAATTGCAGAAAAAAGGAAAAAAATGAAAGTAACTTTAAGTCTATTCTGCCACTCTTTATCTTTTGACTGGAGCATTTAGGACATTTAAATTTAAAGTGATTTTTTTAATTTAAATTCAATTAGTCAACATATAGAAAATCATTCATTTCAGTTGTAGAGTTCAGTAATTCATAAGGTGCATTTAACACCCAGTGCTCATTACACCACATGACCTCCTTATTGATAGGTATGTACTTCCATTTTGTTGTTTGTTTTATGTTTATTTTTGTAGTACTTTTATGTTCCTTTCTTCTTTTTCTTTGTGGTTGATGAGTTTCTATAGTGTTATGTTTGTCTTTCTTTTTCCTTATTTTTTCGTTTATATATCATAGGTGTTTTGTTTGTAGTTTTCATGAGATTCATATATAACATACTAATTAAATAGCAGTCTATATTAATTTGATGATAATTTAAGTTAAAACTTATTCTAAAAAATAGAAAAAATTTTTCCATTTTCCTTTTATCATTATTTTTATTTGCTTCATTTTTTATGTATATGTTGTCTTATTTTACATCTCCATAGTCATAATTTTCTCATGTCTTATTATGGACATTTTTTTTCCACTTACAGAAGTCCCTTTAATATTTCTTGTAATGCTGGCTTAATGGTGGTAAAATCCTGTATCTTTTGTCTTTTTCTGGAAAATGTTTTATCTCTTGTTCAAATCTGGATGATAATCTTTCTGGGTAGAATTTTGGTTGGTGTTGTTATTGCTTTTTTCCCTTTTAACACTTTGGACAGATCATGCCACTTTCTTCTGGCCTGCAGTTTCTGCTTAAAAAATCACCTGATAGCCTTATAAAATTTTCTTTGTAGGTGCCTTTTTATTACTCTCTAACTGTTTTTAAAATATTCTCTCTTTATCTTTCACATCTGACATTTTAATTATTATGTGTCTAGGTATGGACCTCCTTGAGTTCATCTTATTTGGAACTCTCTATGATTCTTGGACTAGATGTCCATTTTCTTCTCTACGTAGGGATATTTTCAGTGATTATTTCTTTAAAGTTTTTTTTAACCCCTTTTTCTCTCTTCTTTTTCTGGGACCCCTATAATAGAAATTTTTGTTCTCTTGTCCTTGTCCAAGAAATCTCTCAGTCTATGCTTATTTTTATTATTATTTTTTTCTCTTTTTGGTTTCAGCTTGGGTGCTTTTTATTTTTCTGTCTTCCAGATGCTTGATACATTCTTCTGTATCCACTAATCCATTTTTAATTCTGTCTAGTGTGTTTTCTTAATTTCAATTTTGGTATTTTTCAGTTAAGATTTGTTCTTTTTGTATTCTCTATTGCTTTAATAATGGTCTCACTGAGTTTATCCATTCTTCTCTCTAGAAGAGTGAATATCTTCACAATCATTACTTTTTTTTATTAGTTGTACTGCTTATTTCTGTTTCATTTTTTTTCTGCTCTTCTTCCTTATTCTTTCAATTTGAAGGAAAAGTGTAAAACATGTCAATTAGGCTTTCTCCCCTGGAGAATGTTCCAGTGGCTCTTCCCATCATTTATCAGAGTTCTAAGGCTTAATTTTTTTATATGCTTGTTGTTCTTTTAAATGATGGCCTTCAAAGGAAAAAATAAATATACAAATAATTTTTAAAAAGAGAAAAAAAGAAAAGAAAAAAAAAGAAAGGAAAAAAGAAAACAAAAACAAAAAGAACAAAAACTAAAACAAAATGCACAGCTAATTTCCTGTGCCCCAGTATAATGAGGGCTGGTGTGGGCTTGCAGACCTTGAGCTCACAGAGGCAGCAAGATCACTGGGTCAAATGGACCAGACATTTATTGTGCTTGGATCCTGCTCCTGTATAGCCTTTTTAGGTGGAGTGGGAACATAAACTATCATTCTCCAGTCCCTCTGACCTGGAGAGTGTTCCTACAGCTCCTCCAATGTTTGGCAGAGCTCTAGCACTGTATCTTTTATGTGCTAGTTGCTCTGTTAAACCACAGTTTTTTGTGTGTGCCCAAGGACAGAGAAATCTCTTCCTGGTCTTTCAGTACTATCGATCCCCACTGCTCTTCAGGGGTGAAGGTTCCCCTTGTTTCCATGTCTCTATTTCTTTTGCTGTAGTCTTTTGCCATTCTATGTTTAGTTGTATAAAAGCTGTTCAGTTGGTCCTCAGTTCTTCTTCAGAAGGAATTGTTCTATAAGTAGGTGTAATTTGGTGTGTTCTGTGAAAGTGGTGAGTTCAGGGTCTTCCTATGTTGTCATCTTGGGCCCCATATTAATAAATTTAAAAAAATAGGGTCATCTCAATAGGTATGGAGAAATCACTTCACAAAATATAGTATGTATATGTCATAAATCTCCAAACTAAAAGAAACTTTCTGAACTTATACAAATCTATAACTATCACCAATTTTAATATTGAAAGACTGGTTAGTTTTCTTTTAAGACCACTCTCACTACTCCTATTTGACATTGTATTGAAAAATCTTACCCAGGTTAACCATGGAAGAAATATAAATAAGTAAAAGGCATTTAGATTGGAAAAGGTAAAGATGTTTTTATTTGCCAAAAATATTATCATCTATTAGGAAATTTGATATGACTTACACAAAAAAGAGATTAGAGCTAGTAAGTGAGTTTAACATAGGTTGCAAGAGGCTAGAGCAGTACACAAATTCAATAATTCAATTATATTTATAGTAACAACAAATAATAAGAAATTGAAATAAAACATTACCAATTAAAATAGCACCAAATATATGAAATATTTAAACTAAATCAGAAGAACTGCATAATAATTGTACACTGAAAATTGCAAAATATCAAATAAAGAGATTTTTTAAAGGCATAAGTAAATAGAGAGGTATACCTTGTTCTTAGGTCAAAAGACTCGATATTGTAATGATGTCAATTTCCTATATTGATCTACAGATCCAAGTACTGTACTGGAGAGAAAAATAATGAATAATACTGTATATATCAGTAAGAATGACTCTTTAGAAATAAAATTCAGAAAGTGACAAAATCAACAAAAAGAGTAGGAAGCTCCAAGCCTTCATTTTCCATTAAAAACAATCAAAAAACAAAACAAACAAGCAAAAAAACCCAAAATGAACTGACTGAAAAATATTTTACAAAGTGTCTGGAACATACTTAATGTTATACAGGAAATAAACAAGAAAAAATTCAAAAAGTAGGAAATTTCATGACATATTTATGCACCTTTGTCTCACACTCTTCCAGGTAGTGTGGAATGCTCTTGATTTGGAGGAGCTAATCTCCCAGTTCCTGAGTCCACAATCAAGAAAGACAGAGCTTATTTGTAACAGACTAATATGTTTTGTTGGTGAGGGGTGGTTGTCTAAAGCACTGATCTCTGTCCTCTCTTTGATATCAGGTAGGAAAAGGGAGACTCATTGTTTAGGAAAGCTTCAGAGGGGCTCCGACCTAGAAGACTGGGGCAAGACATTATGGGTGGAGAAATACAATAGAACATCTAAGACAAGAGAGAAAGCTGGTTTAAGATTCCAGCAAATTAACACTTTCACAAGCACTTATGTATACCCACTAGAATGGGTGTTAAGAAAGAAAATAACAAGTGTTGGCAAGTTTGTGAGAAACTGTTTCCTTTATGTATTGCTGGTTGGAGTTTAAAATGTTGAAATTGCTGTGGAAAACAGTAGGATAGCATCTCAGAGAAGTAAACGGAATTACCATATGATCCAGCAATTCCATTTCAAGGTATATATCCAGGAGAACTGAAAGTAAACTTGAACAAATATTTCAACAGCAGTGTTTATGGCAGTATTGTTCATAATAGACAAAAGGTAGAAACAGTATAAATCTCCACGGATGGATTAATGGATAAAGGGGATATGATATATACATCTAATATTATTCCATCTTTAAAAAGAACAAAATTATGATACATGTTACAACATGGATGAACTTTGAAAACATCAGGCTAAGTAAAACAAGGTAAACACAAAAAGACAAATGGTGTATGATTCCACTTACATGAGGTACCAAAAACAGGTAAATTCATAGGGACAGAAAATAGACTAGTTGGTATCAAGAGCTGGAGGAAAGTAGTAACGAGGTATTATTTTTAATCACTACAGAGTTTCAATTTAGGATAATAAACTTGTCCTGGGGAAGGACAATGGTGATTACACAATGAGAATGTACTTAATAATGCTACTGAATTTGACACTTAAAATGATTAAAATGATAAATTTTATGTTTCTTTTACCATGCACACAAAATTTAAACCATCAAATAACAATGTGCCAAATACTGAAACAAAAGAAAAAAAATGGAGAAGGAAGTCACAGAAAAATGCATATGTTTATACATTATATTTCAATATATTGAAAGTTTAAGAATAAGCAATAATAATGTTTTATTTGGAGATACATGCATCATTGGTCACACTATAAGGAAACCAAGATAAACATCAATTAAGAAAAGTTCAGGGAGTGGTTAACTCTGGAAAAAAGAGTGCAATATGAATGGGACACATAAGGATATATTTTTAAATTTTTTTTAAATTTATTTTCAGCGTAACAGTATTCATTGATTTTGCAACACACCCAGTGCTCCATGCAATCCGTGCCCTCTCCAATACCCACCACCTGGTTCCTCCAACCTCCCACCCCCAACCCCTTCAAAACCCTCAGATTGTTTTTCAGAGTCCATAGTCTCTCATGGTTCACCTCCCCTTCCAATTTCCCTCAACTCCCCTCTCCTATCTCCCCTTGTCCTCCATGGTATATGTTATACTCGACAAATAAGTAAAACCATATGATAATTGACTTTCTCTGCTTGACTTATTTCACTCAGCATAATCTCTTCCAGTCCCGTCCATGTTGCTACAAAAGTTGGGTATTCATCCTTTCTGATGGAGGCATAATACTCCGTAGTTTATATGGACCACATCTTCCTTATCCATTCGTCCATTGAAGGG
>NW_019154151.1:1956065-1978351 GCF_002288905.1 Enhydra lutris kenyoni
TTGTTCCAGGCTTCCTCCTGATCCTTTCTCTCTATCTGTTTGTCCTCCAGATCACTAATTCTATCTTCTGTCTCAGTTACCCTAGCTTTGAGAGAATTTAGATTAGATTGGAACTCATTGAGAGCATTGTGAACCTCATCCCTGGTAGCTTTCAGCTCTGCCCTAACATTGTGAACATCATCTCTGATTGCTTTCAGTTTGGCTCTAATCAATTCCGTTTGGTCATCCATGGCTTTCTCCAACCTAGCTATTGCTGGATAATTGTTAGCCTGAATTCTCTTTCTAACATATTGTCTATGTTGATAGCCATTAGCTCTGTTGCAGAAGGCCCATCCTCTATTTTTCTTCTTTTGGGCATTCCTCCTGCTAGTCATTTTGGTGAGAGATGACTGAATGTATGTAGCTGGATATATCAAGTGTGGTGCTGTCAAGGTGCACCATGGAACGCTTCTGAGCAATCAGGGTTCCCCACCCAAATGACAGAAAAAAGAAAAGAAAAAGAAAAAAAAAGAGAGAGAGAGAGAGCGGTAGGAAAAAAAAAAAAAAAGGGAAGATAAAAGAGAAGGTTCAGCCCAAATGGGCCCCAAGGTAAGATTTATGAAGTATACAAACAAAAACAGACAAACAAAAAGACTGATAAAAGTATATGACAAGAGAAAAAAATATATATATGCAAATAAAGGAAGAACCTCGTCAAAAAGAACCCCAAGTGTAAGATTTATATACTATCAGGACAAACACAAAAACACAGAAACACTGGTGGAAGAAAAAAGATGGGAGAGTGGTTATAAATTCTCTGTGTGGGTGAGGAAGGTTGTTTTGATTCTTCCTGGATGTATCTTGATATCTTTGTTAAAGGACTCAACTTTCCTAAGATAAAGGGGGATTAAAAATTGGTTTACCTATAGGGGTAGCATTGATTGGGGAAAGGGGATTACCTTGAAATTTAACTCTATATGAATATTAGAAAATAAAAATAACAAAGGAATAAACTACACTAAACTAAACTAAATTAAAAAAAAGAAATTTAAAAAATAGAAATGCAAAAGAAAAACACAGTTGTATGTATCAAAAAGTTCAGGTTAGAAGGTTATTATGGAATTTGATGTACTGGACATCTCACTGTGATTGCAAATAGGTTAAAAAATTATCTATTAAAAAAATGAGCCAGAATAGTGGGAACGATTTAAAAATAAAAGTTGTCCTATGAAGTACTGGTGGTTTTTCTCTTGTAGTCTTTTTTTTTTTTTTCTTTCCTGGTTGGTTTTCTGGGGGAGGGGACTGCCATGTGGTTTTTCAGTCAATGATGTTCTCTGAGTTAAGTCCTCCTGCCCCCTCAAGTGTGTGGGCTCTGAGGAAACTGGTTTTTTCAGGGTTTTGTTCTCTGGAGGTTTTTATGTTTGTTCACTTTTTTTTTTTTCTCTCTCGCCTTGACCGCTTTTGAGGGTTTTTGTAAGTTTAGAGGAAAGCAAACTGCACCCTGACCTGCCTCTCACAGAGAAGCCTCAGTCTGGCTGCAGAGCCCAAATAAATTCCCCTTTGGCTGCTGGAAGAGCAGGTTCCGAATAGCGGTCCCTGGGGACGCAGGATTTTTTTGCTTGTACCCAAAACCAGGGCAGCGGCAGCTGTCTGGGCAGCTCCAGATCGCCAGAGAGGTTCCAAGCAGTGATCGCACACTGAGATTTTACCGCTGACCCGGGCTGGGAGTGCCTGGTCTTTCCGGGTCTGAGAGCATCAGGCTGGCACCTGTGTGCACCTTTCTCAGGGGAGGGCGCCGGGCACGACTCGGACTCTGATAGCACGGCACAGCACTCATGTGGGGACTGCAAATAGGCTGTGCTTCTGCCGGCTGGTGAGGCTCCCAGCCCCTCACCGGAGTCGGACCCCACGCGCTCTCAGGCGCACTGGTGGCTCAGGGACCAAGACCTGGTTTCTCCGCTGCACTCTCTCTGGCTCTGCACCAGGGGTGGCTGTCCTGGGTCTGGGGACTTAAGACCCTGTCCCTAGCCACCCCGATTCCCACAATTTCCCCCCACCATGATCCTTTGCTCTTTTTGAGTGCTTTCTACCAGACCCCGAGTTAATGCTGGTCCCCAGACACAGGGCACTCTCCTATTGGGATATTACTTTCCAATGAGTCGCCTCTGGTGGCTCCCTCCCCCTTTTGTTTATCTTCTGATATCAGTCCTACGTTCCCAATCTGCTTTACCTGCCCACTGGTGTCTTCTGCTCCCATAGAGATCCAGATGTGTATAATTCTGATCTCAGGCTGATTTCGTGGGTGAT
The DNA here is from genome assembly GCF_002288905.1 of Enhydra lutris kenyoni. Taxonomy (NCBI): domain Eukaryota; kingdom Metazoa; phylum Chordata; class Mammalia; order Carnivora; family Mustelidae; genus Enhydra; species Enhydra lutris. Next base: position 1,958,352 of record NW_019154151.1, read on the forward strand.
CGGAGTTCTTTGGAAGGTAATCAGTTCACTTTAGGGTACTGGTTGAAAGGGTGCCTCCTCCTACTTCCCAACATCTTGTCCCAGCCACATAAGAATATTTTTAAGGGATTAAAAAGATATTGTTTCTAAACCTATGTGTGGTAGGTAGGAAATTGTTTTTTTCTTATTTGTAATCTTTCTGTATGTGTTTGATTCACACATGTGTTATATATATACACATATATATGTGTATATATAATTTTATTTATTTATATATAATATTATATATTAATTATATATAATTTTATTTATTTATTCATAAGAGACAGAGAGAGAGAGGCAGAGGTAGAGGGAGAAACAGGCTCCCCAAGGGGCAGGAAGCCTGATGTGGGACTCAATCCCAGGACTCCAGGATCATGGTCTCAGCCAAAGGCCAATGCTCAACCATCTGAGCCATCTAAGCACCCCATGTATAATATATATATTTTTAAAAAGAGGTGAGGAGAAAATTTGAGGGAGATTAGTTCTTCAGTGTGTAGGCAAGGGGCATATATCTGACCTCTAATATTACCCTACATTTCCTAAAGAAACGCTATCCCTCAGAATTTAGCAAACATGACTCAGTTTACATATATCCCCAAATTGGCAGTAATGAGCTCAATATTCTGCTAAGAAAAATATTTACTTCACTTAACTCAGAACTTCTATATTCTGTAGTCACTGGTATTAGTTTCAGTTTTGCTTTTCTCTTTGAAACACAGATATTTTTTTCACTGAATGGAAAATGTTTAGGGATTACAACTAAAAAAAAATCAGCAAAGGCAAAAATTTTGGATTTCTGTTTTTGACACTGCTTTAGACTACCTATGATGTAAGTTACTACTTAGAAAATAGGTTTGGCAGTATTTATCTACTTCCACAATGATTAAATGGTTTCATAAATAGTTATAAAAAATTTGCATGTGCAACTTGTCTTATTAGTATAGTAATGCTGATTTTCTGCATAATGCAAATTCTTTTTTTTAATTTATTTTTTTTAAAGATTTTATTTATTTATCTGACAGAGAGAGATCACAAGCAGGCAGAGAGGCAGGCAGAGAGAGAGGAGGAAGCAGGCTCCCTGCCGAGCAGAAAGCCAGATACCGCTTGATCCCAGGACCCTGAGACCACGACCCCAGCCGAAGGCAGGGGCCCAACCCACTGAGCCACCCAGGCGCCCCCATAATGCAAATTCTTAACTCTTGGACCATTTTTTATAATCATATTAGTGAAATAACAACCTATTCTATTAAAGCCCAACTGTCTTCTATGAACCTGACTTCAACATCATTTAACAAAGCATGAAGAAAAATGACATTAAATCAGTATCAGTATAATCCCAGCTGAGTTTCAGTGGATGTTTCTGAATCTGCAAAGAAAAAGGGAGAGGTAGCAATGATAGTAGATTTTTGCATGTAAATAAGATCTCCACACTTTCATTATGTATAAGAGCTTTCTTCCAGAATACAATTACCTAAATTCATGTACTGAAGAAACAAGACTGTTGAGAAATAAAGCACGCTGGTCTGTGGTAAAACAAATGAGTTAACAACAATAAAAAAAATTGAAAAAGTGCTCAAATTTTAATAAGATTTCAAAAAATATGACTTTAGAGACTAGTGCCAAATCTCAATGTAACAGAGAAACAGAAATACTTCATTATTTGTACAACACTTTATTTACAACCTACTTCCACATTCTTATCTCACTTTATCTTTGTAACGATCTTGTAAATTAATATATTTTGCAGCTGATAAGACATCTCAAAAAGATTATGTGGCTTATCTGATACCACACAGTAAATTAAAACACCGTACTTAAAACCAAGTCTTTTTTATCTGAATAGTTATCTACCAGATTCTACACCTGGAAGGTCACAAACCCAGGCACTTCATGTAGGAGAAAAACTGGAAGATCATTCAGAGTAAGTGTAGTGTTGAGAACCCAGTTTGACTTGCCAAATGATTAATACCACTACTAGATGTAATTTAAAAATACTTGATCCTGAATTCATTAAATGAATGGGGTTTTCAGAAAAGGGTTTTGGCTTTGTAATCAGATCTTAATAAAATAATTTAAAGAAGCAGACATTAGTAAACTAATGCTTTGCAAAGAGAAAAAAATAAAAATGATAAACCAATTGAGAGAGCAAGAGACTGCTCTTAAGGATCATCTGCCTGTCTTATAACTAAAGGGCAAGTAGTGTGTGTGAGTGCATATGTGTGTTGGGGAGGGAGAGAGAGAGAAGAGAAAGAGAGGAAAGAGATAATTTTGTGTATGGTAAAAATGTGTGATTTTGTGATGCATATTATCTATCATCAATCTATCCATTGCCAACAAGAACAATCAATAAAAGCATTCTTAAATAAACAACTTTCGTGTCATATATCCTCACTCTGAGTAATGATATCCAATATTACTACCTAGGTTCTGGAAAAAAGACATTTAAAAATAGTATGCACTTAGGAATCAATCAAGAATATCCAAACATTTTATGTATCTTTCACTTGTAGCCTTAAAATATTTTCTCCCTTGAAATAATCACATTCAATACAACATCAATAGTGTGAGAGTTAGAGCTTCTATTTTTTATTTAAATAACTTAGACTATGGTTGGGAGCATGAACATATTATTCTATTTAACTAGCATCAAAATGATGAAGTTCTAGAACCTAGGTGAGGTTCAGTGGGCTGAGGTCCGGAGCCGATGACCAAGAAAGAATTCTTGAGACATCTTTGGTGCAAAATGATGGTTTATTAAAGCATGGGGACAGGACCCGTGGGCAGGAAGAGCGGCTGCCCGGGGTTGTGAGGGATGGCAGGTTATGTACCTTGCGGTTGGGGGAAGGTGAGGGGAAGGGAGGTTTCAACGGAACTTTCATATGCTAAAGATGGCCTACAAGGTGCTGGGATACTGGAGGCCTTGTGGCTTGATCAATGTTGTCTTTTGGCAAGCCATTCACATTTCTGCTATCAAACGTCTTTGTTAGTGAGGTTTGGGTTTAGAAGAAATTTAACTTTATTTAGGGCTTGAGGAACTGAGTTATTTGCCTCTGGAAATTGTGCTATTGATAAGGTAACTTCTTTGTTTGTAGATCTCTAGGACATTTGTAAACCAAGGGAGACTCCCGTCTTGCAGGATTGTGATCTCTGCAAGTTAACTATGTTTCTCATTTATGGCAGTCAGGGGTGCCTGAGGAATGTCACACATATTACCGAAGGGAGTGGGTGGAGAGGGGGTGCAAGGTGCCAGCTTTTGCTTTGTCTTCAGCCAGCCTGCTGCTCCCTCATCAAAAAGAGCTAAGTGGCTCTTTAATTTTTTTTTTTTTTAATTTATCTTGCTTCTGTGGCCCACCCTCCTTGGATAGTGGTATTTCTTTGGAAACACTAAAGGAAACTCAAAGTCAGCATTTCCATAAAACATGGCAAAGTGATCAGAATCAGACATTATCATTCAAAGGCAATAGAAAATGTATAAGTATACATATATATGTATTTTCACAAAACATGCTTGTTTAGAACCAAATATATGGAATTTGGAAAAACAAAATGAGATGCTACTCTCTTTTCATGGAAGAGACAATGGTTGTTAAGATCACAATGACCTGGTTTCTAGTCCCAAATGTAATCAGTTTAGAAGTTGCCACTTCATCCTAACAACAAGTTAAAACCTAAACAGACTGAAAATTCAATTTTCTTGCATCTCTCTAACAGGGAGGGACAGAGGGCCAACCATAGATTCCAAGGCTGGAGAAACTTGCAAATGTATACAGGATGTCACAGCTTGCCAGAGCAGACTCAAGAGCTAACACCACCATAGGAATCCATGTTGGGGTGGGACAAATACCTGAAGACTAAGTGTTCATAATTCAGAGAGCTAAAAATTCCAAAGAGTCTCAGGCATAAGTCGTCACCCACAATATTGTGATTTACTTCCAAGAGTTTAAACAGTAAATATTGGAGAAAAATCCCTTTTGCCTCCAGGGGGAACCATTTTGAAATAACAGCAGATAATTTTATTCTTATTAGCAAGGCCTGCTCTCAGGGGGAAAGAACTAACAAGAGCTTAACCTGCTGGAGGACTATCAGAGACTAACTGAATGGGGAAAGTGAAACACAGCTCCATCTACTTCTGTCCTGTGTGGGAGAAGGGAAATACACAGCTCCAGCCCACTCTGGTGGAAGATGTTGGTAAGGGAGGAGGCTAGGCATATGTGGAGGCAGAGCGTATATGGACAATCTCTACACTTTCTCAATTTTTCTGTGAACCTCAAGTTGCTCTAAAAAAATTAGTCTTAATTTTTATAAAAGTACTCTGATATTTCTATCCCAAATGGTATCACTAATATTTGTACTGTGGGAAAAGACTAAATGTCTTATTCAACCCACCTCCACCTTTTAATGTGTGAATGAATAAAAATGTTATTTTGCTTTTGCTTTTGCTTTTGCCAGTGAATGAATAGTTTTCCACTCTACCTTCTTGCCCTTTGTCATCTTTTCCTGAGACTTCCATACAATTGACTGTTAATTTATCTTAATGGCTCTGTGCTCAGATTACTATTATAGACACTTTACTACTTCCAGTCATCTACCTATTTTACTTCCTCAATCAGGCCATAGATGCCAGAAAATACAGTAAGATTTACCATCACTATTGGCATCTCTTAAATAGCCTCCAAGGATGAGAATTAAAAGTACTATGGCAGAACTGGAGTTAAAGCCCAGGAAATAAGACAACTTAAAAATTTTTAAATTTTTAAAAATATTTTAAATTATGTTTAGCTAGCCACTGTATAGTACATTATTAGTTTTTGATGTAGTGTTCAATGATTCATTAGATATGTATAACAACCAGTGCTCATCACAACATGTGCCCTCCTCAATACCCATCACCCTGTTTATCCCTCCCCTAAACCCCCTCCCCTCTGAAACCCTCAGTTTGTTTCCTGGGGTCCACAGGCTTTCATGGTTCATCTCTGTTAGGGTACGGAGTCGACCACCCCTCAATCAGACAGATAACACTCTTGATAATGCAAGTAAGACAGCGAGGTTTATTTCCAGCTAGCTGGAGTCCAAGTATCTGCCCGGCGCAGCGGGTTTCAACAAGGACGCTGAGCACTCAAAGCCAAGGGTTTATATAGCATTTTCAAGGCACTTTTTCATAGCTACATACATATCTTGCACCCCACTTTGACAGTTTAACTTTGTTTAACCTTTTGCCACCCCGGCGTGCCCTGGCGCCATCCTGGCGGTTAAGTGTGATTTAGGTATAGAAGAAACTTAGCTTTATTTACATTTCCCTCTGCCTCATCCTCCCTCAGTTTTATGGTGGGGAGGGGGACCTTAGGCCTTGAGGAACTGAGCCATTTGTCTCTGGAAATTGAGGCACTGAAAAGATAGCCTTTTTGTTGTAAATCACCAGGACATTTGCAAACCAAGGGAAACTCCTGTCTTGCAGGATTGTGATCTCTGCAAGTTAACTATTTGTTTTTTCTTTTAACATCTGGTCCCTGTGGCATCATCGCCTAACCACCCTGGTGGTATATGATTAAGTTGTTTTTTCAGGTTTTAACTATTTTCTCTTATCTCAAGTCACATACACTGTGTGGGCTGGTTAGGGATGCTCAGTAAAATGGCTTCCTGGCCTTCAGGATGGCCATTCTTATGCTAACCCACTCTTAACAATTTCCTACTCTGATTTCCCCCATTCAGATTTCCCTCCCTTTCCCTATGGTCTTCCATGCTTTTGCTAATGTTCTACATATGGGTGAAACCATATGATAATTGTCTTCCTCTGCTTGACTTACTTCACTTAGCATAATCCCCTACAGTTCCATCTATGTCAGCTTTCTGATGGCTAAATAATATTCTGTTGAATATATGCACCATGGCTTCTTTATCCATTCATCTATTGAAGGGCATCTCAGACTCCTTCCATAGTTTTGGCTATTATGTGTCTACAATATCATTGTGTGACATTGCTGCTATAAACACTGAGGTGCATATATTCCTTCTTTTCACTACATCTGTATCTTTGGGGTATATACCTAGTAGTACAATTGCTGAGTCATAGAGTAGCTCTATTTTTAACATCTTGAGGAACTCCCATACTATTTTTCAGAGTGGTTGTACCACTTGCATTCCCATTAACAGTGTAAGAGGGTTCCCCTTTCTCTACATCCTCACCAAAATTTGTTGTTTCCTGTTTTGTTCATTTTTGCCATTATAACTGGTGTAAGGTGGTATCTCATTGTGGTTTTGATTTGTGTTTCCTTGATGGCTAGTGATATTGAGCGTTTTTTCATGTGTCTGTTAGCTATTCCTCCATGTTTGGAGGAGTGTCTGTTAATGTTGTCTGCCCATTTTTTGCCTGAGTCATTTGTGTTTTTTTTTGAGTGTTGAGTTTGAGAAGTTCTGCAGAAGCTTTTTTATCTTGAGGAAGTCCCAAAAGTTCATTTTTTCACTTTTGTTTCACTTGCCTTTGGAACTTTGCCTTTCTTAACAAACACATTACATTTAATCAAATGACCTGAAGGAAAGTCATCTTTTGATATGACAGAATAGATTTGTTTGTAAAACATAATTTAAAAAAAACCCACAACTTTGTAAAAAGAAATGGCTTGATATTTAGGCTACACCATGAAGAATTATAATCCCAGTTTATTTTCCTCATCAGTTGATTTTTACTGTGTAAATGTGTATAGATGAAAATGGTGTCTTACATGTACTCTCATGAAAGCTATCTGGTGAAGAAGGAAGTGATAAAGACTTTCCTGTGAGAGATTAACTTGAAGGCTTGTTAAATTCCTAATATAGACAAGATAAAATTAGTTTCATATTTGAAATATGCTGTTTTCAAGTCAGATTCAGTGTTTTCAAATGTATTTAAAAATTAATAAATTCATCCAGGTTATTTTTATGGAGACACATCAATAGACCCACTTTGACTAAGTTAGATAACTGATTTATCTATGAAAATACTACTAAAATAGACTGATAAATCCAGTAAAACCAATGAAATTAGATATAGCCTTTAAAACTCGGTTTCAGAAAAACTAGCAAAATTTTCTACTTGTTTCAGTATTCCCACTAGATGGCAAGCTTTAGTCATAAATAGAGAAGTCATTTAAGAACAACATAAAAAGCTTTTTTGTTATAATGCAACAAAAAAGGCTAGCAAGAAGTTAACATCAATTTTTTATCATAATCATCATTATATCATGCTTAAGATAAAGAGTTTAACAAGATATTTGGAGGGGTACCTCTAAAATACTAAATTTGAGAAAGCAAAAGAAAATAATCTCCAATGTAAAGCATAATATAAAAGGTGTGGCAATACCAACAAAGTTTCAAATCTAGCAATGCTGATTTAAATTTATTCTCTTCAGGGGAATGATTGATCTTACACAGAGAACAGAAAGAAAACCAGAAAGAAAATTCTTTGTCTTGCTTCAGTTTAATTTCTGTAATGCATGTTATAATTTTCAAGTTAGTGATATTTGATTGTCAGAAACACAGAAAGTTGGTAAGAGATTTAAAAGGGGGAAATATGCTAAAGTTAAGCTTCAATTAAGTGTAAGTCTTATATAACATAACCTAGTTTTCTAGAGAATTTTAAGGTTAGACAGACATGTTTCATTTTGATTTGTTTTCATTTTTTTTAAATATCATTAGATGCAAATATAACTAGATAAATCTTTGAAAATTACTAACCACTTACGGCCAGAAATTTGGCTGATTTTTTAATTATATTCTGTTATACTAATACAAGGGCTTTAAAAGGGCTTGAACGGGGAACCTGGGTGGCTCAGTCAGTTAAGTGTCTGCCTTTGGCTGAGGTCATGCATGATCCCAGGGTCCTGGGATCAAACAGCACATTTGGCTCCCTGCTTGGTGGCAAGCCCACTTCTCCCTCTCCCTCTGTCTGCCACTCCCCTTACTTGTGCTCTCTCTCTTTCCCTCTGTCAAATAAATAAATAAATAAATTTAAGAATAAATAAAGTGTTTGAAATGTTTCAGATAGAGATTTCTATCATAGATCAAAAGCTAAATCAAGGAAAACATTTAGGTGTTTAAGAATCATGTACAAATTTTGAACATAATTTCTTATGAAGAAATTACAAGCTTTGCTCCAAAACTGTCTTACTGATTGAAGTAATATTCTGTGTTTAGATGAATTTTTATTTAATTATTAAATTACATTTACTAAATATGAACAAAATAAATGAAAACGGATCTTGGATTAATTGTTACTTAGACATGTCCACTAACAAAATTGTTGGTTGGCAGTTTTTTATACTTTCACTGTAAAGTACTTTAACCCATGACTTTGCAGCTTTATGTCAATTGTACTACCTAGTCAGCCACTACATCTACAGCTCTCCACTCAGCAGATACTAAAATCATTAATAAGAGAACATGTAACAGAACTATAGAAACTCACATTTGCAGTTAGATATAGTAACTGACAAGATGATTGAAGATTTATGGCTTTTTGCAACACACAATATAACTTACACGATGTTGTACATCGATGTGTATCCCCCAGTTCCTGGGTTCCCCTTAAAAACTCAGGGATTGCATAATCCCAGAAGAATAGTTCTTCAAAAGAAGCACACACTTACAATCACACACACACACAGAATTATAGCAGCCTGTGTTACATTTTTATATTTTATAAATATATTTAAAGATATAGAACATATATAATGTATTTTATAGTGAGTTTGATTAAAAATATTAAATTCTACAATATTTTGTAAATGTATTGTGTAACATTACAGGAAAGAAAATACTTAGCTATTAAATAGAGAGACTCATACATGATATACTTTATTATTATTAAGGGAATAGATAGAAAGGATTTTGATATGTAGCACACTTAATCACACCATGCACTAAAAATCTGTTAAATTATGTCAATATAAAGGGTAACTACATTTGTCTACCAATGTTGACCCAAAACATGACTTTCCAAGGCAGCAATTGCAAATCACACAAAACTTAAATTTTGCAACTTTCATTTAATTAATATGAAAACTAATCTTTGCCTTCTGTTATTCTTCATATCCTTTTCATGTGCTTCAACTACTTACCTCCTCCACACTATTGTTCATATGAACATTGAATTGTTTCTCAGGCTCAAATACTGAGTCATGATTGGAAATAAGTATCTTCGATCATTACTTATTTATTCCTTCTGGATTTCAGCCATCAACATAAAATTGTCTTCAACCTAACCTTGTCAAAAATAGCTTCAATGGAATTAATTACTTCAGTATATTATTTGTGCAATTGTTAGAGATTATTTGTTTCATTGCACATTTGTTGCTCAAGGAAAGATAAGATGGGCATTTATTTGAAGATAATGGACTGACTTTTTCAAAGACAGCAGATAGGTACAATGTGAGGAGCCTTTCAATGGGTACCTGATGGTGTCTTCCCTTTCTGTGTACTCCCTTTATAAGTTACTTTGTGTCTTATTACTAGTTGGACTCAAGTTTTTTGTTAATTTGTTTTTTATCTCTTTTTGTTTTGTTTTGTTTTTTCTTGTCATTGCTTTATTTCAAATTCATTCTTTACTGTTTATTGGAATTTTAACAAAGGGAGAAGAGAAGAGTCAGCTATTGCTGACTCACCAGGCAAGTCCTAGAAACAGAAGGACAAATACTTATAGGTTTAATTTTCCACATTAACTCATCTTCTTTAGTCATTTATTTTTTCATTTTCATGCATGGAAAATATTTTTGAGCACTTGTTCTACTTTCAGGAAAACTCATTTCTTGTTAAGAATATGAAAGACTCAAAGTATAATACAAATAACTCTCCTCCACATTTCATCACCCCCTAAAAAACTGGTGATCAAAAATCTCAGATTATGTAAGTATATAGGTTGCCATACAGCCAAAATAGCAGGAAGAATCCCTTGACTGCTAAGAAAAACTGTGTTAATTCCAAAGTACCAGATTCAGTTCTAGTTTGACAAACTTCAACTGCCTCCCTAATACATGCACACACCTTTTTCTATGTGTAAATATAATCCAAAGAAAATCAGTGAGATGTCTCTGATTTATAAGTACAGATTCAATGCCATACAGATTGACGCTAGTAATTATTACTGATAAAGCAACATGTGAAAAGAAAAGACCATTGGACTGGACTGGAAGTATAGGGGATAAGTTAACTTTACATTTTGATATGATGTATGCAAATTAATCACAATATTGATCAAAAATTTATGTCATTGTGTTGTCCTGATCTTATAGAGATAGAGCTATAAATAGAAAATATCAGATAAGGGATGCCTGAGTGGCTCAGTGGGTTAAAGCCTCTGCCTTCGGCTCAGGTCCTGATCCCAGGGTCCTGGGATCGGGCCCCACATCTGGCTCTCTGCTCAGCAGGAGCCTGCTTCCTCCCCTCTCTCTCTGCCTGCCTCTCTGCCCACTTGTGGTCTGTCAAATAAATAAATAAAATCTAAAAAGAAAAGAAAAGAAAAGAAAATATCATATAAAGCTATGTCTCCAAGGACCCAACCTTTTTTAAATAGTGCCAACATTATATAACCCCCTTTTTCTCAGTTTCTTCTTCATGAGGCAAAATGATATCTTACTCTGAATTCACTTGCTGCCAATCCTAGTGGTAAAAATCTTGTTTTAAGAAATAAGCATCCACCCTGATTTTCAATGTTGAACCAAAATAGCTTCCCAAAACTAAAATTAATTAAAATACATGGAAATTTCTCTGTCCTTCTAATGCAGAAATTAAAGGACCATATATAAGATGTAGTTCAAAATATACAAATCAAGGTATGTCTGGGTGTCTCAGTCTGTTAAGCATCTGCCTTCCACTCAGGTCATGATCTCAGGGTCCTAGGATTGAATCCCCCATCAGGTTCCTTGCTCAGCAAGGAGCCTGCTTCTCTCTCTGCCTGCCTCTCCCCCTGCTTGTACTTTCTCTCTCTCTCTGACAAATAAATATTTTTTTTAAAAATAAACACAAATTAAGAACATTATAACAGTGAACTCTCAAGAAAGATTCTAGTCATGGGAATAAAAAAAATCTGAAAGATGCAGCCTTACTTTCCTGTCAGTTGAAACAGCAAGGACTCTTTTGAATGCAAAAGTCTTACAGGAATACATATACCTGTGTTTGCCTCCAATTAAAATCAGAGAAGCAGAAGCAGAAGCAGGGTCATCTAAGCTGATCCTAATTACTATGCTGCTATGAAGGGATCCTTGGAAATATCTTCAAATCCACATACTGTGATTTTAAAGAATAAATAACCAAGTGTATGTTTGAAAGAAATAACATAATTTTACCTACTTAGGCTGTTTCAGGTTGATCTATCAAGTGGCCTTCAAGTATAAGGGTCATTCTTCTGATGCTATCCTGTCTGTTTGACAGAATGGTGTACATTGCTATGAAAAACACAAGAGAGGTAGCTGTAACTTTCATCTCAACTAAATTGGATGACAGCTTTCTATATCTGCCACATGGAATTCAAATAAGCTGTAAACTTAGAAATATTCTGAGATGGTAAATTTCCATGGCAAGGGCTATAGGGCCTTCAATTGAGAGAGCATTAATCAAGGCATTAATGGACATCTGATGTTCCTTTTTATTTATCAGAATCACATCTCTTTTGGAATTATCCTTAATGAGGGTTACTGCAAACTTTTAAATGAATGAAGCCCTCTCTAAGAACTATTTTCAACATATGTATTTATTTAGACATTTGTTATGAAAAGTCAATAGGATTTTTCAGTCAAAAAGCAAGATAAGATTTGTAGGTTGAGTCATGATCAGACTCCAAAGAATGCCAAATGTCACTTCAGAATAGGGGGGATTTTTTTTATTTACTCACTCATACTTTGAATAGTGTTACTTAAATTTGTTTGAAGCAGACCTTGAGATGAAAATTGGTCATTTTCACACTGTAAATAAAGTGTTCTTATCAATTTTTGGTTTACAGACATCTCTGAAAATCTGATGAAAATTATACATTTTTCTTGAGAGGATAAATATTTTCATATATTCATGAAATTTTGAATGTGTATATACATGCTTCCTGTATTCCCTTAGGTCCATGGTCCTAGACTAAGAACTGCTGTTTCCAAGGCCAAATATGGAAATGAGACATTTAAGTTTAAAGGAAAGTAATTTATAATTGTTTGTTCCCTTTAGCCAAACTATTCTGAAAAGGGAGATTATCACAATGTTGCAATAAATAAATAAAAACACTTGTATAATCCCACAATTCAAAATACATAATTTGATTAACTTTTTGAAGAGCATATCTATTGAAAGATAAGTCTTTTGCAAACAAGCTGAAAATGTCCAATGATTTGCTGGAATCAAACACAACAAAGAAGATAAACAATTATGCTGTAATTCAGAGAATTAATTTGTTCCCAAAGCATATTTAACATGCATAACTATATGCAGTGAGAAATTTCTTCTCTAGAGTATTTGAATTAGGAGAAAGTACTATTAAATGCATAGTACTAGTTGTTACCTTGGAAGGTAAAGCTTCAACTTAACAAAGTGATTATCTTCATCTTATATTCCTAAGAAGACTCTGAGTTCAGGCTCCCTCAAATACTTCAGTCTGCATGAGGATGAGAAAAGTTTGAATTCCCGAGATTTTAAAATAAGTATTTCCAATTGGTTTTACCAGTTGTAAAACTAAAAATTATGGCTCTAACCAAGCTCTAACTTGGATAGAATATTTTACTGTGAACCATATTATAGTACTAAATGAGATGTTTGATTTAAGTTTCCCTTTTAAATCTAGTTTAATTCCAAATAAAGTTATGCTAAGTACCCTCAAGAGTATCTTATTCATAAATGCATATGGAATATGGGACAATATATCTCCTTTTTCATATTGCCTTAAATAAAACTCTGTGGCCAAGTGTCCTCTGCTTTTGACTTTTAAAATGTACCTACTCTCCAACTGACATATTTATATATTGTCCTTGGTTAATTTAAATAAGTGAAACAATTCACTAAACCCAACTCTAGTTTTATTTTATCTTCTCCTTGATTAATACCACACACTTAGTTATAACCTAGAGAAATAAAATCTGGTTGTTACTTAACTGAACTGTGGAGGAATTCCAATAGTGATGTATATCTGAAACTGATATTCTTCTATGTAATACTTATTTAAAATTTTGAACACTCACAAGAAATTAGTGCTGTACATCATCCTTTCCTTGTTTAAGTGATTAAGTATTCTAAAATATATAAGACATAAGATACTAAAATAATTTAAATAAAACAAGATGAAGACTGAACTGTTTTCTTTTACTTTATCTTTTCTGGGTGTTTATCCAAAGGGTTGAGAAGTCTGTGCTAAGTGGAATGAAAACAAACCTTATTAGTTTCTTCTCAATTTCCAAAGAACATAGTTCAGCCCTTCCAAGTTTGAGTCACTGATATATATGACATTTAAGTCTAATGAAAAATCCAAAATAACCAAAACCTGATGAATCTAGTTGTCCTATAACCCTGACATCTGAACATCAGAATGACTGTGTATAAATCCAATACTCAAAAGCAGAGAGAATATGTATGTCCACTATCCAGGTCTACAACTTTTAACTCTATTTTTTTAAAGATTTTTTCTTATTTATTTGACAAGGAGAGATCACAAGTAGGCAGAGAGGCAGGCAGAGAGAGAGAAGGGGAAGCAGGCTCCCCACTCTTCAGAGAGCCCAGTGTGGGGCTTGATCCCAAGACCCTGGGATCATGACCTGAGGGAAAGGCAGAGGCTTAACCCACTGAGCCACCCAGGCACCCCCACTTTTAACTCTATTGACTTTTGGGATAGTACTTACTTGGATTTTCCTTTGATTTGAGACTGCAGTACTTGCTTTCTAGATGGATCATTTTACTATTTGACTCACTGATTGATTGAACTTTTTTTTTTTAGATGATATTCTTTTGGCTTTAATGAACTTTGTTTCACAATATAGTATCACAACCGTGCATTGGCTGTTAAGAGATTATCTACTGTGCTGTTGGTTCCTTGGTTATACCTAGTCCAGAAATTTCTCCCACTTGTCCGAAAAACCAAAGTTCAAGTTTCCCCTAGTACTCAAATGTAGTACATTCTTATGAAATCTTTGCAAGCCAAAATGGCATAAAGTGAAGAAGCAATTACTGTTTTATAAAAGCAAAAATCCTCGCTGGGTTTCTTTCAGTTATCAAAAAGAGGAACTAATGTATGTCGTTTGTAAAAGCAAAGTGGCATAAAATAAACTTAATGGAGGAAACTTGTAATTTATAGTGGAGCTTGCTTTGCTACCAGAGACCTAAGCTCTTGTGTCTCTGACATAATCACTCCATGTTTTCCTTGCTACAATCTGAATATTTCATTTTTAAAAATATTTTATTTAATTATTTGTCAGAGAAAAGGAGAGAAAGAGCACAAGCAGGGGGAGCAGCAGGCAGAGGGAGAAGCAGTCTCCTCACTGAGCAAGGAGCCAGATGCAGGACTTGATCTCAGGACCCTGGGATCATGACCTGAGTAGAAGGCAAATGCTTAACAGACTTAGCCACCAAGGTATCCCTAATCTGAACATTTGTATCACGCAAAATTTGTATGTTAAATCCTAAATCTTATATGTGGTGGTATTAGGAGACACAGCCTTTGGCAAATACTTAGGTCATGAGGATGGGGCCCTCCTGAATGAGATTAGTGCCTTTATGAAATAAACCCAAGAGAACTCCCTCCTCCCTTCCACCATATAAAAATACAGCAAGAAAGTGCCATTTATGAACAAGGAAGAGGGACCTCACCAGACAAAGGATTTCCCCACATATTTTTCTTGGACTTCTCAGCCACCAGAACTGTGAGAAATAAATTTCTGTTGTTTATAAGTAACCCAGTCATGTTTCTTCTTTGTTTTTTGTTTTGTTTTGTTTTTTGTTGTTGTTTTGTTGTAGCAGTCTGAATGGACTAAGGCATTCTTCTATTTTTTAAACCACATGCTAAGATTCTGTCTCATTTCAATCTGACTTGTGCTCTAATACTTCACAGGAACTAATCCCTAGTCTAATGTACCATTTGCAATTTTTTCTAAAATATACTGGGGAAGGAATATGAAGATCACTGTCTCCCCTGTCAGTTGATGGGATTGTGCTATAAATATACTGATTACGCATTCAAATAACTTCTACTTCTCATAATCTTGATAAGACACCCTTATCACCATATAAGATTATCTTAGACAGTCATGCCTGTCTGCCAAATTCAGGTATGATAAGCATGCTGTGGAAGTTCTCTTCTGCACTTCCCTGGACAAACCTCTCAGAAGCCTAGATATTAGAAATTCTCAATGTTTCATATAGGAATTATTCCCAATTATGCAACAGGTGATACTTCTTCTGATGCTTTCCACCTTCATTCCATTCAATTGCTAGTATTATCCTATCTGTTCTCAGACTCATTGTTGAAGTTAATCTATTTTCTAATCTCTATCTCTTTCTTTCATGAACTCTTCTTGCATTCATTTTGAAGGCTTATCTTACTTTTTAACAATTAAAGTATAGCTTACACACAATGCTACATTAGTTTTGGTTGTACAGCATTGTGATTTAACAACTATATATGTTATGCTGTGCTTACCACAAGTGTAGCTACCATCTGTTATCATACAATGTTATTATAATATAATTGACTATATTCCCTATACTGTACCTTTTATCACCATGACTTATTTATTTTTTAACTGGAAGCCTGTGTCTCCCACTAATCTTAACATTTTAAGTAATCATTCCCTAAAACACAAGAAGTTATTAAAATACCCCTGCATTTCTGATTCTGAATATCTGTAAGAATTAGTTTAGGTACCTAAAAGAAACTTATGCAATTCAAACAATGAAGACTCCCTTCAACACTTGACCAGAATATCTTACTACTATCAATTCTATATGACAAAATCCAAATAGTATAATAAGTAGTGTAACAAAGATATAACTAAAAATTATGTTTTGAACATTTTAATTGAAAGAGTTTGATAAGTTCTTTACAGATTTTGAATATTAGCCCTTTATCTCAAAAGTTATTTTCAGTGAGGTAATTGGGTGATGGGCATTAAGGAGGGCACTTGATGTAATGAGCACTGGGTGTTGTATGCAACTGATGAATCACTAAATTCTACACCTGAAAATAACAATACAATGTATGTCAAGTAAATTGAATTCAAATAAAAAAAGAAAAAAAAAGAAAAGTGATGATGATGTCTAAATTAAAAATTTAGATTTTTCCATTTAAATATTTATAAACATATTAACAAAAAAGAAAGAGCTTTAGTTACTGTGCCCATACCTATTCATAACCACACATTACAATAACTATGAATTTGTACTTTTTTTTGTGTGTGAACGTATTAAAACATATAAATGTTGAAAATATTTTATTAATTTACATTATTTTTGCTTAAGGTTATAAAAAGTAGCACACAAAGTTTAAAAAATCATTTCAGAGAAAGAGACTCAATTTCAGTCACCCTCTCAAAAATACAATGTCAGGGCTTTAATCCACTTAACAAATTTATAATTCATCAATCTCCCATGAATCAACTGGCTAATGTACCATTTGCAATGTTTTCTAAAATATACTGGGGAAGGAATATGAAGATCACAGGCTTCTAGTTTCTACTAAAAGCAGTATACTTCATTTACATTTACCTCTACAGGGCAAATGATATTGTGTTGTCCCATACAGCACAACTTAATTGTAAAGAAGTTAAATACAATGGTGATTAGGAAAAACAAACAAACAAACAAACTGTCATGATGTGGTTTTACTGGTTTCATAGCCACCACTTTGTTAATCCCCCCACCCTGAGCCTCCTTGATACCATTTTTGTTTGTTTTGACACACATTCAACCTTTCTGTTTCATATATAACAATGTAATATGGATGTCAAAGCCAAATATCTTGAATTTACAGTTTAAAAAATTATCCTTTCTTTAATATATAGGAAAAGGAAAAAGTATTTATAACACAAAAAATACTAGTTCAGCATTAATGTATTAAATCCTTATGTAGTTTGTTCAGCAATTTTTTTATCATTTGACATGTTTTAGAAACTATTTTTTGGAAAATTTGATGGAAGGAAGAGTGGGACATAGAGATAAAAAATTAATAGCAGAGAAAGTAAACACAGAGAGGTGATTGAGATTGTTATTCATATTAACACCATTATTCCTGTGGGATCAATTCTCTATTTTTCTGTAGTATAGAAAACAGCTTCTTTCAAAAATCTCAACCCTCATTTGAAGAAACCAATTCTAAAAGATGAAAGAAGAGCTTCATTTCCATGGCTCATTCTGTCTTTGGTTAATCTGAATTACCAATTAGTACAATTTGTGATGTGGACACAAGACACCTACAGTTATATTTACTGATGTAAGTAGCTATTTTATATGTAGTTCCACAAGCTGCTTAAAATGATAGACATTGGAAAACATACTATCCTGTTTTCCATTTTTTTAATGATGATATGTATACTTGATAATAATCCACTTTGGCTTCTAAGCTTCTTGTCTATATACTCATCATCTGACAAATTCTTGAAATAACTTGGCATAGCAAAATGATTTTTAGTGCTTTTCCACATGTGGAGATATTCAAGGCTGCCTGTGTGTTCTGTTGATCACTTGGGGGGAAATGTGTCATGTCTAAAAAACTAATGGTAAATATTCCACAATGGAATGTAAACAGGCAGAAATAGCTTATTACTAGCTGGAAATCATTTTCTAACCCAAGATTAAAAAGGTCTTGTGCATACCAATAGCAATAGATTAAATCTTTTTGTATTTGCCATAAAGAGTAATTTACTTAATCTAGATAAAAATTATACAGTCTATGTCTTTTACTCCATCATAAACTCTGTCTTTCTGGTTTTATGCAACAATACTTGTCCTATAGTATAGTAAGTTATAATCTGGTTAGGGTTCAGATGCTTAAACCAAATTATTATATAATTTAAATCTGGAAAATCTGGAATGACATGCTGGCTTTATTCTTTTCTGATATTGAAGAAAAGAAGATCCCTGATAAAAGAAATGTGTATAGATGAATTACCAACTTTGCAAGGTGAAAATTTGTAATAAGGATACTGTGGCCATAAAAATATCGATATGCTAGAAGTATTAAAATGTTTTTTCTATAAGATTTCTATTACAGTGTCAAGGTGCATAGATCCCACCCTTAGAAGATATGAGTTCCAATTATGGCTATGTCTACTTGCAGGTTGTTTATGTGACCTTAGGAAACTTTTTGAAACTCTTTATGCCATAGTTGTCATCCAAAAAAAGAAAAAATGGAGATAGTACTTAATCTGATAGGGTTAGGGTGAAAATTATATAAACTAATCCATGCAAAATGCTGAGAAGAATGTCTGACACATATAAATCCATACATATAAAAATTATTTCTGTATTGTAATATTTACATTATCATATATATAATCAATATTACCATTATTAATTTTTTAAAGCAAAAATTATTCTGCCAAGTAAAATAACAATGAAACAAATAAACTACATACATTTCAAAATAAAAGAAAAAAGGGAAAATGAAAATTCTATTTTTAAAAAGCTTTTTACTTCTTTATTAAAATAGTCAAAATGCCTTAATTCTAACATTCTAATTCCAAGTTATAAGATAGTCAGCAATGTGTAACTGTTGATGATAACTATTAAAATTAATAGGAACACTTTTATTTTTATTTATAAGTAAAATTGAACCTATAGGACATTTATAAATCAGAAAATATCGAATATCTGAGGAATATGTGTCATTAATAAGTATGCTTCATGGAAAGGAAGTCTGAATTGCATTCCATTCAAACCCTCTATGGGATTTTCTCAGCACTGGCTGTCAGTTTTGTGTTTACACTGTATAAAAAATCATATTTCTTCTAACAGACACAATGCAACTTCCTCTTATTCTGTCCTTCCAAACTAATAAATCACACTTTAACCAAGTACTAGCTTGTTTTTATGATATCCCTAATACGTTTGGAGAAGTGACTTTTTGTATAGCTAATGAAAGATAAACTTCCAGGTGTTTTGTTTGCATGAATCTTTTATAAACTCCAGGAGAGAGCCTAGCAAATTTAGGCTTATAATTTTGGATCATTTTCCTTAAAAAGTACCCAATCCAAATTGTATAAACTTAAAACCCTTCAGATTCTGGATTTCTCCATGTCTTATATTATTATTACATGCTCTTAACACTATGAAAATTATTGAATATATGAAAGAGCTGCTAAAGAGATGTTTTCCTTCCTTATCCACTTTTAAAAATTTGAGATTATAATCGACATACAACATTACATTAGCTGTAAGTGTTCAATATAATGATTTAATATATGTATGTATTATAAAATAAAGAGTACAATAATTTTAGTTACTATCCAACACCATATATAGTTACTTTTTTGTGATGTGAACTTTCAAGATTTATTCTCTTATAAACTTTCATATATACAATATAGTATTGTTAATTATAGTCACATTAAATCCCTAGATCTTATTTGCCTTATAAATGGAAGTTTGTATTTTTTGACCATCTTCGCCCATATCCCTCTGCCTTCCCCCTGGCAAACACTAATTTGTTCTCTGTGTCTATGAGTTTGGATTTTTTTTTTCTTTTTTAAAAAAAATTATTAATCTTTCAATTTTAATTCCAGAATAGCTAACATACAGTATTATTATAGTTTCAGGTGTACAATATAGTGATTCATCAATTCAGTACATTACTCAAGTGTTCATCATCATAATTGTACTCTTTAATCCCCAACTAGACATGCTATTACTTCTAATCAATTTTTTAAATTTATTTTCAGCATAACAGTATTCATTATTTTTGCACCACACCCAGTGCTCCATGCAATCCGTGCCCTCTCTAATACCCACCACCTGGTTCCCCCAACCTCCCACCCCCCGCCCCTTCAAACCCC
>NW_019154151.1:1978451-1985349 GCF_002288905.1 Enhydra lutris kenyoni
GATTGCTTTTCAGAGTCCATAGTCTCTCATGGTTCACCTCCCCTTCCAATTTCCCCTAACTCCCTTCTCCTCTCTAACTCCCTTGTCCTCCATGCTATTTGTTATGCTCCACAAATAAGTGAAACCATATGATAATTGACTCTCTCTGCTTGACTTATTTGGATTTTTTGTTTAGTTTAGTTTCCATATGTAAGTGAGATCATAAGATATTTGTATTTCTGTCTGACTTATTTCACTTAGCATAGTGCCCTCAAAATCCATCTATGTTGTGGCAAATGGCAAGATTTCTTTCTTTTTATGGCTGAACACTATTCTACTGTATATTATGTATGATATATGTATCATATAATAAAATATATGTAGTAGATGTGATATATATGATGTATAATATATGTCATATTTCCTTTTTATTTTTTTTTAATTTGGGTATAGCTGACATATAATGTTACATTAGTTTAAGGTATAAAACATACTGATCCAACTTCTCCATATGTTATGCTATGCTCACCCCAAGTGTAGTTACCTTCTGCCACCATACAACACTATTACGGTATCATTGACTATATTCTTTATTCTGTGCCTTTTATTTCCTTGACATATTAATTCCATAATGGAAGTTGGTATCTTCCACTGTCTCTTACACATTTTGCCCATTCCCCCAGCCCTCTTTCGTCTGGTAATCATCAGTCTAGACTCTACTTATAGTTCTGATTTTGCTCTGTGTTTGTTCATTCATTTGGGTTTTTTCAGCTTCCACATTTGAGAAAAGCTATATGGTATTTGTCTTTCTCAGTCTGACTTATTTTACTTAGAATAATACCCTTTATGTCCATCTATGTTGTCACAAACTATATCATCCTTCTTTCAAAGCTGTGTAAGATTCCATTATATATAATGGAATACTATATATATATATATATATATATATATATATATATATATATATATGATGGAATCCTACTGTGCCACCAAGGCATATCTATATCTATAGCTATATCTATTTCTATATCTATACCTATCTATATATCTAGATCTAGATATGTTTATGTTTATCCACACCTAGTGCTCCATGCAATACGTGCCCTTTATAATACCCACCACTGGGCTCACCCAACCCCCAAGCCCCTCCCCTCCAAAACCCTCAGTTTGTTTCTCAGAGTCCACAGTCTCTCATGGCTTGTCTCCCCCTCCAATTTCCCCCAACTCACTTCTCCTCTTCATCTCCCAATGTACTCCATGTTATTCCTTATGCCCAACACCATTTCTTGAAGAGACTATACTTCCAAAGTAGTAAGTTGTACTTTTACCAAGTATTACATTTAAATTGTTGAAGTTTGCTTATGCAAAATTGAGAAAAGAGGATGCGAGGTGGGTGAAATGGATGAAAATGGTCAAAAGGTACAAACTTTCAGTTAAAAGGTAAATAAATTTTTGGAAAGTAATGTACAGCATGCTGACTATAATTATACCATATTGAATATTCAAAAGCGCCTAAAAGAGTAAATCTCACAAAAAAATCCACAATGTTTTAACTATGTGTGGTGATGGATGTTAACTAAACTTATTTTTGCAATCATTTTACTATCTATCTACCTATGTATCTACCAAATCATTATGTTGTACACCATTAACTAATCCAATATTTGGACCCTGGCCAGAGTGGGGCAAGTCTTAACTAAGTATTCTCTGCTCTGCTTGATAAATGAGACCTGATATTACTTCTGTTAAGGCTGCAACATTGCAGAACACTATAGTTGCTAGACGTGGTGCATGTGGAGGTTTCTGCTGGTTTTCTGGCAAAGGGGCCTCTTATGCTGGTCCTTAGGCACACTGCCAGAGAAAAGCAGTACCAGCAGAACACAAGGAGGGTGGGACTTGCTGTAAGCAGTTTACCCAGCCAATGTTAGTGCTGTGCTGCTTACTGAAGTTTGTTTATGCTGGGGGAAAGAGGAGGGAAGTGGCACCAGCCAGCTCCTTTGCCCATGGAGAAGGAAGTCAGTGCTTGCTAGCCTCAGGGAAGCACTTCCAGAAGAGGGTTAAATTCCCATTGTGCAGCCCAAGCATTTTTCAGATCACTGTTTTCAACCTGTCTGCTTCCAGATTGCTTACCTGCCTGGAGCAGCACAGAGCACCTTGGGTTTTATCCCAGCAAATCCTGCTGACTTTTAAAACTCCAAACTATAGGGACCTTAATCTTGAAAAAGAAAAGCAAAGCTGGAGGCATCACAATTCCAGACTCCAAACAATATAATGAAGCTATAGTGATCAAGACAGTATTGTACTGGCACAAAATAGACACATAAATCAATGGAACAAAATAGAACACCCAGAAGTGAACCCAAAGCTATATGGTCAACTAACATTTGACAAAGTAGGAAAGAATATCCAGTGGAAAAGAGACAGTCTCTTCAACCAGTGGTGTTGTAAAAACTGGACAGCTACATGAAAAAGAATAAAACTTGATCACTGCATTTACACCATATGCAGAAACAAATTCAAAATGAATGAAAGACCTAAATGTGAGGCAGAAAATCAACAAAATCCTAGAGGAGGACACAAGAAGTAACCTCTTTGACATTGGCCCTTGCAACTTCTTACTAGATATGTCTTCCAAGGCAAGAGAAACAAAAGCAAAAATAAACTATTGGGACTTCAAAATAAAAAGCTTCTGCACAGCAAAGAAAACAATCAACAAAACTAAAAGGCAACCCATGGAATGGGAGAAGATATTTGGAAATGACATATCTGGTAAAGCATTAGTATCCAAAATATATAAGGAACTTATCAAACTCACCACCCAAAAAACAAATAATACAGTTTAAAAATGGGCAGAAGACATAAATGGTATTTTTCCAAAAAAAAAATTACATCCAAATGGCCAACAGACATAAGAAAACATGCTCAAAATGATTTTTTCAGGGAAATTCAAATGAAAACTACAAAGAGCTATCACCTCACACCAGTCAGAATGGCTAAAATTAACAACATGGGAAATGACAGGTGTTAGTCAGGATGCAGAGAAAGGGGAACCCTCTTAAACTGTTGGTGGGAATGCAAACTGATGCAATCACTGTGGAAACCAGTATGGAGGTTCATCAAAAAGTTAAAAATAGAGCTACCCAATGACACAGCAATTGCACTACTAGATATTGACCCAAAGGATAAAAAAATGCTCATTCAAAGGGATACCGGTACTCTGATGTTTATAACAACATTATCAACAATAGCCTGATTATGGAAAGAGCCCAAATGTCCATCCACTGATGAATTGATAAAGAAGATATGGTATATATCTTCTTCTTAGGTAGTTAGATAGAATAGAGTATTTCTCAGCCATAAAAATGAATGAAATAGTGTCATTTGCAACTACATGTATGTACCTAGATATTATTATACTGAGTGAAATAAATCAGTCAGAGATAAATAAATACCACATAATTTCACTCATATGTGGAATTTAAGAAACAAAACAGATGAACATATAAGAAAAAAAAAACAAGCCAAGAAACAGAAATTTAACTATATAGAACAAACTGGGGGCTGTTAAAGGGGAGTTGGGTGGGGAGACAGGTTAAATGGGTGACTTGTGGATGGCACTTTCAGTCATGAGCACCAGGTGTATATAAGTGATGAATCACTAAATTCTACAACTGAAACTAATATTACATTGTATGTTAATTGGAATTTAAATAAAAATGTAAAAAAGAAACACAAATTTATGTTAATTTTATCTCAAAACTGGAAAAGATAATCAAATGTAATTTTCTTAAAATAATTAAGTTAAACATTTTATTTTTTGTAACACTGTTTCTTTAAGAGTGAAGATTTTTCACTATTCCTAAACTGTAAACAATGTGAAACTGAAATGTAAAAGGAAATACTTTATTGATCAAATATCACAGTGAAAAGTTCCTAAATTTTCTTCTTGTCAATATACAATCAATGCATAGCATTTAAGTAAAACTGAATTCCTTATTAGGCAAACATTTTTGCATATGCTGCCTTCCCTTTATCTTTGTGTGCCTTTCATCATTTCTACCTGGAAAGCTATATCTTCTGGTGCTATCTCCTGGCTTTTTTAAAGATCAGTCAATTCTTGATCCTATTTTTTTTTAATTTTATTATTATTATTTTTAAGTTAACATATAATGTTTGTTTCAGGGCTACAGGTCTGTGATTCTTCAGTCTTAAACAACACCCAGTGTTCATCACAACACATAGCCTCACCAGTGTCCATCAACCAGTGACCCCATCTCCTCACTCCTCTCCCCTCCAGCAACCCTCAGTTTGTTTCCTAAGATTAAGAGACTCTTATGGTTTGTCTCCCTCTCTGAATTCATCCTGGTTCTTCTTCTTTTTTTTTTCTTTCTTCATCTATGATCCTCTGCCTTGTTTCTTGAAATCCAAGTATCAGTGAGATCATATGATAATTGTCTTCTCTAATTTATTTTGCTTAGCATAATACCCTCTGGTACCTATGTATATATACCACATCCCTTTCCATTCATTTGTCAATGGACATCTGGGCTCTTTCCATATTTCCATAGTTTAGCTATTGTGGACATTGCTGCTATAAACATTGGGATTCAGGTGCCCCTATGGATAGCTACATTGTATCTCTGGGGTAAATACCCAGTAGTGAAATGGCTGCATCATAGGGTAGGTCTATTTTCAACTTTTTGAGGAACTTCTATACTGCTTTCCAGAGTGGCTGCAACACTTTTTATTCCCAAAAACACTGTGGGAGCGTACTCCTTTCTCTGCATCCTCCCCAACATCTGTCATTTCCTGACTTTTTAATTTTAGCCATTCTGATTGGTGTGAGTGGTATCTCATTGAGGTTTTCATTTGTATTTCCCTGATGCCAAGTAGTGTTGAACACTTTTTTATGTTTCTTTTGGCCATTTGGATATCTTCTTTTCAGAAATGTCTGTTAATGTCTTCTGCCCATTTCTTGATTGTATTATTTGTTCCTTGGGTGTTGAATTTTATAGATTTTGAATACTAGCTGTTTATCTGATATATCATTTGCAAATATCTTCTCCCATTCTGTTGGTTAACTTTTGGTTTTGCTGTTTCCTTTTCTGTGCAAAAAAAAAAAGAAAATTATTTTGATGAAGTCCCAATTGTTCACTTTTGTCTTTGTTTCCCTTGACTTGGGAAATATGTCTAGCAAGAAGTTCTTGCAGCCAAGGTTGAAAAGGTTGCTGCCTGTATATTCCTCTAGGATTTTGATGGATTCCTGTCTCACTCATCAATTTTGAGTCTATTTTTGTATATGGTTTAAGGAAATGGTCCACTTTCATTCTTCTGCATGTGGCTGTCCATTTTCTCCAACACCATTTGTTAAAGAGACTGTCTTTTTTCCATTGAGTATTATGTACAGCTTTGTTGATTAGTTGACCATAGAGTTGAGGGTCCATTTCTGGGTTTTCTATTTGGATCCATTGATCTATGTGTCTGTTTTGTGCAAGTACTATGCTGTCTTAATTATTACAGCTTTGTAAGAGCTTGAAGCCCAGAATTGTGAGGCCACCAGCTTTTGTTTTCTTTTTCAACCATCCCCTCATGATTTGTGGTCTTTTCTGGTTCCATACAAATTTTGGTATTATTTGTTCCAGTTCTGTGAGAAAAAGTTGATGTTATTTTGATAGGGATTTTATTGAATATGTAGATTGCTCTAGGTAGCATAGACATTTACTCAATGTTTCTTCTTCCAATCCCTGAGCATGGAAAGTTTTTCCGTTTCTTTGTATCTTCTTCAAGTTCTTTCATAAGTATTCTATAATTTTCTGAGTATAGATATTTTGATGTTTTGGTTAGATATATTCCTGGGATGTATCTTGTGGGTTTTGACTCCTTAATTTCTCTTTCTTCTGTCTCATTGTTGGTGTATAGATATTCAACTGATTTCTATGGATTGATTTTATATTCTTTCACTTTACTGAATTCCTTTATGAGTTCAATCAATTTTGGGGTGGAGTCTTTTGGGTTTTCCACGTAAAGTGTCATATCATCTGAAGAGAGAGAGAGTTTGACTTCTTTGCCAATTTGGTTGAATTTATTTCTTTTTGTTGTCTGATTGCTAGGACTAGAAACTTTACTATTATGTTGAACAACAATGGTGATAGTGGACACCCCTGCTATGTTCCTGAACTTAGGGGAAAGGCTTTCAGTTTTGCCCATTGAGAGTTATAATCACTGTGGGTTTTTCATGTATCACTTTTATGATATTTAGGTGTGTACCCTCCATCCCTACACTGTGAAGAGTTTTAATTAAGAAAGGATGCTATATTTTGTCAAATGCTTTTTCTGCATCTATTGAGGAGATCATACGGTTCTCGTACTTTCTTTTATTTATGTAGTGTATCACATTGATTGATTTGTGGATGTTAAACCAACATTGCAACACAGGAATAAATCCCACTTGGTCATGATGAATAATCCTTTTATTATTTATTTATTTATTTATTTTGGTTGAAACTGGCAAGATTTTATTCTTTTTTATGACTGAATAATATTCCAATATATGTTTGGACCATATCTTCATTTTTTTTTTATTTTTCCAGTGTAACAGTATTCATTATTTTTGCACCACACCCAGTGTTCCATGCAATCCGTGCCCTCTCCTTTACCCACCACCTGGATCCCCCAACCTCCTACCCCCCACACCTTCAAAACCCTCAGATTGTTTTCAGAGTCCATAGTCTCTCATGGTTCACCTCCCCTTCCAATTTCCCCTAACTCCCTTCTCCTCTCTATCTCCTCTTGTCCTCCATGCTATATGTTAGGACCCACAAATAAGTGAAACCATATGATAATTGACTTTCTCTGCTTGACTTAATTCACTCAGCATAATCTCTTCCAGTCTCATCCATGTTGCTACAAAAGTTGGGTA
>NW_019154151.1:1990349-2051615 GCF_002288905.1 Enhydra lutris kenyoni
AGCCATCCAAGCCTCCCTCAAAGAAATTGAAAAATCCAGAACACACCAGCTGTCTCTACACCTTAAAGAACTGGAGAATCAACAACAAATTAAACCAACTCCACACATAAGAAGGTAAATAATCAAGATTGGTGCAGAGATCAATGAGGTAGAAACCAGAGATACAGTAGAACATATCAATGAAACTAGAAGCTGTTTTTTTGAAAGAATCAATAAGATCGATAAACCATTGGCCACACTAGTCCAAAAGAAAAGAGAGAAAGCCCAAATTAATAAAATTATGAATGAAAAGGGAGAGATCACAACTAACACCAAGGAAGTAGAAACAATAATCAGTTATTATCAACAGTTATATGCCAATAAGCTAAGCAACCTAGATGAAATGGATGCATTCCTGAAAAACTATAAACTCCTAAAATTGAACAAGGAAGAAATTGACAACCTGAATAGACTGATATCTAGTAACAAGATTGAAGCAGTGATCAAAAACCTCCCAAAAAACAAGAGCCCAGGACCTGATGGATTCCCTGGGGAATTCTACCAAACTTTCAATGAATAAATAACACCTATTCTTCTGAAGCTGTTTCAAAAAACTGAAGAAGAAGGAAAACTTCCAGATTCTTTCTATGAAGCCAGCATTACTCTGATCCCCAAGCCAGGCAAAGACCCTACCAGAAAGGAGAATTTCAGACCAATATCACTGATGAGTATGGATGCTAAGATTCTAAACAAGATCCTAGCAAACAGGAACCAACAGCACATTAAAAAGATTATCGACCATTTTTCCACCAGAAATTCATTCACCAGGTGGGATTCATCCCTGGGCTACAAGGATGGTTCAACATTCACAAATCAATCAATGTGATAGAACAAATTAATAAGAGAAGAGAGAAGAACCACATGGTCCTCTCAATTGATGCAGAAAAAGCATTTGACAAAATCCAGCATCCGTTCCTGATTAAAACGCTTCAAAGTTTAGGGATAGAGGGAACATTCCTGAACTTCATAAAATCTATCTATGAAAGACCCACAGCAAATATCATTCTCAATGGGAAAAAGCTTGCAGCTTTCCTGTTGAGATCAGGAACATGACAAGGATGCCCACTCTCACCACTCTTGTTCAACATAGTATTAGAAGTCCTAGCAACAGCAATCAGACAACAAAGAGAAATAAAAAGTATCCAAATTGGCAATGAAGAAGTCAAACTCTCTCTCTTCACAGATGACATGATTCTTTATATGGAAAACCCAAAAGACTCCATCCCCAAACTACTAGAACTCATATAACAATTCAGTAACGTGGCAGGATACAAAGTCAATGTACAGAAATCAGTGGCTTTCTTATACACTATCAATGAAAATACAGAAAGGGAAATTAGAGAATCAATTCCACTTACTATAGCACCAAGAACCATAAGATACCTGGGAATAAACCTAACCAAAGAGGTAAAGGATCTGTACTCGAGGAACTACAGAACACTCATGAATAATCCTTTTCATGTACTGTTGGTTCCTATTGGCTAGTATTTCGGCTAGAGTTTTTACATCCACGTTCATCGGGGACATTGGTCTGTAATTCTTCTTTTTGATGAGGTCTTTGTCTGGTTTGGGGATCAAGGTAATGTTAGCTTCATAAAATGAGTTTGGAAGTTTTCCTTTCATTTCTATTTTTTGGAACAGTTTCAGGAGAATAGGTATTAATTCTTTAAATGTTTGTAGAATTCCCTTGGGAAGCCATCAAGCCCTGGGTTCCTATTAGTTTGGGGATTTTTGATTATGGCTTCAATTTCCTTGCTAGGTATGGGTCTGTTCAGGTTTTCTATTTCTTATTGGTTCAGTTTTAATAGTTAATCTGTCTCTAGGAATACATCCATTTCTTTCACAGGGTCTAATTTGTTGGCATATAGTTGCTCATAACATGTTCCTATAATTGTTTGTGTTTCAGTAGTGTTGGCTGTGATCTCTCTTCTCTCATTCACCATTTTATTAATTTGGGCCCTTTTGCTTTTCTTTTTGATAAGTCTGGCCAGCGGTTTATCAATCTTACTAATTCTTTCAAAGAAAAAGCTCCTGTTTTTTTTTTTTTTTATGTGTTATACCATCCTTTTGGTTTCTATTTCATTGGTTTCTGCTCAGATCTTTATTATTCCTCTTCTCATGATGGATTTAGGCTTTACTTGCTGTTATTTCTCTATCTCCTTTAGGTGTAAGTTTAGGTTGTGTATCTGAAAGCTTTCTTGTTTCTTGAGGAAGTCTTGTAGTGCTATATACTTCCCTCTTAGGACCGCCTTTACTGCATACGAAAGATATTGAACAGTTGTGTTTTCATTTTCATTTGTCTCCATGAATTGAAGAAAACTATTTGAAGAGTCCAAGATGGTGCAAGAGTAGAAGATCTTAATTTAGTCTGGTCCCATGAATTCAGCTATATAGCTATTAAACCATTCTGATCACCTGTGAATGCAATAAGAGATTGAAGAAAATAATAGCTGCAACTCTACAAATAGGAAAGTGACCACTTTCTGCAAGGTAGGTGGTGTAAAGATGTGAATCCAAGATGTTATATGGGGTGATATGCCACAGGGTTTGGGAACCTCCATCAGCTGGCTACCAGCAAGTGATAGAGCACTGGGGCACAAAATCAGAACTTTGAAGTCTTCTCTGGTGAGGGTCATAGCTCAGATGGCTAAGTGGTGGGTGGAAACCTCACTGGGGCAGTGTGATCTCAAGATCCTCAAGGTCACAGAAAGACCGGGGGTGCTTGAATGGGGCAGAACTCCCAGGTATTGGAGCAGTAAAGCTGGCTGCAAATAGTGAGCCCACAAGTGGGCTCTCAGCTCAGGATTGCTGTAAACCATGATCCACCACATAGTCAGGCCTCTTCTCTTTGTGCATGGGACCAACACACAGAAGAACCAGGGAGATTCCCTTCCTTCCTTAGGAGGAATGGTGTGGGAGTACACAGCAAAAGTCTATTGGGTTTGGAGACTCCAAATGGAGTCTTGGTCTTGGGGTAGGAAACACTCAATCACAGGCCAGTTAGCACATAATGTGGCTGGAGTGTAGGGAGACAGAGGTGATAGGTCGCTTTTCTCTGAGGTCTCATTGAGGAATGGGACCCCAAGTTTTGCCTCTGGGGTCAGAGATTGGGATGCTGCCATTTTCATTCTCTTCCTCTAAAGCTTCACAGAAAGACTACAGGATATCAAAGTCACATAGAGTGAGCTGGAGCAGATTACTTAGCCTGGCCCTTGGCAAGGGTGGTGCAATTCTGCCTGGGGCAAAGACATTTGAGAATCAATGCAACAGGCCCCTCTCCAGAAGATCAGCAAGAACATCCAAACAAGAAAAAGTTTACCAATCAATGAGAACTACAAAACTACAGCACTAGGGGAATACACCACATAGAA
This sequence comes from Enhydra lutris kenyoni, assembly GCF_002288905.1. Lineage (NCBI taxonomy): Eukaryota > Metazoa > Chordata > Mammalia > Carnivora > Mustelidae > Enhydra > Enhydra lutris. Next base: position 1,993,760 of record NW_019154151.1, read on the forward strand.
TCATGGCTTTCTTCCCAAGAGTCTTTACTCTTTCTACTTTAATAGTTTTTTTTTCTCTTAATTAAAAAAAATTCTTCTCCCCCTCTGACTTCCCATGAGAAGCTGTGGACTCTGAGAAACCAACTGAGGGTTTTGGAGGGGATGGGGATGGGGAGATGGGTGAGGCTGGTGATGGGTATTAAGGAGGGTATGTATTGCATGGAGCACTGGATGTGGTGCATAAACAATGAATTTTGGAACACACACAAAAACATACCAGAATACACCCAAAATCTAGTGTATGGCTCTGTTCTATTCATCCCCCGGTCATATTTTTTTTTCTCTTCTTTCTTTGTTTTTGATTTTTTTTTGTTTTGTTAAAGTCTTTTTAAATTTTCACCTTTATAGTTACATCGTATCCTCTCAATGTATTTAATTTTATTTTGGTATATACACATTTTTCTTTCTTTACAATTTTGAGATGTGGTTTCCTCTAACAAACCGACCAAAATACACTCAGGAGATAGGGTATTGCTCTGTTCTGTTCACTGGTTATTTCCTTTCCTTCTTTGTTGTTGTTGCTGTTTATTTCTTTTTTGATTTTTTTCTTGTTTTTATTAATTTCCATTTTTATAGTTACATTCTATCCTTTCATTGTATTTAATTTTATTTTTGTACATATACAAGTTTTTCTTTCTTTACACTTTTGGGATCTAGTTTTCTAAAAAACAGACCAAAGTACACACAGAATCCAGTGTTTCTCTCTATTGGGCTCAACTGTCTGATTTTATTCTCCTCCTGCCCCCTGTTTTGGATCTCTTCTGATTTGTTTAATGTATATTTCTCTTGTGTCATTGTTGCCTTTTTAGTGTTCTGTTATTGCATAAATCTATTCTTCCCTGGACAAAATGACAAGATGGAAAAACTTACCTCAAAAAAGAGAACAAGAGGCAGTACTGACGGCCAGGGACCTTATTAATATGAACATTAAGAAGATGTCAGAACTAGAGTTCAGAATAATGATTATAAAGATACTAGCTGGGCTTGAAAAAAGCACAGAAAACACTAGAGATTCTCTTTTGGAGAAATAAAAGAACTAAAATCCAGCCAAGTTGAAATAAAAAAGGCTATTAATGAGGTGCAGTAAAAAACGGAGGCTCTAACTGCTCAGATAAGTGAGGCAGAAGAGAGAATTAGTGATACAGTTGACCAAATGATAGAGAATAAAGAAGCTGAGAAAAAGAGAGATAAGCAACTACTGGCTCATGAAGGAAGAATTTGAGTGATATCATTCAGTAAAACAATATTAAAATAATTGGGATCCCATAGGAAGAAAGAGAGATGCAGAAGGTATATTGGAGCAAGTTATAGCAGAGAACTATCTTAATATTGGGAAGGAAACAGGTATCAAAATCCAGGAGACAGAGAGACCCCCCCTCAAAATCAATAAAAATAGGTCAACAATCCGACATCTAATAGTGAAACTTACAAGTCTCAGAGACAAAGAGTAAATACTAAAAGTAGCTCAGGACAAGAGGTCTGTAACCTACAATGGTAGAAACATTAGATTGGCAGCAGAAGCATCCACAGAGACCTGTCAAGCCAGAAAGGATTCTATGATATATTCAGTTTACTAAATGAGAAAAATATGCAGCCAAGAATACTTTAGGGCCACATGGGTGGCTCATTTGGTTAAGCAACTGCCTTTGGCTCAGGTCGTGATCCCAGGGTCCTGGGATTGAGCCCCATGTCAGGTTCCTTACTTAGCAGAGAGTCTACTTCTCCCTCTCACTCTGCCTGATACTCTGCCTGCTTATGCTCTCTCTCTCTCTTTCATCAAATAACTAAATAATTTTTTTAAAAAGAATACTTTATCCAGCTAGGTTATCACTGGGCATTAAAGAGGGCATGTATTGCATGGAGCACTAGGTGTGGTGTATAAACAATGAATCTTGGAACACTGAAAATATAAAATTAAATTTAAAAAAAATAGAGATAAAAAGTTTTCAGGACAAACAGAAACTAAAAGAAATTGTGATCACCAAACCAGCCCTACAGGAAATATTAAAAGGGGTCATCTAAACAAAGAGAGAGCCCAAAAGTAACATAGATCAGAAAGAAAAGTGACAATATACAGTAACTGTCACCTTAAAGGCAATACAATGGCACTACAATCATAAATCTAAATAGTACCCTGAATGTAAATGGGCTAAGTGCCCCAATCAAAAGACACAGGTATCAGACTGGATTAAAAAAAATACCAATTAATATGCTGTGTGCAAGAGGCTCATTTTAGACCCAAAGAAACCTTCAGGTTTAAAATGAGGGGGGAAAACCATTTATCACGCTGATGGACATCAGAAGAAAGCTGGGATGGCAATCCTTGTATCAGACAAATTAGAATTTAAACCAAAGACTGTAATAAGAGATGAGAAAGGACAATATATCATAATTAATTAAAGGGTCTATCTAATTAGAAGATCTAAGAATTATAAATATTTATACCCCTAATATGGGAGTAGCCAATTATATGAGCCAAGTAATAACTAAACCAAAGAAACACATTGATAATGATATAATTATAGTAGGGGACTTTAATATTCCCCATCACTGCAATGGACAGATCATCTAAACAGAAGATCAAGAAGGAAATATGGGCTTTGAATGACACTCTGACCCAGATGGACCTCACAGATATATTTAGAACATTCCATCCCAAAGCAACAGAATGCTCATTCTTCTTAAGTGCACATGGAACATTCTCCAGAATAGATCACATCCTGGGTCACAAATCAGGTCTCAAATGGTACCAAAAAAATGGGGTCATCCCCTGCATATTTTTGGACCACAGTGTTTTGAAATTGTAACTCAATAATAAGAAGAAAGTGGGAAAGAACGCAAATACATATGAGGGGTCGAGATGGCAGAAGACTAGGGGACCCTATTTCAACCGGTCCCCTGAATTGAGCTGCATATCTACCAGAACACTATGAACACCTATGAAATCAGCCTGAGATGTAAGGTTATACATGTCTGGATTTCTACAGGGGCAGAGGATCGTCAGTCGAGAGGGTGAACCTTGCCTGGTTAGTGATTGATATTTTCAGCTATACAACCACAACTCAACAGAATTACAAGGAACAGGAACCCCCAAAAAAGAAAACACCCAGAGACAATGGCCTCGCTAGCAGATCTAATGGATATGGATGTAAGCAAGATGTCAAAAATAGACTTCAGGGTAGCACTTATGAAGAAAACAACCAGGCTGGAGAAAACTATTAATGGAACCTTAGATTCACTAAGGGCAGAAGTGAAAGCAGATCTAGCAGAACTTAAAAATGCTATCAATGAGATACAAACTAATCTAGATACTCTAACAGTTAGGGTAAATGAGGCAGAAGAATGAATTAGTGATCTTGAAGACAAACTGATAGAAAAGAAGCAGGAGGGGGCCTGGATCAAACAGTTTAAAATCCATGAAAATAGAATTAGAGAAATAAATGATGCCATGAAACGTTCCAATGTCAGAATTATTGGGATCCCTGAGGGGGTAGAGGGAGAAAAAGAGAAAGGACTAGAATATATATTTGACCAAATTGTAGCCAAGAACTTCCCTAATCTGGGGACTGAAACAAGTAATCCTGTCCTAGAGGCACAGAGGATACCCTCCAAGATCAATGAGGGAAGATAAACCCCCAAGCATGTAATAGTAAAACTCGTAAATCTTAGAAACACAGAAACCATTTTAAGGACGGTTAAGAGGAAGAAATTCTTTATGTACAGAAGGAGAAACATCAGAATAACGTTAGTTCTGTCCACAGAAACCTGGCAAGACATGTTCAGTGTACTAAATAAACAGAATATACAGCCAAGAATTATTTATCCAGCAAGGCTGTTGTTCAGCTTAGATGGAGATATAAGAAAATTCCAGGACTGGCAGAGACTTAAGGAATATGTGACCATTAAGCTGGCCTTGCAAGAAATATTAACGGGGGTTCTATAAAAGAAGAAAGACCCCAAGAGTGACACAGAACAGAGATATAAAAAGATGATCCATAGAAATAAGGACTTCACAGGCAACATGATGACAATAAAATCTTATCTATCAATAATCACTCCCAACGTGAATGGCATAAATGCTCCCAAAAAACAGTACAGGGTTGCAGATTGGGTAAAAAGAAAGGACCCATATATACACTGTCTACAAAAGACTCATTTTGATACATCCAGACTGAAAGTAAAGGGATGGAGAACTATCTTTCATGCTGACAGACTGCAGAGTAAATCTGGGGTAGCAATTCTCATATCAGACAAATTAGATTGTAAGCTAAAGACTATAGTTAAAGATACAGAAGGACACTATATCCTTTTTTTTTTTAAAGATTTTCTTCATTTATTTGACAGACAGATCACAAGTAGGCAGAGAGGCAGGCAGAGAGAGAGGAGGAAGCAGGCTCCCTGCTGAGCAGAGAGCCCAATGCGGGGCTCGATCCCATGACCCTGAGATCATGAACTGAGCAGAAGGCAAAGGCTTTAACCCACTGAGCCACCCAGGTGCCCCGACACTATATCCTTTTTAAAGGGTCTATCCAACAAGAATATCTAACGATTATAAATATCTATGTCCCCAAAATAGGAGGAGCGAACTGCATAAGCCAACTGTTAAAATGAAGAGACATATTGATAAAAATACGTTAATTGTAGGAGACCCTAGCACCCCACTCTCAGCAATAGACAGATCAACTAAACAGAAAATCGACAAACAAGAGCTTTGAATGACACTGGACCAGATGGATCTCATAGATGTATACAGAACATTCCACCTTAAAACAACAGAAAGGTCATTCTTCTCAAACACACGTGGAACTTTCTATAGACAACATACTGGGTCACAAATCAGGGCTCAACTGATACAAAAAGATTAAGATTATTTGCTGCATATTCTCAGACCACAATGCTGTGAAACTGGAATTCAATCACAAGAAAAAGTTTGGAAGAGATTCAAACTGTTGGAAGCTAAACACCATCCTGCTCAATAATGATGGGTCAACCAGGAAATCAAAGAAGAACTTAATTCATGGAAACCAATGAGAACAAAGACACATCAATCCAAAAACTATGGGATATGACAAAGGTGGCCCTAAGGAGTAAATGCATAGACATCCAAGCCTCACTCAAAAAAAAAAAAAAAAGAAAAGAAAAATCCCAAACACACCTACTATCTTTATAATTTAAAGATCTAGAGAAGGAACAACAAATTAAACCTAACCAGGCATGAGAAGGTAAATAATTAAGATTAGAGCAGAGATTAATAAAACAGAAACCAGAAATTCAGTAGAACATATTAAAGAAACTAGAAGCTTGTTCTTTGAAAAAAATTAGTAAGATAGATAAACCATTGACTAGACTAATCCAAAAGAAAAGAAAAAGGACCCAAATTATTAAAATTATGAATGAAAGGGGAGATATCACAATAACACTCAGGAAATAAACACAATTATAAGAAATTATTATCAACAGCTATATGACGATAAATTAAACAACCTAGAAGAAATGGATGCATTCCTGTTAACCCATAAAATATCAAGATTGAAACAGGAAGAAATTGACAACCTGAATAAACTAATAACCAGTTATCAGATTGAATCAGTAATCAAAAACTTCTCAAAGAACAAAAGTCCAGAACCTGAGGATTCCCTGGGAAATTCTACCAAACATTCAAAAAATATATTTTACATTTTCTCCTGAAGCTTTTTCAAAAATAGAAACATAAGGAAAACTTCCATACTTTTTCTATGAGGCCAGCATTACCTTGCTCCCCAAACCAGGCAAAGACATCATCATAAAGGAGAATTTCAGCACAATATCCCTGATGAATATGGATGTCAACATTCTCGAAAAGATCCTAGCTAATAGGATCCAACAGGACTTTAAAAGCATTCTCCCTTTTGACCAGGTGAGGGTTATCCCTGGGATGCAATGGTGGTTTAACATTCATGAATCAATCAATGTGTCAAAACATATAAATTAGAGAAGAAACAAGAACCACAATGTCCTCTCAATCGATGCCGAAAATGCATTTAACAAAATACAGCATCCTTTTGTGATTAAAACTTTTCAGAGTATAAGAATAGAGGGAACATTCCTCAACTTCATAAGATCCATCTATGAGAAACCCACAGCAAATATCATTGTCAATGGGGAAAAACTGAGAGACTTCCCATTGAGATCAGGAACACAACAAAGATGCCCAATCTCACCACTATTGTTCAACATAGGACTAGAAGTCCTAGCAACAGCAATCAAACAACAAAAAGAAATAAAAAGTATTCACACTGGCAAAGAATAAGTCAGACTCTCTCCACAGATGACATAATACTTTATTTGGAAAACCCAAAAGTCTCCACCCTCATATTACTAGAACTCATACAGCAATTCAGTAATGTGGCAGAATACAAAATCAGTGCACAGAAATCAGTTGCTTTCTTATACACTAACAATGAAACTGTAGAAAGAGAAATTAGAGAATTGATTCCATTTACAATAACACCAAAACTGATAAGATACCTTGGAATAAACTTAACCAACAAGGTAAAGGATCTATACAGTAGGAACTACAAAACACTCATGAAAAAATTGAAGACAAAAAATGGAAGAACATTCCATGCTCATGGATCAGAAGAATAAACACTGTTAAAATGTCCATGCTGCCCAGAGCAATCTATACTTTCAGCACCATCCCAATTAAAAAAATTGCATTTAAAAAATATTTTATTTATTTCTTTGACACAGAGAGATATCACAAGTAGGCAGGGAGGCAGGGAGAGAGAGGTGTGGGGGAAGCAGGCACCCCGCCAAGCAGAGAGCCCGATGTTGGGCTCAATCTCAGGACACTGAGATGATGACCTAAGCCAAAGGCAGGGGCTTAACCCACTGAGCCACCCAGGTGCACCAAAAGTGACATTTTAAAAATTTTTTTAAAATGCTGGAACAAACATTCCTAAAATTTGTATGGAAGCAGAAAAGAACCCGAATCACCAAGGAAATGTTGAAAAAGAAAAACAAAACTGGAGGCATCACGTTGCCTGATTTCAAGCTATATGACAAAGCTACATTTAGCAAGACAGCAGGGTCTTGGCACAAAAACACACACAGACCAGTGGAACAGAATGGAGAGCCAGAGTATGGACTCTCAACTGTATGGTCAACTAATCCTTGACAAAGCAGAAAAAAATATCCAATGGAAGAATGAAAGTCTCTTCAATAAATGGTGCTGGGAAAATTGGACAGCTATATACAGAAGAATGAAACTGGACCATTCTCTTACACCATACACAAAGACAAATTCTAAATGTATGAAAGACCTCAATATGAAACAGGAATCCATCAAAATCCTAGAAGAGAACATAGGCAGTAACCTCTTCCACATTGGCCACAGACACTTCTTTCAAGACACATCTCCAGAGGCAAGGGAAACAAAACCAAATATGAAATTTTGGGACTTCATCAAGATCCAAAGCTTCTGCACAGCAAAGGAAACAGTCAAGAAAACAAAGAGGCAACCCGTGGAATGGGAGTAGATATTCGCAAATGACACTACAGAGAAAAGGCTGATGTATAAGGAACTCTTCAAACTCAACACCCAAAAAACATAATCAAGTCAAAAAATGAGCAGCAGACATGAGCAGACACTTCTTCAAAGGAGACATACAAAAGGATAACAAACACATGAAAAAGTGTTCATCACCATTAGCCACCATGGAAATTCAAATCAAAACCACATTGAGATACAAACTTAAACCAGTTAGAATGGCAAAAATCGACAAGGCAGGAAACAACAAATGTTGGAGAAGTTGTAGGGGAAGTTGAACCCTCTCACACTGTTGGTGGGAATGCTAATTGGTGTAGCCACTTTGGAAACAGTGTGGTGGATTCTCAAAAAATGAAAACTAATGCTACCCTATGACCCAGCAATTGCACTACTGGGCATTTACCCCCAAAGATACAGATGTGGTGAAAAGATGAGACTTATGAACCCAATCTTCATAGTAGCATTGTTCACAATAGCCAAAATGTGGAAAGAGCCAGGATGCCCTTCAACAGACAAATGGATAACAAAGATGTGGTCTTATACACAATGGAATATTACTCAGCTATCAAAAAGATGACTACCCAATTTTGCATTGACATATTTGGGACTGGAGGAGATTATGCTAAATGAAGTAAGTCAAGCAGAGAAAGTCAATTGTCATATGTTTTTGCTTATTTGTGGAACATAGGTAATAGCATGGAGGACATTAGGAAAAGGGGAAAATTACAGGGGACAGTTGTGACACTTCAATTGAAGATGTGCTTGGGAACAGTCTCAGAGAATAGACTGGGTGTGGTGCATAAACAATGAATTCTGGAACATTGAAAAGAAATTTTAAAAATAAGTAAAAATTTAAAAAAAAGAAGCATCCTACTAAAGAATGAATGGGTCAACCAGGAAATTTAAAAAATAATTAAAAATAATCATGATCCTATGGGATTGGGAGGGAGACAAACCATAAGTGACTCTTAATCTCACAAAACAAACTGAGGGTTGATGGGGGGAGGGGTTTGGGAGAGGGAGGGTGGGGTTGTGGACATTGGGGAGGGTATGTGCTATGGTGAGTGCTGTGAAGTGTGTAAACCTGGCGATTCACAGACCTTTACCCCTGGGGATAAAAATATACTATATGTTTATAAAAAATAAAATTAATAAAAAAATAATAATCATGATCCTATTCTTTTAATACTTGCCATCCTTGAGTTTATGGTACAATGTTTTGGTATTTGATGGGTCTATTTCAAGTGCCTCCAAACAATTGTCAATTGCTGCCTGCCAATTTGACATCTTCTGTTAATTAGCACCAATATTTGGCACACAGCTTAGAGCTATAGGTTGTAGCTTCAATCTATCTGCTTTCCTAATGACAGAGTTTGAACCTTCTACATATCTTAAAGCTTTTGTATATATATTTTTAGTAGCTATCTCCCAGTTCTGGGATTTGAAAAAATATATTTCCAATTTTTTAAGTCTTTTATTAGCAAAATTTTATCTACATATTTTAAATATATATCTGCTTCTTCAAATAAATCTGGGTGACTCACCAGAACCATCATTTGGGAATATACCCCAATGATCTCCCTCCCTTAGTTTTCTGTATTCTGTAATAACACATATTTTGGCAGGTTTTTCACCTTTCACTTCTGCATTTTCCAGTATCCTTGCCACACCCATTTTTAAAATTATTTGACCAAATACCGTATTTTTCCCCTCCAAATGAGGAGTTGGAACTGTTGATAAAGCACTAAGAACCACTTGTGTTGCAGCTTGCATTTGCCATACTCTATAAACCTTGGTCATGCTTATAATAGGAATTTTCATCTTCAAAAATTTCACTATAAATACTTTCTCCACCTTTTCCATTTTGATTTGAGAAATCTCCACCCTGAACCATAAATTTCTTAATAATTCATTGGAAAGGGCATCCTTTGAAATGGAGAGTTTTCCCAGTGGTGGGTCCAGTGAATTTTTCTCTTGTACCCTAGGTATGAAAATTTTCTGCAGTTTTGGGTACAATATCTGCAAATAATTCTAAGGCAATTAAACCAACTCACTCTCTACTGATGTCCATGTCAAAGAAGACTCAGGGATCACTGTGGTTGGAAGGCTTAGTCTGGAGGAGAGTTGTGACACTTCAGTTGAAGATGTGCTTGGGAAAAGTCTCAGAGAACCTTATGGCCACACTGCAGCTCAACCCGAGTGGCTTTCTCTTAAAAAAATATATTATTTTATTTTATTTAAAGATTAGATTTACTTTTTTTTTTCAGAGAGGGGAGGCACAAGCAGGGAGAATGGCAGTCAGATGGAGAAGCAGGCTCCTTGCTGAACAAGGAGCCCAATATGGGACTTGGTCCGAGGACACTGGAATCATGACCTGAGCCAAAGGCAGATCTTTAACCAACTGAGATACCCAGGCATCTCAAAATAAAATATTTTAAATGAAAAAGAAATGAATCCTTTCATTTTTAAGGCACTTTCTTCACATCATAATTTTCAAAATAGGAAAGAGAACAAAATAGAGAGCAAGCTGTGAGATAACAATGTGTGGTAATTAGATTTGTTCCTCTCGCCTTCATTTAGGATGTATTGGTAAATGTGATGTTTGAAGGCTTTTATTCTTGTTTTTGCTGTGTTGATTTTTTGTTACTTAATTGGTTACTGTGGGTATAATCTATTCTAACAAATTACTTTTTAACTAATATACCCTTTTATACTTGTCCATTTATTCCAAATGCTGTCCTTTTAGTATAATTTTTTCCCATAATTACTCCCTTGCTCCTAATTTACTTGTGGAAAACATACTTGCTGGGGATGCAAGGACCTCTGCTATATTGCCAGCACTTCATTCTTATAATTTGGACTAATATGGCTGGTTCATAAGCTATATAGCAGAAAATAATGATCTTGTTCTAGAGGTCTTGTCAAGAGGAAGGTGGGAAATGCAGCTATTTTTTTTTACTATTATTTCATCTTTCTTCTGATGTTTGAAGGATTTTTTAAATCCAATAATGCTTCATAAAGAAATATTTCTACAAAAAATCATCTAAAATGCTTTTTGAAAAAGTTATTCTTGACTAATAATTTCGTTAGTAAACTCTGCTTAGCTTTCTCATATTCTAAGGCTTTCAGTTCCTGACCAAAATGTTTTGATAGATTTTTTTTTCAAGCGAAATAATTTTTCAACAAATTAATAGGTCTTGTTGGTGGAAAGATTGGAGGTAATTGTTTTAGTTCTTTGAGCTTTAAACACTCAAATTCTGGCAGCATAACTTGGAAGTGGTCAGTCACAATTTTAAAAAGTGTGTTTATACCCACCATTGTAATGATATTACACATTGTTGTGGTAGGCATCAGTTTTCTACCCGCTTTGAAAACAAGGAAACTAAGACATAGTACAATGCAAATGAGTTCCTAAAGGTCAACTAATATGTTTCATAGAATTAAAATTCAAATTCCAGTTTTATAAGTCCAAAATCTTTTCATGCTACTATAGCTTGCTGTCTCCCACAAAAGTTTTGGCTCTGAATTTCCTTTGTTAAATTTGTCTGGCTCTCATCACTTAGGTAGTATGTTTAGGATCCTGGGACAGAGAATTGAAAAAAATTGTTTCTCTGTTAAAATAATTGAATTTTCTCATCTACATATAGGGATAGAGAAAATAGTGGTATTTTATAGGTTTCATTAAGAATAAATTTGAGTATGTACAGCATCTTAATAAAAGACAATTCACTGATTTCTTCTCCTCAATTTATCCAGATCCTCAAGTTGTAAAGAATTAAATAATCATTTCAAGAGTTGCCAAATATAAAATTCAAAATAGAGAAAACTGCTCTCACATTGCTGTGAAAGCTTTAAGTACTTTTTAAATGACTGTTTGACATACTTTTAATTTAATTTAATTTAATTTAATTTAATTTTTGTGTGTGTTCCAAAATTCATTGTTTACACACCACACCCAGTGATCCATGCAATAAATGTCCTACTTAATACACACCACCAGGCTCACCCAACCCTCACACTCCTCCCCTCTAAAACCCTCAGTTTGTTTTTCAGAGTCCACAGTCTCTCATAGTTTGTTTTCCCCCTTCAACATCCCCCAACTCACTTCTCCCCATTTTCAATGCCCTCCATGTTATTCCTTATGCTCCACAAGTAAGTGAAACCATATGATAATTGACTCTCTCTTCTTGACTTATTTCAGTCAGCATAATCTCCTCCAGTCCCATCCATGTTGATACAAAAGTTGGGTATTCATCCTTTCTGATGGAGGCATAATACTCCATAGTAAATATGGGCCATATCTTCTTTATCCATTCATCTGTTGAAGGGCACTGTGGCTTTTTCCGCAGTTTGGCAACTGTGGCCATTGTTGCTATGAACATTGGCGGTACAGATGGCTCTTTTTTCCACTACATCTGCATCTTTGGGGTAAATACCCAGTAGTGTAATTGCAGGGTCATAGGGTAGCTCTATTTTTCATTTCCTAAGGAATCTACACACTATTTTCCAAAGGGGCTGCACCAACTTGCAATACCACCAACAGTTTAAGAGGGTTCCCCTTTCTCCACATCCTCTCCAACACATGTTGTTTACTGTCTTCTTCATTTCAGCCATTCCAACTGGTGTAAGGTGGTATCTCAGTGTGGTTTTGATTTGAATCTCCCTGATGGTTAATGATGATGAACATTTTTTCATGTGTCTGTTAGCCATTTGTATGTCTTCATTGGAGAAGTGTCTGTTCATGTCTTCTGCCCATTTTTTGACATGATTATCTGTTTTTTGAAAGTTGAGTTTCAGGAGTTCTTTATAGATCTTGGATATTAGCCCTTTGTAGTGTCATTTGTGAATATCTTCTCCCATTCCATCAGTTGCCTCTTAGTTTTTTTGACTGTTTCCTTTGCTGTGCAGAAGATGTGAATTTTGATGAAGTCCCAATAGTTCATTTTTGCTTTTGTTTCCTTTGCTTTTGGGGACAATGTCTTGAAAGAACTTGATGTGGCTGATGATGAAGAGGTTATCGCTTATGTTCTCCTTTAATATTTTGATAGATTCCTGCCTCACATTGAGGTCTTTTATCCATTTTGAATTTATCTTTGTGTATGTTGTAAGAGAATGGTCGAGTTTCATTCTTCTACACATAGCTGTCGAATTTTCCCAGCAATATTTATTGAAGAGATGGTCTTTTTTCCACTGTATATTTTTTCCTGCTTTGTTGAAGATTATTTGATCATCGAGTTGAGTGTCCATATCTGGGCTCTCTAGTCTGTTCCACTGGTCTATGTGTCTGTTATTTGCCAGTACCATGCTGTCTTGCTTATCATAGCTTTGTAGTAAAGCTTGAAATCAGGTGACGTGATGCTCCCTGTTTTGTTTTGTTTTGTTTTTCAACATTTACTTAGCAATTCTGGTTCTCTTTTGGTTCCATACACATTTTAGTATTGTTTGTTCCTGCTCTTTGAAAAATGCTTCTGGAATTTTGATCGGAATGGCAATGGAAGTATAGATTGCTCAAGGAAGTATAGACATTTTAACCATGTTTATTCTTCTGATCCATGAGCATGGAATGGTCTTCCATCTTTTTGTGTCTTCTTCAATTTCTTTCATGAGGGTTCGGTGGTTCCTCGAGTACAGATCCTTTACCTCTTTGGTTAGGTTTATTCCCAGGTATCTCATGGTTCTTGGTGCTATAGGAAATGGAATTGATTCTCTAATTTCCCTTTCTATATTTTCATTGTTATTGTATAAGAAAGCAACTGATTTCTGTACATTGATGTCGTATCCTGCCACATTACTGAATTGCTATATGAGTTCTAGTAGTTTGGGGGTGGAGTCTTTTCTGTTTTCCATATAAAGTATCACACCATCTGTGAAGAGAGAGTATGACCTTTTCTTTGCCAATTTGAATACCTTTTATTTCTTTTTGTTGTCTGATTGCTGTTGTTAGGACTTCTAGTACTGTGTTGAACAGCAGTGGTGAGAACGGACATCCTTGTCATGTTCCTGATCTCAAAGGGAAGGCTGTCAGCTTTTCCCCATTGAGGATGATATTTGCTCTGGGTTTTTCAGAAATAGGTTTTATGAAGTTGAGGAATGTTCCCTCTATCCCTTTACTTTGAAATCTTTTAATTAGGAATGGATGCTATATCTTGTCAAATGCATTTTCTGCATTAATTGAGAGGATTGTATGGTTCTTCTCTTTTCTTTTACTGATTTGCTCTATCACATTGATTAGTTTGTGAATGTTGTACTACATTTGCATCCCATGGATAAATCCCACCTAGTCATGGTGGATAATCTTTTTACTGTACTGTTGGATCCTATTAGCTAGGATCTTGTTGAGAATCTTGGCATGCATATTCACCAGGGAAATTGGTCTGAAATTCTCCTTTTTAGTGTGGTCTTTGCCTGGTTTGGGGATCAGGGTAATGCTGGCTTCATAGAAAGAGTCTGGAAGTTTTCCTTCTATTTCTATTTTTTGAAGCAGCTTCAGGAGAATTGGCATTATTTTTTCTTTGAATGTTGATAGAATTCCCCAGGGAATCCATCAGGTCCTGGGCTCTTGTTTTTTGGGAGGATTTTGATCACTGCTTCAATCTCATTACTAGATTATTAGTCTACTCAGGTTGCAGTTTCTTCCCGATTCAGTTTTGGAAGTTTATATACTTCCAGGAATGTATCCATTTCGTCTAGGTTGCTTAACTTATTGACATATAACTGTTGGTAATAATTTCTGATGATTATTTCTATTTCCTTGGTGTTAGTCGTGATATCTCTCTTTTCATTCATAATTTTATTAATTTGGGTCCTCTCTCTTCTTTTGGATTAGTTTGTCCAGTGGTTTACTGATCTAATCGATTCTTTTAAAAAATCAGCTTCTAGTTTTGTTGATGTGTTCTACTGAATCCCTAGTTTCTGTCTCATTGATCCCTGCTCTAATATTGATTATTTCCCTTATTGTATGTGGGGTTGGCTTAATTTGTTGTTGATTCTCCACTTCTTTAACGTTTAAAGAGTGCTGCTGTATTCTGGATTTTTCATTTTTTTTGAGGAAGCCTTGGATGGCTATGTATTTTCCCCCTCAGGACTGCCATTGCTGTATTCCATAGGTTTTGTACGAATGTGTCTTCATTCTCATTGGTTTCCTTGAATTTTTTAAGTTCTTCTTTGATTTCCTGGTTGATCCAAACATTCTTTTTTTTTTTTAAAGATTTTATTTATTTATTTTGACAGATCACAAGCAGGCAGAGAGGCAGGCAGAGAGAGGAGGAAGCAGGCTCCCTGCTGAGCAGAGAGCCTGATGCGGGGCTCGATCCCAGGACTCTGAGATCATGACCTGAGCCGAAGGCAGTGGCTCAACCCACTGAGCCACCCAGGCGCCCCTGATCCAAACATTCTTAATCAGGATAGCCTTTAGCTTCCAACTATTTTAATTCCTTCTATACTTTTTCTTGTGGTTGAGTTCCTGTTTCAAAGCATTGTGGTCTGAGAATCTTCAGGATATCTCAATCTTTTGGTATAGGTTGAGCCCTGATTTGTGACTCAGTATGTTGTCTATTCTGGAGAAAGTTCCATGTGCGCTTGAGAATAATGAGTACTCTGTTGTTTTAGGGTGGAATGTTCTGTATATATCTATGAGGTCCATCTGGTCCAATGTGTCATTCAATCCTCTTGTTTCCTTATTGATTTTCGCTTGGATGATCTGTCTATTACTGAGAGCGGTGTGTTTAAATCCCCTACTATTGGGGAGACAAGATGGCAGGGAAGTAGGAGGAGGCGCTGTTTCAACCTGTACCCTAAAGGGAGCTGATTACTTACCAAAGAACTCCGATCACCCATGAAATCAGCCTGAGATCAGAATTATACATGTCTGGATCTCTACAGGGACAGAAGACGCCAGTGGGCAGGTAAAGCAGAGTGGGAACATTGGACTGATATCAGAAGATAAACGAAAGGGGGAGGGAGCCACCAGAGGCGACCAATTAGAAAGTAATACCCCTAATATGAGAGTGCCCTGCATCTGGGGACCAACATTAACTTGGAGACTGGTTTAAAGCACTCAGAAAGAGCAAAGGATTATGGGGGGAGGGGGAATTGTGGGAATCAGGGTGGCTAGGGACAAGGGCTTAAGTCCCTGGACCCAGGACAGCCTCCCCTGGCACTGAGCCAGAGAGAGTGTAGCAGAGAAACCAGGTCTTGGTCGCTGAGCCGCCAGCACGTCCGAGAACATGTGGGGTCCAGCTCCTGTGAGGGGCTGGGAGCCTCGCCAGCTGGCAGAATTCCAAGCCATGCTACAGAGCCTGAGACACGTGCACCCCTCACCCTCCCCTGCGAGAGGCATGAAGGCCCAGCCCGGTGCTCTTAAACCTGCACCTGTTTGTTTCAGAGCCTGAGACACACGGGAACCCCAAACCCTCCACTAAGAGAGGTGCGCAAAGGCCCAGCCTGGTGCTCTTGGACCCGCACCCTGCACTCAGAGCCTGACACACACACGTGACCCACAGCCTCCCCTGAGAGAGGTTCATGCAAGCCCGGTGCTCTTAGAACCAGAAAGGCCAGGCACTCCCAGCCCAGGCCAGTGGGAAAATCTCAGTGTGCAATCGCTGCTTGGAACCTCTCTGGCGGTCTGGAGCTGCCCAGACAGCTGCCGCTGCCGTGGTTTTGGGTACAAGCAAAAAATCCTGCGTCCCCAGGGACCACGACTAGGAACCTGCTCTGCCAGTGGCCAAGGGGGAATTTATATGGACTCTGTAACACCACAGGGGATCAGACTGAGGCTTCTCTCTGAGAGTGGGGTCAGGGTGCAGTTTGCTTTCCTCTAAACCTACAAAAACCACCAAAAGCAGTCAAGGAGAGAGGAAATAAAAAAGTGAACAAACATAAAAATCTCCAGAGAACAAAAGCCTGAAAAAAACCGGTTTCCTCAGAGCCCACCCCCTGAACTCAGGGAACATCATTGACTGAAAACCCACGTGGCAGGCCCCTCCCCCAGAAAATCAACCAGGAAAGAAAAAATAAAAAGACTATAAGAGAACAATCACAGCTACTTCATAGGACTTTTTATTTTTAACTTGTTCACACTATCCTGGTTCATTTTTTTTATATAGATTTTTTTTAACCTATTTACCATCACAGTGAGATGTCCAGTATATCAAATTCAATAATAACCTTCTTTTTTTTTAATTTATTTATTTGACAGACAGAGATCACAATTAGGCAGAGAGGCAGAGAGACAGGGGGAAGCAGGCTCCTTGCTGAGCAGAGAACCCGATGGGGGGCACTATCCCAGAATCCTGGGATCATGACCTGATCCAAAGGCAGAGGCTTTAACCCACTGAGCCACCCCGGTGCCCCTTGATAATAACCTGCTAACCTGAACTTTTTGATACATACACCTGTGTTTTTCTTTTGCATTTCTATTTTTTAATTTTTTTTCTAAATTTTAGTTTAGTTTAGTCTAATTTATTCCTTTTTTATTTTTATTTTCTAATATTCATATAGAGTTAAACTTCAAGGTAATCCCCTTTCCCCAATCAATGCTACCCCTATAGGTAAACCAATTTTTAATCCCCCTTTTTCTTAGGAAAGTTGAGTCTTTTAACAAAAATATCAAGATACATCCAGGAAAAATCAAAACAACCTTCCTCGCCCACACTGAGAATTTATAACCACTCTCCCATCTTTTTATTCCACCAGTTATTCTGTGTTTTTGTGTTTGTCCTGATAGTATATAAATCTTATACTTGGGGATCTTTTTGATGAGGTTCTTCCTTTATTTGCATATATTTTTTTTTTCTCAGTCTTTTTGTCTGTTTTTGTTTGTATACTTCATCAATCTTACCTTGGGGCCCATTTGGGCTGAACCTTCTCTTTTACCTTCCCTTTTTTTCCTGTCTCTCTCTCTCTCTTTTTTTTTTCTTTTCCTTTTCTTTTTTCTCTCCTTTGGGTGGGGAACCCTGGTTGCTCAGAAGCGTTACAGGGTGCACCTTGACTGCACCATGCTCGATAGATCCAGCTACATCCGTTCAGTCATCTCTCACCAAAATGACTAGGAGGAAGAATGCCCAACAGAAGAAAAATACAGAGAATGGGCCTTCTGCAACAGAGCTAACAACTATCAACATAGACAATATGTCGGAAAGAGAATTCAGGATAACAATTATCCAGGCAATAGCTAGGTTGGAGAAAGCCATGCATGACCGAACTGAATTAATTAGGGCCAAACTGAAAGCGACCAGGGATGAAGTTCACAATGTTAGGGCAGAGCTGAAAGCTACCAGGGATGAGTGCACAAAGCTCTCAATGAGTTCCAATCTAATCTAAATTCTCTCAAAGCTAGGGCAACTGAGACAGAAGATAGAATTAGTAACCTGGAGGACAAACAGATACAAAGGATCAGGAGGAAGCCTGGAACAAACAGCTTAGAAGCCACGAAAACAGAATCAGGGAAATAAATGATGCCATGAAAAGTTCCAACGTCAGAATTATTGGAATCCCTGAAGGGGAGGAGAAAGAAAGAAGTCTAGAAGATATAGTGGAACAAGTTCTTCATAAAAATTGTCCCAATCTCATGAATGGAACCAGCCTTCATGTACTAGAGGCCGAATGATCTCCACCTAAGATTATAGATTCCAAGAAAACATCAAGGCACCTCAAAATTAAAGTGAGGAATCATAATTGTAGATACAATCTCTTGAAAGCCATTAGGACAAAGAGCCTCCTTACTTACAGAGGAAAGCCCATCAGAATAACGTCAGACCTGTCCACAGAAACCTAAAAAGCCAGAAAGGGCTGGCAAGATATATTCAGGGCAGTAAATGAGAAGAACATGCAGCCAAGAATATTTTATCCAGCAAGACTGACATTCAAAATGGATGGAAAGATAAAGAGTTTCCAAGACGGGCAAGGCTTAAAAGACTATGCAACCACCAAGCCGACACTGCAGGAAATATTAAGGGGGGGTTCTATAAAAGAGAAAAAAAATCCTAAGAATAGCATTGAACAGAAATATAGAGACAATCTACAGAAAGAAAGACTTCAAAGGTGACACGATGTCAATAAAAATGTATCTCTCAATAATCACTCTCAATGTGAATGGCATAAATGTGCCCATAAAATGACACAGGGTTGCAGATTGATTAAACAACAGGACTCATCCATATGTTGTCTACAAGAGACCCATTTTGAACCTAACGATACACCCAGACTGAAAGTGAAGGGATGGTAAAGCATCTTTCATGCCAATGGGCATCAAAAGAAGGCTGGGATAGCAATTCTCATAACAGATAAATTAGATTTTAAACTAAAGACTGTAGTCAGAGGTACAGAAGGACACTACATAATTCTTAAAGGGACTATCCACCAAGATGATCTAACAATTGTAAAATGCTATGCCTCCAATATGGGAACAGCCAATTACATAAGAAAACTGTTAAGCAAGATAAAGAGTCATATTGATATGAATACATTAATAATAGGAGATCTTAACATGCCTCTCTCAGAAATAGACAGATCATCAAAGCAGAAAATCTATAAAGAAACAAGAGCATTGAATGACACATTGGATCAGATGGACCTCATAGATATATACAGAACATTCCACCCTAAAACAACAGAATACTCATTCTTCTCAAGTGCACATGGAACATTATCCAGAATAGACCACATACTGGCTCACAAATCAGGACTCAACTGATACCAAAAGACTGAGATTATTCACTGCATATTCTCAGATCACAATGCTTTGAAACTTGAGCTCAATCACAAGGAAAAGTTTGGAAGAAACACAAACACCTGGAAGCTAAAGACCACCTTGTGTAAGAATGCTTGGATCAACCAGGATATCAAAGAAGAACTTAAACAATTCATGGTAACCAATGAGAATGAAGACACTTTGTTCCAAAACCTATGAGATACAGCAAAGGCTGTCCTAAAGGGGAAATACATAGCCATCCAAGCCTCCCTCAAAGAAATTGAAAAATCCAGAACACACCAGCTGTCTCTACACCTTAAAGAACTGGAGAATCAACAAGAAATCAAACCAACTCCACACATAAGAAGGGAAATCATCAAGATTCGAGCAGAGATCAATGAGGTAGAAACCAGAGATACAGTAGAACATATCAATGAAACTAGAAGTTGGTTTTTTGAAAGAATCAATAAGATCGATAAACCATTGGCCACACTAGTCCAAAAGAAAAGAGAGAAAGCCCAAATTAATAAAATTATGAATGAAAAGGGAGAGATAACAACTAACACCAAAGTGGTAGAAATAATCATCAGAAGTTATTATTGACAGTTATATGCCAATAAGCTAAGCAACCTAGATGAAATGGATGCATTCGTGGAAAACTATAAACTCCCAAAATTGAACCAGGAAGAAATTGACAACCTGAATAGACCGATATCTACTAACAAGATTGAAGCAGTGATCAAAAGCCTCCCAAAAAACAAGAACCCAGGACCTGATGGATTCCCTGGGGAATTCTACCAAACTTTCAAAGAAGAAATTACACCTATTCTTCTGAAGCTCTTTCAAAAAACTGAAGCAGAAGGAAAACTTCCAGACTCTTTCTATGAAGCCAGCATTACCCTGATCCCCAAACCAGGCAAAGACCCTACCAAAAAGGAGAATTTCAGACCAATATCACTGATGAATATGGATGCTAAGATTCTCAACAACAACCTAGCAAACAGGATCCAACAGCACATTAAAAAGATTATCTACCATGACCAGGTGGGATTCATCCCTGGGCTACAAGGATGGTTCAACATTAGCAAATCAATCAATGTGATAGAACATATTAATAAGAGAAGAGAGAAGAAACACATGGTCCTCTCAATTGATGCAGAAAAAGCATTTGACAAAATCCAGCATCTGTTCCTGATTAAAACGCTTCAAAGTATAGGGATAGAGGGAACATTCCTGAACTTCATAAAATCTATCTATGAAAGACCCACAGCAAATATCATCATCAATGGGAAAAAGCTTGCAGCCTTCCCGTTGAGATCAGGAACACAACAAGGATGTTCTCTCTCACCATTCTTGTTCAACATAGTATTAGAAGTCCTAGAAACAGCGATCAGACAACAAAGAGAAATAAAAGGTATCCAAATTGGCAATGAAGAAGTCAAACTCTCTCTCTTCACAGATGACATGATTCTTTATATGGAAAACCCAAAAGACTCCACCCCCAAACTATTAGAACTCATACAGCAATTCAGCAACGTGGCAGGATACAAAGTCAATGTATGGAAATCAGTGGCTTTCTTATACACTAACAATGAAAATACAGAAAGGGAAATTAGAGAATCGATTCCATTTATTATAGCACCAAGAACCATAAGATACCTGGGAATAAACCTAAGCAAAAAGGTAAAGGAACTGTACTCGAGGAACTACAGAACACTCATGAAAGAAATTGAAGAAGACACAAAAAGATGGAAGACCATTCCATGCTCTTGGATTGGAAGAATAAACATTGTTAAAATGTCTATAATGTGTAGAGCAATCTATACTTTTAATGCAATTCCAATCAAAATTCCACTGGTATTCTTCAAAGAGCTGGAGCAAATAATCCAAAAATTTGGATGGAATCAGAAGAGACCACGAATCTCTAAGGAAATGTTGAAAAACAAAAATACAACTGGAGGCATCATGTTACCTGGTTTCAAGGTTTACTACAAAGCTCTGATCACCAAGACAGCATGGTACTGGCATAAAAACAGACACATAGACCAGTGGAACAGAGTAGAGAGCCCAGATATGGACCCTCAACTCTATGGTCAAATAATCTTCGACAAAACAGGAAAAAATATACAGTGGAAAAAAGACAGTCTCTTCAATAAATGGTGCTGGGAAAACTGGACAGCTATATGTAGAAGAATGAAACTTGACCATTCTCTTACACCATATACAAAGATAAACTCAAAATGGATAAAAGACCTCAACGTGAGACAGGAAGCCATCAGAATCCTCGAGGAGAACATAGGCAGTTACCTCTTCGATATCAGCCGCAGCAACTTCTTTCATGATATGTCTCCAAAGGCAAAGGAAACAAAAGCAAAGATGAACTTTTGGGACTTCATCAAGATCAAAACTTCTGCACAGCCAAGGAAACAGTCAACAAAGCAAAGAGGCAACCTACGGAATGGGAGAAGATATTTGCAAATGACAGTACAGACAAAAGGTTGATATCCAGGATCTATAAAGAACTCCTCAAACTCAACACACACAAAACAAACAATCATATAAAAAATGGGCAGAAGGCATGAACAGACACTTCTCCAATGAAGACATACAAATGGCTATCAGACACATGAAACAATGTTCATCATCACTAGCCATCAGGGAGATTCAAATTAAAACCACATTGAGATATCACCTTATACCAGTTAGAATGGCCAAAATTAGCAAGACAGGAAACAACATGTGTTGGAGGGGATGTGGAGAAAGGGGAACCCTCTTACACTGTTGGTGGGAATGCAAGTTGGTGCAGCCACTTTGTAAAACAGTGTGGAGATTCCTCAAGAAATTAAAAATAGAGCTTCCCTATGACCCTGCCATTTCACTACTGGGTATTTACCCCAAAGATACAGATGTAGTGAAAAGAAGGGCCATCTGTACCCCAATGTTTATAGCAGCCATGGCCACGGTCGCCAAACTGTGTAAAGAACCAAGTTGCCCTTCAACGGACAAATGGATAAGGAAGATGTGGTCCATATAAACTATGGAGTATTATGCTTCCATCAGAAAGGATGAATACCCAACTTTTGTAGCAACATGGACGGGACTGGAAGAGATTATGCTGAGTGAAATAAGTCAAGCAGAGAGAGTCAATTATCATATGGTTTCACTTATTTGTGGAGCATAACAAATAGCATGGAGGACAAGGGGAGATGGAGAGGAGAAGGGAGTTGAGGGAAATTGGAAGGGGAGGTGAACCATGAGAAACTATGGACTCTGAAAAACAATCTGAGGGTTTTGAAGGTGCGGGGGTTGGGAGGTTGGGGGAACCAGGTGGTAGGTGTTAGAGGGGGCATGGATTGCATGGAGCACTGGGTGTGGTACAAAAACAATGAAAACTGTTATGCTGAAAAGAAATAAAAAAATAATAGAAAAATAAATAAATCCATTACTATAAATGTATTCATATCAATATGACTCTTTATCTTGATTAATAGTTGTCTTATGTAGTTGGCTGCTCCTGTATTGGGGACATAAATATTTACAATTGTTAGATCTTCTTGGTGGCTAGACCCTTTTAAGAATAAGGTAGTGTCCTTCTGTATCTCTGACTACAGTCTTTAGTTTAAAATCTAATTTATCTCTTATGAGAACCCTTACCCTAGCTTTCTTTTGAGGCCCATTGGCAGAAAAGATGCTTCTCCATTCCTTCACTTTCAGTATGAATGTATCTTTAGGTTCCAAATGGGTCTCTTGTAGACAGCATATGGACAGGTTCTGTCATTTCTGCAACCTAATCTGCAACCCTGTGCTATTTTATGTGAGTGTTTAGGCCATTCACTTAAAGAGTAATTATTGAAACGTACGTTTTTATTGTCATTATGTTGCCTGTGAAGTCCTTGTCTCTATATTGTCTCTGTAAATTTCTGTTTTATTACATTCTTGGGTTCTTTCTTCTTCTATAGAACTTCCCTTAATATTTCTTGTAGTGCTGGCTTAGTGGTCACATACTCTTTTAAACCTTGCTGGTCTTGGAAGCGCTTTATCTCACCATCCGTTTTGAATGTCAGCCTTTCTGTATAAAGTATTCTTGGCTGGAGGTTCTTCTCATTTAGTGCCTTGAATATGCTTTGCCTGTCCTTTCTGTGGACAGGTCTGTTATTCTGATGGACTTCTTTTTTACATAAGGAAATTCTTCCCCCTAGCTGCCCTCAGGAGCTCTTGTTTAAAATTATGGTTCATTAGTCTCACAGTCAAGTGTCTCAAGGTCTTTCTAGATTTGTTGATCTTGGGGGATGTTCTTTCTGCCTCTAGGACAGGAACACTGGTTCCATTCCTCAGACAAATGTAAATGACAAGGGAAAAAAAAAGGGGGAGAACCCAGCCAAAATGAACCCCAAGGATAAAATGTATATAGTACCAGAACAAAAACAAATACACAGAAACACTGACAGAAAAAGAATATGGAAGGGTGGTTATAAATCCTTGATGTGGGTGAGGAAGTTTATTTTGATTCTTCCTGGTATGTATCTTGATATCTTTGTTAAAGGACTCAACTTCCAGAGATAAAGGGAGATTAAAACTGGTTTATATATAGGGGTAGTATTGATTAGGGAAAGAGGATTACCTTGAAACTTATATCTATCTATCTATCTATCTATTATCTATTATATATATATATATATATATATATATATATATACACACACACACACACACACACACACATATATATTAAAAAATAGAAAAGCAAAAGAAAAACACAGGTATATGTATGAAAAAGTTCAAGTTAAAAGGTTATTATGGAATATGTTGAATTGAACCTCTAGTTGTAATGGTAAGTAGGTTAAAAAATTAAAAAGAACAAGAATCACGAGAAATGATTTAAAAATAAAAGTTGTATCTATGAAATGTACAGGTTTAGGGGAATACCAGGAACTTAATATCTTGTTTTCCCCTTATATTGGGGTTTTACAATTTTATGGGGACCCTGTGGTGGTCTTCCTCTCATTCTTTTGGCTGGCTTTCTAGGGGAGGGGCCTGCCGCATTCTTTTTCAGTCAGTCTTGCTTGACTTGAGTCCTCCAGCCCCCTATCAAGGGGCTGTGCTCTGTGGAAACTGGTTTTTCAGGCTTTTGTTCTCTGGAGGTTTTTTGTGATTTCATGGCTTTTTGCAGCTTTTCAGAGGTTCAGTGGAAAGCAAATTGCACCCAGACCTCTGTCTCAGAGAGAAGCCTCAGTCTGCTCCCTTTGGGTGGTCCAGAACACAAAGACTCTCCCTCTGCAAACTCTGCTCAGCTGTGCAACCTCCCATGGGCAAAGCACGTCCCCAGCCACTGTCTCAGGGCTGGGGCACCTGAAGTGCCCGCTTGTTTCTGCACCCCTGTGCCACTAAAACAATGAGCGATATTGGTCCAGGGAGACCTCTTCCAGTGGCTGCCTTTGCCAGGACTGCTGTCTGGGGTCCAGATGTCAGGTTTTCTCAGGTCACTGCCCACCCGAGAGATTCCAACCAGAGAGTGCTTAGTTTTTCAAGCCCAAGCTGGTAGTATTCAGACTCTCAGTTGGTCCTAGAGACCACTTGCTAGTGCCTGCACAGAGGTGTCTCAGGCGCCAGCGGGGAGCGCAGTTCAGACCCCAGTTGTGTAGTGCATGCAGAGCACAAAAGGCTGCGGTTCTTGAGAGCACTGGGTGGCGCTCACATCAGAGTCCTTCATGGGCACAGGCGGGAGTATGCTTAGCCCAGCGCTGGTGCAAGCAGCAGAAAGCTGGGGATTCAGGGACCATAGCCTGGAAGCATTGCCATACTCTCTCTGGCACAATTGGTTTCCAGCAGTGGCTGTCCTGTGTCCATGGGCTTAGGCCAGTGCCATGACTGCCTGATCCACCAGTTTTCCCTTAAGATCTTTTGCTCTTTTTGAGTGCTTCTAACCAGACGCCAAGTTAATGCTGGTCCCCAATCACAGGGCACTTTCGTATTGGGTTATTACTTTCCACTGGGTCAGTTTCTGGTGCCCCCCCTTCTGTTTAACCTCTGATATCAGTCCAATCATTCCCACTCTGCTTTACTTCTCCACTGGAGTCTTCTGCCTCTGTAGAGATCCAGAAGTGTATAATTTTACATCTCAGGCTGATTGCATGTGTGTTCAGAGTGTTCTGGTAGATAGTTAGCTCACTTTAGGGGACCAGTTGAAACAAGGTCTCCTATTTCTCTACCATCTTGCCCCTCCTCCCACCTTTAAGTACTTTTGCCCCATTCCCACCCATAGTCCTCCATATATACATCATCAACCTTTTAAATATCAAGAGTTATATCAATGAAGACTAACTTACCCCAAATATAACAAAAGCAAATAATAATATTAATAATAACAATAATAATAATCACAGCAATAATAGTAATAATATAATGTGAATAGAAAAAAGAAAAGGAAAAAAATCCCTGAATGACAGTGTGTCTTTTTTAAGATTGTATTTGTTTATTTGAGAGAGAAAGAAGGAAATAGCAGTGGGGGAAGGGCAGAGGGAGAGGGAGAAGAAGGCTTTTTTTTTTAAGAAGAAGGCTTCTCACTGAGCAGGGAGCCTGAAGCTGGTCTCATCCCAAGTCCCTGGGGTTGGCAGCCACCCAACTGTCTGAGCCACCCAGGTATTATCCTCCCATTTTCCTTAAAATATTTTATTTATTTAGACAGTTAGTTTTAAGAGTATACACAAACTGTGTTATTAGACTGAATTTCATTTGCTAAAGGCAATGTTAGGATAAACTGCAGATCTAGTTGCCATAAAACATTCAGTCTCTCAATCAATTAGTATCTTCTAGTGTATAAATTCTGCCTCATTGTATATTAGCTCCACAACTGACCACATATTGACCTGAATGGCAGAAGAAATACACATAAATATATTTTTATTTAAGACAGCCACAACATCTATTATCACTATCATAATCAAGTTTTGAGTCCAACATTTTAAATAGAAGTTTAGCAGTTTCTACTTCATAATTATGCAAAACAAAGAAATACCTGTTATCTTTATGATGTATCAAAGTTATCCTACACAAGAAAAAACGAAATAAATAGAAAAGATCAATGGTTAAGTGACACCAAATCTTTGTGATCAAAGGACAAAGGGGACATGTCTTACCTATTCAAAAGCTTTCATTAAAAGATGAGTTTCCATGTGTGCACTGAGATACTGCAGAAAAGGATCCTGGTAATGAAATTAGTGTCACCCTGACCCTAATACTTTCCACTTCTGTTTCTTAAAACACTCATTCTTGGAGCCCTGAGCTATTATGCAATAAATCTGACTACAATGTTAGAGAACAGGAAGGGACCAAAATATTACACTGAGTGAGAGAAAAGCCCAGCTAAGCTCACCTGCCCCAACAATGCACCAGGCCTGTAATCAAAGGTATCTTGGACCTTCCAGATGAGATGAGATGCTAGATGAGTATTAATGAATGACCTTATTCAAGCTAAGGGGAAAAGCAAAATTATTTTACCAAACTATGCCTTGTCTGAAGTTTTGACACATGAAAATTTTATATATAATAAAAGGTGTGTTGTTTTAAAACACTAAAGTTGGGAGTAGTTACACAGCAGTGTATATATATATATATATACATATATATATATATATATATATATATATATGATATAATATAATATATATAATATAGTGTAAATATTCATGATATTTACTTTACCATGGTAATATATGATATTTACTTTACCATGGTAAAGTAAATATCATAAATACCTAGGATTTTACTTCACTGTTATCTCCATAAACTCAAACAATAATTTAATGATATTTATTTCAAAAAAAT
This sequence comes from Enhydra lutris kenyoni, assembly GCF_002288905.1. Taxonomy (NCBI): domain Eukaryota; kingdom Metazoa; phylum Chordata; class Mammalia; order Carnivora; family Mustelidae; genus Enhydra; species Enhydra lutris. The sequence goes on from NW_019154151.1 coordinate 2,020,843, forward strand.
TACTGTCACGATTTTTTTAACTAAAAATATCTTCAAAATCAGTAGTTTTTGTGTAAACAAAGGAACTTCAGTGCCCCAGTGTTGGACAACAGTAGCTTTATTGTGGATAAAATATGTTGTAAATGCATATATGTGGTCTAAAATAGTCATAGGAAAATCCTAAAAGCAGATGTTGGTGTTAAAATGACAAATCTGTTACTCATGGTTATTTAGGTAAAGTAACATCATGCCTATGACTTAAATTACCTTCACCTGTTACATATAGTCACTTTTTTTCATGTCAAATGGCAAAGAACTGCTACCTAAATAAAGATATCTATTTGTCCTATTGGGAAATTCATTATTTACATTTTTAAACTAGCCAAGAAGTTTGCAGGAAATATCAGAGATAAAAGTAGTATTTGTGAAATAAAAATAAATACCACAATATCAGCCATATCATACTATTTCTGAAAATGAGAGAGTTTATCTTTGGAGAAATAAGACCGTTGAACTAAAAAGTCACATATGTCATTAAATAGGTGTAGGCTTTAAGAACACATGAGTTAGATAATATGTCTAGTTTCCTCATACATAATATTATGACCTTATTGTAAATATGTACCATAGAAAAGAAAACTTTTTATTAGAAAGTCTAAACCCTTTAGGTGTGAATGCCATTAACTTGAACAAGGGAACATGTATTTTTAGAAAAAGTATATTCTAAAATTAAAGTTATTTTGATTTCATTTTAGAAGTAATCTTAATTTATTTTTAATTTCAAATAGCATTAAAAGGATGTATGAGATTTGATGTTTAGTAAATGGAAGTTGTGCTTAAAAATTTAGAATCATTGTTATATAGATATTTCTGATTAGATAGTAGAATTTTTTTTTTACTTTGAATGCTTTGAAATACTTTGAAAATTTTTAAAGCAAGCATGCTTATAGAATTAATGCCCTTCTAGATGGTGATTTACCAAAAAACTTTCCTTCTCCAATTCGGTGAGGTAGAAAGATCTCTGTACTAAGAATTAATAGATCTGGCATTTAGTCTTTCTTTTGTCACTAATGAGCACTTAGAACATAGGTAAGTTACTTTTTCTCCCTTAGTTTTCTTTTAGTTTCTCTTTAGTTTACTAAGTTTTGAAATAGGACATTTTCATAAGAAGATATTTAAGGTCTATTCCAGGTGTAATTTTTTTATTATAATTTCCTCTCTAGTCTTGCTGAATTCCTCATATTATTTATTCCTTTAAGTAAAAATACTGAGTTCTTTATTAAAAGACAAATATTGTGTGAGAAGAGTTGCACATTAAGCCATTAATAATCACTAAAACCCCAAATTGATTCAGTTTATTAAATTAGCTATCAGGCACTTGAGGGAATAGAAGAAAGGGGAAGTTTGACATGAAGGGTAATGGGCAGAAAATTAATTGCAATGTGTCCTAACAAGCCAAGCGTTGTCATATAGATATTGACAACATCCAAGTTTGCCTAAGAGAGTTCTTAGTGATATGCTCATGGGTATTATGCAATAATGTCAAGTACATACCCTAATTGAGACCCCATTGTATATGAAAAAGGGACTTATTTGATAACTTGGGTCCCAGATATTTTATTCTGGATCTGCAGTCTCAAAAATAGCAAGTGACTTCCCATCATTTTGTGGTGGATTAAATACCTAACTAGAAGAGAAAAATATTGGTGTCCTGCTCCATGACAAAGTGAATTATAATAAGAACTCATTTTTTAGGTCTGTCACAGTAAATGAACCCTTTCCAGGTTGTAGTAGTTGTATGCTTTTGTAAAATGATGTGAAAGTTTTCAGCAGCCCTAAATTATATCTGCATCAAGAATGATAAAAAGAAGTATGAGTCTCACCTTCTATTTATTTATTTATTTAATTTTTAAAAAAAAATTATTTGTCAGAGAAAGTGAGAGCTAGCACAAACAGGGAAACAGCAGGCAGAGGGAGAAGCAGGCTCCCCGCTGAGCAAGGAGCCCAATGTATGACTCAATCCCGGGACCCCGGCATCACAATCTGAGCCGAAGGCAGATGCTTAACCAACTGAACCACTCAGGCATTCCTCACCCTCTTATTTAAAGGGATTTTCCAAAACACTCACACTAAATTTGTACATAAATCTAATTGATCAGATGTTAGCCACTTACCCATACACAATTGCAAGAGATTCCTGGAAATAATGCTTAATCTGGGTATAGAGGATCATATATCTTGGAGGTCAATAGTAATCTGGGCCACAATATGCACTATCACAGAGTCTGAGATCCCTACATACTACTTTTATTGAGGATAGAAAGTCTTCAGCTAAAAATGAAACAATTTTTAGAGAAGGCTTAAAGTTTGCAAGACTGTACTACCATAATTATCTAAATAAATAGTAATAACAGACTAGAATCCCAGAAAAGTATAAATACTATTGGAAGATAAAGTCTCTAATGTTAATAGTCAGAATACAGTAAAAATAAAAGCAATAATAAATAACATGTTGAAGTACAATTTCTGTCTTGGATTATACACAATTATGCCTCTGAAAGAGTAGAACATATTCAAATTAGGAACTAAAGGATTAGAAATAACTGTCATGGGATGCCTGGGTGGCTCAGTCAGTTAAGTGTCTGCTTTCAGCTCAGATCATGATCCCAGAACCCTGGTAATGAGCCCCACATCAGGCTTCCTGCTCAGTGGGGAGCCTGTTCCTTCCTCTCCCTTTGCCTGTTGCTCCCCCTTGCTTGTGCTCTTTCTCTTGTCAAATAAATAAATAAAATCTTAAAAAAAAGAAATATCTTTCACTATAATGACTCGTACAGAATGAGCATATTAAAGTCATCAAAGTAAAAAAAATAAATAAATAAAGTCACCAAAGTTCAGGAAACAAGATGCTTTCCAGATAAATAAATAGAAACAGGCATGGGAAAAAAATTAACTAGACTTCTAGAATTTTCTACCTTTTCTACCTCTAGAACTTTCTACCTTGTCAGTATCATCTATAAGCTTTTAAGACCAAAAATATATTTCATTAAGGGATGAATTGTTTTTGCATCTTAATTTAAAAAAGCAGTTTTTAGGTGTCATTTTTATCTATTGAACAAATATCAAAAAGAAACATCCATCATCCATTCAATGTTGTTTCATAAGTTAACTTAGAGCATTTTATATTATTGCTAATTTGTTCATACATTCTATCTGTTAGATTAATAATAATAATCTGGTGTGCTGCAATTTGAGGTGACTCATTTTGAACAAAGGTTTCACAAAATCTATGAGGCAAACAGAGGATGGGCCACAGCAATGATAGGCCTGGAAAAATATAATTATAACTATATAACAAATCAAAGGACAAATGGCATAAGAGAAACAGAGTATTGCAAGTTACTCACATGGTGCCATGTTAGGGACACTAGAAAAACATATATGTCTTCCCAGCTAACCCAGACATGGTGCCTGAAATTCAAGATCAAACGTAATATGAATTACCAAGAAGGTAACATAATAATCTGCTATCAATCTTAATGCCAAATCACAGATTTTTTTTATCATTCTAGCACTCAGTATTATTCTGAGTAGAAGAGGTACTGGAAAGGTAGGTTTGATGTTAAGAAGGTAGTTAGTAAAAGTATGAAGCAAAGAAGCACTGGCAGGGTTAGATGAATGACTGGGAGGAAAAAGGTCACAGGAACATCCTCTAGACAGCACAAGACAAGACTCTACGAAGTTACTACAACATGTAAGACTAACAAGTAAATAAAAATAAGTGATGATCTTAGGAAGATGCTGGCAAAGTAGGTGGACCCTAAGCTTACCTTGTCCCCCAAATACAACTAGATAACTATCAAATTATCACAAATATAACAATAATTGATCTGAAGACAGGCAGAACAAACTCTGCAACTAAAGGCAAACAAGAGGCCACATCAAAGAGGGTAGGAAGTATGGAGATATGGTTTGGAAGAGAAACAAACTGTGTTGCAGTGGGGAGGGAGGGAGCCAGTACAGAGAAGGATGAGAGACAGAATAACACATAGAGGAGTGCACAGGGAAAACAAATTGCCATAGAATTGGCTTAGAAAACAAGAGGGATCAAATATTATGACTCCTGGCAACCAAAGGGACTTAAAGCATGGAGTTTGAAAGTCAGCAGGATTGGCTGGGATAGAGCTCCGAGGGCATTGCACTGCTCTTAGTAGGCAGGCAAACAAACTATGGACATACAATGTGGATACAGTGACTAAAAGAGTGCCTGCAACATGGAGTAAGAGGTTATTTTCTCTTTTTAGAGTATGTCCTAGAGAGGTGGCATTCAGGGAGACAATGCTCTGGGAACAAAGAAACTGGCTAGTACTATTTCCCTTCCTCACCATTCAGCATGAGCACAGGACTACCCACAGGAACAAGAGAAGCACTGACAGTTGTTACCTAACTTGTTTATTCCAAGCCTCACCTTCCACTCTGCACATAGGTGATACTCCCTTTCCTAGCCTCTGTCCCACATGTCAGGAACCATCTCCCAGAAGACTGATCCAAACATCTGCTCACACCACATCTTCTGATTCAGGAATATTGGGGAACTTTTGTTCTGGCACTAGTGGTGACAAGACTCATTTCACAAGCAGACCACAACATAGCTACTTAAAATGCACTGCACTCAAGCTAGGGACCAAACACTGCTGAAAACAGACAAAGAGTTTCTGGAGATGACTGGACTGAAGGATAAAAAAGAAAAATCAGAGTGCAACAGTATACATTGTAGATACTTGTTGAAGTGCCAGGCCCTGGAAACAGGGGCATAACATGACAGGGCACTACAGGATCTTTTCTTCATAAAGCCATCACCCTCAAGGACAGGAGACATAGCTGACTTTCTTAACAGGAAACAGGTAAAATGAAACAAAGTGAGAAGACAGAGATATTTATTCCAAATGAAATAATAGGACAAGGTCACAGAGATCTAAGTGAAAAAATATATAAGTAATATGCCTGATGGAATATTCAAAGCAATGACTATTAAGCTAGTCACTGGATTTGAGAAAAGAACAATAGACATCAGTAAGACCCTTAACAGATAATAAAGAACCAATCAGATATGAAGAATGCAATAAATGGCATTGGAAAAAATGCTTAATGCAATAAACAGCAAGCTGGAAGAAAGAGGCGAGCAAATTAATGACCTAGAAGATGGAGTAATGAAAAATAATCAAGATAAACAAAAAAGAGAAAATGCAAAATTAGAATAGATTTAGGGAACTCAGTGACTCCATCAAATTAATAACATTCACATTAGAGGAGTCCAAGAAGAAGAAAGAGAAAAGGGGGAAGGAACGTTATTTGAAGAAATAATAACTAAAAACTTCTCAAATGTGGGAAAGAAGCATATATCCATATCCAGGAGACACAAATTCTCCCCAAGAAAAACAACAAAAGAGATACACACCAAGACATATTGTAGTTAACTTGGCAAAATATAGTGATAAAGAAAGAAAAGTTTAAAAACAGCTAGACAAAGAAGATGGTAACATACAAGGAAAACCCCATAAAGGTCAGCAAGGTATTTTTCACACACACACACACACAAAACTTCCAGCCAGAAGGGACTGGCGTGATATATTGAAAGTGGTGAATGAGAAAAATCTGCAGCCAGCAGTGCTCTATCTAGCAAGCCTATCATTCAGAATAGGAGAAATAATTTCCCAGACAAACAAAAACTGAAGGAATTTGTGACTGATAAACCAGCCCTGCAAGAAATATTAAAGGGGACACTTTGAGTAGAAAGGAGAGACCAAAAGTAACAATACAAAGGTGGGAAACACAAAAGCAGTAAAGATGAATATTCTTGTAAAACATCAGTCAAGGAACTCACAAAATAAAAGGATTAAAATATAACAACATAGACCTAAAATGTGGGGAAGGAAAGGAAAAAAGAATGGGTTAAAACTTAAACAACCATCAGTGAAATATAGACTGCTCTATGCAGAACAGGTTATATACAAACCTAATGGTAACCATATACCAAAATCCAAAAATAGTAAAATATAAAGAAAAATAAATATAAATATATCACTAAAGAAAATCAGCAAAACATGAAAGACAAAAAATATAAGGGAAAATCTTCAGAACAACCACAAAAACTAAAAATGACTATAAAAACTTATCTATCAATAATTACTTTAAATGTAAATGGACTAAACTTTCCAATAAAAAAACCATAGAGTGATATGATTAAAACAAAACAAAACAAACTATAAAGAAAAACAAAAACAACATCCATGTATATGTTGCCTAAAAAAGGCTTATTTTAGACCTAAAGACACTAGCATATTGAAAGTGAGGGGATGGAGAAAAGTCTATAATGCAAATATGTCAAAAGAATGCCAGAGCCATACTTACACTGGGCCAAATAGACTTTAAAATAAAGACTGTAACAAAAGACAATGGTGGACACCATATAATCATAAAGGGACAATCTAACAAGAAGAAAGAATAATTGCAAATATTTATGCACCCCACATAGGAGCACACAACTACGTAAAACATTCAATTAAAAAAATTAAGAAAGAGAAGATGGCGGTGGAGTAAGAGGACCCTAGGCTTGCCTCACCCCACAAAAACAACTAGATAACTATCAAATCATCATAATTACCCTCAAAATTAGCCCGAGGACTGACAGAACAAACTCCACAACTAACGAGAGAAAAGGGACCACATCCAAAAAAGAAGGAGTTGCAGAAATGTGGTTTAGGGGAGAAATGGATCATAGGTGCTGCAGAGAGAAGGGAGCTATGGTACTGGAGAGGGGTGAGGAGAAAGGAACACAGAGTACATGCACTGAGAACATTTCCCCAAAGACATTAGCCTGGAAAATGAGAAGGGCTGAATTTCATTAGTTATTGCAACCAGCAAGAATTAAAGCCTGGAGTTTAAAAGGACAGTAAGGATCTCTGGGCTAAAGCCTGGAGAGTACTTCACTGTTCTTGGAGAGAAGGCAGGCAAACAACCCGCAGGCAGACAATGGAAACAGTGATCTGAAGAATGCTTGAAGCACACAGATGGGAGATTATTCACTCTTCTGAGAGCACATCTACGAAAGGCAGTGTTCATGAGGAAGATTTTTAGGGAACAAAGGAGTTGATAGGTGCAATTTCCATCCCCCACTTCTCAGCATAAACACAGAGCAACTTGCCAGAAACAGTACAGTGTTGACACTGGCTGCCTAAATTTCTTACACCAAGCTCCAGGCCCCTGCACTGTGACAGGATTGTCCCTCCCTGTCAGGCTTGCCTCAGTCACAGCAAAGCAGACCCCTCCACCAGAAGACCAGCTAAACCACAGCTCATACTATGTTTCCCAGCCAGATAGTTTCTTCAGGGCCTCAGTTCTGGTAGAGGTGTTGTCAGGTGTCATTTCACAAGCAGACCAGAGTATACCTAGTTAAAACTCACTACATCCAGGCGAGGGACCAAATACTGTGCAAAGCAGGCAAGTGCCTCTGCAGATGACTGGCCTGAAGGACAGAGTATCCAACCACAACACAATGGCAAATCACAGTGGACACTCCCACAAGTGTCAGACCCTGGGCTTTACATGACCTCTTCTTCATAAGGCCATTACCTTCAGGAACAGGAGACATAACTGGCTTTTCTGACATACAGAAGAAAGCAGAAATTTAGACAAGATTGAAGAATTTTTCCAAAATAAAAAAACAAAAAAAACCAACAACAACAACAAAAAAAACAAGATTAAGGCCACAGCCAGAGATTTAAGCAAAACAGATATAAGTAACATGCCAGATGGAAAATTTAAAGGAATGATCATAAGAATACTCATGGTCTTGAAAAAAGAATATAAAACTCTGGGAGACCCTTAACACAGAAATTAAAGAATCAAAAAAAAGGACCAATCAGTGATGAAAAGTACAATAAATGAGATTGCAAAAAAGGCTTGATATAATAAACAGCAGGCTATAAGATGCAGAGGAATGATTTAGTGACTTAGAATATAAAATAATGGGAAATAATAAAGGTGAACAAAAGAAAGAAGAATTACAGAAGATGAGAATAGACTTAGGAACCTCAAAGATTCCACCAAATGTAATAACAATCATATTACAGGAGACCCAGAAGAAGAAAAGAAGAAGGAGGCAGAAAATTTAACTGAAGAAATAAAAGCTGAAAACTTGCCTAATGTGGGGAAAGAAACAAACATCCAAATCAAAGAATCACAGAGAACTCCTAACAAAATCAACAAAAGCAGGGAAAATACCAAGACTTATTGTAATTAAATTTGCAAAAAAATAGTGATAAATAAAAAATCAAAAAACACAAAACAGAATAGTCCTTAATTTACAAGGGAAGATCCATAGGGCTAGTTGGAGATTTCTGAACAGAAACTTGGTAAACAAGAATGGACTGGCATGATATATTCAAAGTGTCAATGGGGAAAATCTACCACCAAGAATATTCTATCCAGTAAGGAGAATATTCAATACAAGGAGAAATAAAGAGTTTACCAGACAAAAACAGTAACAACAAAACAAAACAAAACAAAAACAAAAACAAAAACTAAAGAAAATCATAACCACTACATAAAACTGCAAGAAATATTAAAGGGGATTCTTTGAGTGCAAAGGAGAGAACAAAAGTGAAAAAACAAGAAAGGACCAGGGAAAGTCAACAGAAACAACTGCAAAATAAGGAATACAATGGCACAAAATATGTATCTATCTATAATTGCTTTGGTTGTGAATGAAATAAACACTCCAAACAAAAGATACAGTGTGGGAAGCCTGGGTGGCTCAGTGAGTTAAGTGTCTTCCTTTGGCTCATGTTGTGATCCCAGGTCCTGGGATTGAGCCCCACATCAGCCTCCCTGCTCAGTGGAGTGCCTGCTTGTCCCTCTCCCTCTGCTGCTCACCCTGTTTGTGCTCTCTCAATCTCTCTGTAAAATAAATAAATAAAAAGAATGCACCCTTTCTGACCACACACCATGAAACAAGAAGTCAACCAGAAGAAAAAAATCTGAAAAGATCAGATACATAGAAGTTAAACAACATGCTATTAAAGAATGAAAGAGTTGATCAGAAAATCAAAGAAGAAAAAAATACATGGAAAAATAAAAATGAAAACATAATTGTCCAAAAATTTGGGATGCATTAAAAGTGCTAAGTGGGGAGAGGGGAGGAGCAAAATGACAGTAGAGAGGAGACTTAAATTTCATCTGGTCCCAGGTATTCAGCTAGATAGTTGTCAAACCATTCTGAACACCTACAAACTCAACAGAAGATTGAAGGAAAGAATAGCACTTGAACAGAAAAGTAAACAGAAAAGTGACCACTTTCTGGAAGGTAGGACATGCAGAGAAATGAATCTGTGGTGATATACATGAAGACATGACACCTGCATCAACCAGCTACCAGCCAGTGACAGAGCAGCAGAGCATAAAATCAGAACTTTGAGAAGTCTGCTCTGCTAAGGCATGTCACTTCAGTGGCTAAGCAGGGAGTGGAAACCTTGTTGGGACAGTGTGGTCTCAGGACCCTCAGGGTCACAGAAAGACTAGGGGTGCCTGAGTGCAGAAGAACTAACAAGTGCCAGAGCTGGGAAGCCAGCTACAAAGACAGAGGTGAGGAAAGGGCTCTCAGCTTGGCATTGCCATAAACCATGATACACCACAGAGCTGGGCCACTACTCTACAGGCAGGGACCCAACAAGCGGCAGATCCAAGGAGACTCCCATTCCTCCCACAGGAGCAGTAACACAGGAGCACATTGCAGGAATCTGCTGAGTTTGGAGACTCCAAATGGGGTCTTGTGCCAGAGACAGAAATGCTCAGACACAGGCTGGGTGAGCAAAGAGTGCAGACAGAGACCAGGGAGAGAAGAGTGATTTACTGCTTTTCTCAGAGGGCTCACTGAGAAGTAGGGCACTGAGTTCTCAGCTCCTCCAGGGCCAGAGATTGGGAGGCCACCATTTTTATTGTCATCATCTAAAGCTTCATGGAAAGACTTCAGGAAACACAAGCAACTGAGAGCAAACCTGAGCAGATTACATAGCCTGGCTCCTAACAAGGGCAGTGCAATTCTGTCTCAGGCAAAGACATTTGAGATTTGCTGCCACAGAACCCTCCCCCAGAAGATCAGCAATTACATCCAGCAAAGACCAAGTTTACTGATCAATGAGAACTACAAAACTCCAGCACTAGGGGAACACAGTACGTAGAAATAATGGTGTTTTACCTATGGTTCTTTAGTCTTTCAAAGTTAATTTTTAAACTTTTATATTTTTTTCTTTTTCAATTTTTAAAAAATTTTCTTCTTTCTTTTTTCAACCAACATGTTATCTAATCAATTCCTTTTTAAGAATCTTTTAAAATTTTCATCATTATAGTCATATTCTAGCCCTTCATTATACTTAACTTTATTTCTTATACACACACATTTTATACACACACACACACACACACATACATACATACATATATTATATACATACATAAGTTTTCCTTTCTTTCAAATTTTGTGATATAGTTTCCTCTAACAGACAAAAAATTATACCCTAAATACAGTGTATGGTTCTGTTCTAGTCTCCCACCTGATCACATTCTCTTCCTTTTCTTTCTTTCTTTTTTCAATCAACTTCTTATCTTATCAAATCCTTTTTTTTAATCTTTAAATTTTCATCTTTACAGTCATATTTCATCCTTTATTGTATTTACTCTTATTTTTTTATACATATTTTTTTTCCTTAAAATGTTGGGAGGCAGTTTCTTTCAACAGACCAAAATACACCCCAAATCAAGTATGTGGCTCTGTTCTATTCACCAGCCTGATCATATTTTTTTTTCCTTTATTTTCCCCCCAGTTTCAGGTCTCTTCCGATTTGTTTAGTGTATATTTTTCTGAGGTCATTGTTACATTTTTAGCATTTTTGTTCTCTCATTCATCTATTATTCTCTGGATGAAATGGCAAGACAGAAAAGTTCAACTTAATAGAAAGAGGCAGTACTGACTGCGAGGGACATAATCAATAAGGACATTAGTAAGATGTCAGAACTCGAGTTCAGAATGACAATTATAAAGGTACTATCTGGGCTTGAATAAAAAAGCATAGATGATGCTAGAGAATCCTTTTCAGGAGAAATAAAAGAAGTGAAATCTGACCAAATCGAAATCTAAAAGGTTATTAATAAGGTGCAATAAAAAATGGATGCTTTAACTGCTATGATAAATGAGACAGAAGAAAGAATTAATGAAATGGAAGACCAAATAATGGAGAATAAAGAAACTGAGAAAAAGAGAGGCAAACAACTACTAGATCATGAGGGAAGAACACAACAGGTAAGTAACACCATAAAATGAAAAAAAATATATTAGAATAATTGGAATCCCAGAAAAAGAAGAGAGAGGCAGAAGGTATATTAGAGCAAATTATACCAGAGAATGCTCCAAATTTGGAGAAGAAAATAGGCATCAAAATCCAGGAGACACAGAGAACCCAACTCAAAACCAATAAAAATAGGTCAGTATCCCATCATTTAATAGTAAACTTACAAGTCTTAGAGACAAAGTGAAAATACTAAAAGCAGCTCAGCCAAAAATACTATGTCCAGCTAGGCTGCCATTGGAAATAGAAGGGGGGGTAAAAAGTTTCCAGGACAAACAAAAATTAAGAGAATTTGCCAACACCAAACCAGCCCTACAGGAAGTACTGACAGGGGTCCTCTAAGCAAAGAGAGAGCCTAAAAGTAACATAGACCAGAAAAGAACGGAGACAATGTACAGTAACATTCACCTTACAGGCAATACTATGACAGTACATTCATATCTTCCAATAGTTACCCTGAATGTAAATGAGCTACATGTCCCAATCAAAAGACACAGAGTATCAGACTGGATAAAAAAAATAATAAGAAGACCTATCAATATGCTGTCTGCAAGAGATTTGTTTTAGACCCAAAGACACCTATAGATTGAAAGTGAGGGAGTGGAAAACAATTTACCATGCTAATGGACATCAGAAGAAAGCTGGGGTAGGAATCCTTATATCAGACAAATTAGAATTTAAACTAAAGATTATGGTAAGAGATGAGGAAGGACACTTTATAATACTCAAAGTGTCTCTCCAACAAGAAGATCTGACAATTTTAAATATCTATGCCCCTAACATGGGAGCAGCCAATTTTATAACCCAAATAATAACAAAATAAAAGAAACACATTGGCAATAATACAATAATAGTAGAGGACTTTAACAACCCCCTCACTAAAATGGACAGGTCATCTAAGCAAAAGATCAACAAGGAAATAAAGGCTTTAAATGATACACTCGACCAGATGGATTTCACAGATATACTCAGAACATTCCAAAGCAACAGAATACACATTCTTCTTGAATGCATATAAAACATTCTTTAGAACAGATCACATTCTGAGTCACAAATGATGTCTCAGGTAATACCAGAAGACTGAGATCATTCCCTGCATATTTTTAGACCACAATGCTCTGAAGCTAGAACTCAGTCACAAGAGGAAATTTGGAAAGAACTCAAATACATGGAGGCTAAAGAGCATACTACTAAAGAATGAATGGGTTAACCAGGAATTTAAAGAAGATTTTCAAAAAATCATGGAAACAAATGAAAAGGAAAAAAAAAAAAAACACTCATCAAAATCTTTGGGATACAGCAAAGGCATCCCTAAGAGGAAAATATATAGCAATACAAGGCTTCTTAAGGAAAAAGAAAGGTCTCAAATACACAACCTAACCCTACAGCTAAAGGAGATTGAGAAAGAATAGCAAATAAAGTGTAACTTGATCAGGAGAAGAGAAATAATAAAGATTAGAGCAGAAAACAATGAAATAGAAACCAAAAGAAGAGTAGAATAGAACACTGAAACTAGGAACTGGTTCTTTGAAAGATTAATAAACCTCTGGCCAGACATATAAAAAAAATAGAGGGAGAGAGAGAGAGAGAAATTAATACAATCATGAATGAAAGAAGTGAGATCACAACAAACACCAAAGAAACACAAACAATTATAAGAACATATTATGAGGAACTATATTCCAGCAAATTAGACAATCTGGAAGAAATGGACGCATTCATAGAGATGTAAGCTACCAAAACTGATCCAGGAAGAAATAGAAGACCTGAACAGTCCTATAACCAGTAAGATAACTGAAGCAGTAATAAAAGAACAAAGAAACAAGCAAACAAACTCTCAACAAACATGATGCCAGGACCAGATGGCTTCCCAAAGGAATTCCACAAAACATGTTTTTAAAAGATTTTATTTATTTATTTGACAGACAGAGATCACAAGTAGGCAGAAAGGCAGTCAGAGAGAGTGGAGGAAGCAGGCTCCCTGGGGAGAGACAGCCCAATGTGGGGCTGGATCCCAGGTACCTGGGATCATGACCTGATCCAAGGGCAGAGATTTTAACCCACTGGGCCACCCAGGCACCCTCTACAAAACATTTAAAGAATTAATACCTATTCTCTTGAAACTATTTGAAAAAATAGAAATTGAAGGAAAACTTCCAAACTCACTGTATGAAGGCAGCATTACCTTAATCCTAAAACCAGACAAAGACCCCATCAAAAAGGAGAATTACAAACCAATATCCCTGATGAATATGGGTGCAAAATTCTCACTGAAATGCTAGCCAATAGGATCCAAAAGTACATTAAAAGGATTGTTCATCAGGAACAAGTGGGATTCTTTTCTGACTGCAAGTTTGGTTCAAAATCCACAAATCAGTCAATGTGATATAATACATTAATAAAAGGACAAAAACCATATAGGTGCAGAAAATCATTTGACAGAGTACGACATCCTTTCTTGATTAAAATTCTTCAGAGTGTAGTGATAGAGGATACATTCCTCAATATCCTAAAAGCCATCTATGAATAATCCACAGTGAATATCATTCTCAATGGGCAAAAACTGAAAGCATTTCCTCTAAGGTTAGGAACACAGCCACTACCACCATTGTTGTTCAACATAGTAGTAGAAGTCCTACCTTCAGCAATCAGACAACAAAAAGAAATAAATGTAATCCAAATTGGCAAATAAATCAAACTCTCTTTCTTTGCAGATGATATGATACTTTATATGTAAAATCCTAGATTTCACCCCAACATTGCTTAGACTCATACAGGAATTCAATAAAGAAGAATATAAAATCAATTCATAGAAATCAGTTTTACTTGTATATACAAACAACAAGACAGAATTAAGAGAATTTAAGGAGTTTTTCCATTTACAATTGCACCCAAAACCACAAGATACCTGGGAATAAATCTAAACAAAGGAAAATAATCTGTACTAGGAAAACTAAAGAATATTCATGAAAGAAATTGAGGAAGAGATGAAAAATGAAAATAAGTTCCATGCTAATGGATTGGAAGTACAAATATTGTGAAAATGTCTGCATTACCTAGAGCAATCTACACATTCATTGCATTTCCTTTCAATATACCATCAATTTTTTTTCACAGAACTGAAAAAAATAATCCTAAAATTTATATGGAACAGGAAAGACCCCAAATAGCCAAAGGAATGTTGAAAAAGAAAACCAAAGCCGGAGATATCCCAATTCCAGACTTTAAGCACTATTACAAAGCTGTAATAATCAAGACAGCAGGGTAGTGACACAAAAAATTACATATAGATCAATGGAATAGAATAGAGAGCACAGAAATGGACCCTCCACTCTATGGTCAACTAATCTTTGACAAAGCAGGAACGAATGTCCAATGGAAAAAAGACAGTCTCTTCTACAAATTGTGTTGGGAAATTGGAGAGCCAGATGCAGAAAAATGAAACTGGACCATTTCCTTACACCATACACAAAAATGGCCTCAAAATGGATGAAAGACCTCAGTGTAAGACAGGGATCTACCAACATCCTAGAGAAGAACACAGGCAACAACCTCTTCGACCTCAGCTACAGCAACTTCTTTGTAGAATCATTTCCAAAGGCAAAGGAAGCAAGGGCAAAAATGAACTACTGGGACTTCATCAAGATCAAAAGCTTTTGCACAACAAAGGAAACAGTCAACAAAACCAAAAGACAACTGACAGAATGAGAACATATTTGCAAATGACCTATAAGATAAAGGGTAGTATCTGAAATCTATAAAGAATTTATCAAACTCAACACCCAAAGAACAAATAATCCAATCAAGAAATGGGCAGAAGACATGAACAGACATTTCTGCAAAGAATACATCCAAACGGTCAATAGACACCTGAAAAAGTGCTCAGCATAACTCAGCATCAGGGAAATACAAATCAAAACCACAATGAGATACCACTTCACCACAGTCAGAATGGCTAATATTAAGAAGTCAGGAAATGACAGATATTGGCTAGAATGAGGAGAAAGGGAACCCCTCCTACACGGTTGATGGGAATGCAAGCTGGTGCAACCACTCTGGAGGACAGTACAGAGGTTCCTCAAAAAGTTGAAAATAGAGATACCCTACAATGCAGATTTTGTACTACTGGGTATTTAGCCCAAAGATAGAAATGTAGTGATCTGACAGGGCATATGTACCCTAATGTTTATAGCAGCAATGTCCACAATAGCCAAACTATGGAAAGAGCCTATATGTCCAGCAACAGATGAATGGATAAAGAATATGTGAGATAGATGATAGATAGATAGATAGATAGATAGATCACTATATATATATATATATATATATATATATATATATATAATGCATCCATCAAAAAAACAAAATCTTGCCATTTGCAACAATGTGGATGGAACTAGAAAGTGTTATGGTAAGTGAAATAAGTTAATCCGTGGGGTACAATTGTAATATGATCTCACTGATATAAGGAATTTGGGAAACAAGACTTGGGAACATAAGTGGAAGGGAGGGAAAAAATGAAACAAGATGAAACCAGAGAGGGAGACAAACCATAAGAGACTCTTAATTTCAAGGAAATGAACTGAGGGTTGCTGGAGTGGAATGGGGTGGGAGGGATAGGGTGGCTGGGTGATGGACATTGGGGAGGGTATGTGCAATGGAAAGCACTGTGAATTGTGTAAGACTGATGAATCACAGACCTGTACTCCTGAAACAAATAAGACATTATATGTTCATTTAAAAAAATCAGAAAAAAGTGCTAAGTGGAAAATCTAAAGAAATACATAAAGAAAGAAGAAAAATTTCAACCTAACCATACACCTGCAGGACCTAGTAAAAGAACAGCAAATGATATCTAAAGCCAGCAGAAGGAAGGAAATAAAAATGATTAAAGCAGAAAGGAATGATGTTGAAATTAAGAAAAGTAAGAGAGCAGATCAATGAAACCAGGAGCTGGTGCTTTGATAAATTAATAAAATTGATAAGCCTGTAGCCAGACTTTTCAAAAATAAAAGAGAAATTACCTAAATAAATAAAATCACAATTAGTAGGGATAAATAAGAAACAACACCACAGAAATACAGAAGATTTTAAGATATATTAAGAAAACTATAAGCCAAAATTTGGAACTAAAAGAAATGGATAGATTTTTGGAAACATATAAACTATGAAAAGGGAAACAGGACAAAATAAAAAGCCTGAACAGACCCATACTCTGTAAAGAAATTGAATCAGTAATCAAAAAGTTCCCAACAAACAAAAGTACAAGGCCAGATGGCCAATCAGGAGATTTCTACCAAACATTTTTTTAAAGATTTTATTTATTTATTTGAGAGAGAGTGAGAGAGAGAGAATGAACAGGGAAAGCAACAGAGATGAAAAGGAGCCTGATGTGGGGCTCAATCCCAGGATACTGGGATTATGACCTGGGCAGAAGGCAGATGCTTAACCAATTGGGCCACCCAGGAGTTCCATCCACCAAACATGTAAATAAGAATTAATACCTCTTCTTCTGAAACTGCTCCAAAAAATAGAAATGGAAGGAAAATTCCAATCTCATTCTATGAGGCTGGCATTGCCTTATTCTCAAATCCTGACACAGACTGCACTAAGGAGAATTATAGACCAATATCTCATATGAAAATGTGTGAAAGGGGCACCTGGGTGGCTCAGTGGGTTAAGCCTCTCCCTTCAGCTCGGGTCATGATCCCAGGATCCTGGGATCAAGCCACTCATCAGGCTCTCAGCTCTCTGCTGAGCAGAGAGCCTGCTTTCTCTCCCCTCTCTGCATGCTGCTCTGCCTACTTGTGATCTCTCTCTGTGTCAAATAAATAAACAAAATCTTTTAAAAAATGGGTGTTTGAAGAGGCAGGGGGTGGGAGGTTGGGGGAACTAGGTGGTGGGTGTTAGAGAGGGCACGGATTGCAAGGAGCACTGGGTATGGTGCAAAAACAAAGAATACTGTTATGCTGAAAATAAAAATTAAAAAAATGGGTGTAAAAATTCTCACCAAGATAGTAACTAACGGGATGCAAAAGTACATTAAATGATTATTCACCACGACCAAAAAAGATTTATTCCTGGGCTGCAGGGGTGATTCAACATTTGCATATCATTCCATGTGATATACCACACTATTGAAAGAAAGGAGATGAAACATATGATCATCTCAATTGAGGCAGAAAAAGCATTTGACAAAATACACGACCCTTTCTTGATAAAAACCTTCCATCATGTAGAGACAGAGGGACCATACATCAACATAATAAAGGCCATATACAGGACACCACAGTTAATATCTTCTTAATGGGAAAAATCTGAGAGTTTTTCCTCTATCATCAGGAACATAAGAGGGATAGCCATTCTCACCATTGTTGTTTAACAAAGTACTGGAAATCCTAGGCTCAGCAAACAGACAACAAAAAGAAATAAAAGACATCCAAATAAACAAAAAAAAAAAAAATAAAACTTTAACTCTTCAGAGACAACGTGATACTCAATGAGAAAAACCCAAAAGAATCCACCACCAGATTGCTGTAACTGAAACAGGAGTTCAGGAGTGTCACAAGATATAAAATCAATGCACAGATGTCGGTTGCATTTCTATACGCTATCAAGGAAGTGGCAGAAAGAGAAATCAAGGAATCAATTTACATTTACAATTATAATCATTTATGATGGCACCAAAAACCGTAAGATACCTAGGAATACCTAACCCAAGGGGTAAAAGTTCTATACTCTCAAAACTATATGACATTATGAAGGAAATTGAAGGAGAAACAAGGAAATGGAAAAAGAATCCATGCTCATGGATAAGAAAAAATATTGCTAAAATGTCTATGCTACTTAGAATAAACTACACATTCAATGCAATCCTCATCAAATGTCATCAGCATTCTTCATGGATCTGGAACAAACAATCCAAAAATTTGTATAGAACCAGAAAAAAATAGCCAAAGGAATGTAAAAAAGAAAACCAAAACTGGAAGCATCAGTATTCCAGACTTCAACCTGCATTACAAAGCTGCAATTATTGAGACAGTATGTTACTGGCACAAAAACAGATTCATAAATCAATGGAACAGAATAGAGAAACCAAAAATGGACCCTCAACTCTATGGTAAACTAATGTTAGATAAAGCAGGAAAGACTATCCAATGGAAAAAAAACAGTCTCTTCAACAAATGATGTTGGGAAAATTGGACAGCCACACACCAAAGAATGAAACTAGACCACTTTCTTACACCACATACAAAGGTAAACTCAAAATAGATGCAGGACCTAAATGGGAGACAGGAATCCATCAAAATTCTTGAGAAAACAAGCAGTGAAAAGTAGGAAATAGGGCAAAGCACAGAATCCAAGAGATGGCTATATGAATACCAAAAATCATGGTTTACCAGAGCAGAGATTCGTAAGTGGAAACCACCACAGGAAACAGAGGCCTGTTGAAGTCTCTGAGCTAGTGGAAATTTTCTCTATCTTGATAGTGGTGTTGATTATATGGGTGTATTTGCTATTAGAACTCATTAAACTATACCCTTAATATTTGAGCATTTTGGTCTATGTAAATTTATCTCAATATAAACAAAAATAGAAAAGTACTGCTTTCATAAAATTCTTAGTACATGGGAAAATACAAAACTTTTCACGCTAGGCATGAAAGGATTTCAAAATTGTGTAGAAAGAATGATTCCATTTGTATTTATGTGTTTGTGTGATGAGAATAAACACTAGGAAGAATTCATAATAAAATTTTAAAAAGGAGGGGAGAGAGAGACTATAATACCTCAGGTGGACAAAATAGGGTGATTTGTCTGTTTCTGATTGCTTTTTGTCTGTGCATTGGAAGACACTATATCCCAAAATTGCAAAAAATCAGAAATATATATATATGTATATATATACACACACACATATATATGCACACATATGTACACACGTGCACGTGTGTGTGTGTGTGTACACTCAGTGAGCCCAGAGGAGATGGACATGGATATGCTTCTCATGCATCTCTCCCTAGGTGGAGTTGCCTCACCCCTTATCAGGAGGATGGACTTAATGTGGGCTGGTTGGCTGTGTGGCTTTTGTTCCTTGGCATCTTTCTGCTTCTATTTAGACGATCAGAGCAAATATGGTCATGTGGGAATCTCTGGCACTGAGCCACAAGTTTGCAGTCCCGTTTCTTCAATAAACCCTCCAGATAAAACTGTCTCCACTTCTGTGTGTACCAAACTCCACAGACTGGCAATATTCATGCCCACAGCAACTCTTCTAGGGTAGTTTCAGGGACCCATAAGTGTCTCTGCAGTTTGTGCCTTTGCAATTGCCTGTGGCCTTGGGCTTACAAGTATACCCTTTTCTGCAGCTCCCAGGTAATGGATGGGTGCTATCGCAGTGTCCTTTTGGGGGCCACACCGCCCTGAGAGGTGTTGCCCTGTTGTGGGCACGAGCCATTTTGTATCTCCCATGGGATGTTATACAACCAACATCTTCTAGTCCTTTTCAGGGTATTCAAGCAGAGTGGTCTCCCTACTGGCCTGGCTCATGGTTCATCATAAGCAGAGATGAGAGTCCCTTCTGGGCTCATGGACCATAACTAGTTTCCCTGATCCACTCCGTGGGCACTCCATCAGTATGGGCTCCCCCGTTCATCCTGAGTCTTTTAGAATCCTGACACCACAATGATCCACCTAGAATTCTGCCTTTTTCATCTTCTTCACATTTTTCAGAAATGGATGCCTCTCACTCAAGCAGATTTCCAAGGTTCCTGATTTTGTGCTCTGGTGTTATATCACTTTCTGGTGGCTGACTTATGGAGGCTTCTTCCCCCTCTCCATTTATCTTCCAATATTTCTTCCAAAGATTCAAGGTTTCTGCACCTCCTATTTTGCAAAAAGTTGTCATTTTTTCTGTTTGTAGAGACAGATAGGTCTTCTAACATCTCACGTTGAATTTGTGTGTGTTCAGAATGGTTTGATAGATATCTAGGTAAATTCAAGAAACCAGATGAAACAAGGTCCCCTACTCTGCTACCATCTTGAGGATTCCTCCAAGAGTACTGATTTCTTAATAAAATCTATAGAATGAAGCCCAATATTTGAAATATAAAATACTAATATCTCCATTATTGTCTCTGCCATACTCTTCAGCCTTCTTCTTTCACCCTTGAATCTCACTGATAATCTATACTCCTAATCCAACAATTCTAAACTTCATGCAGTCCCCTCACTTACACAATTGTTTTGTCTAATATCCATGGCTTTGTTTCTTCTTTCCCCTGATCAATTTTCTCTTGATTTACTTTAAATTTATTCAGCCAACTTTCCTTAGAATTAGTTCCCTTTCTCACTATTATCACAATTCATTGAATTTAATTATATTTTATAGGATAATTATAGGTGTGAGTGAATAAGTTTAAAAAGTTTTGAATCAGGTTATCTATTGATAAGACAGATAAGAAAGCAGACTGAGGTCAGGCTTAAAAACATGAAAGATGATATATTAAGTTATCCAATATAACGTCAAGTCATATTATGATCCTCTTTCAATGCAGAGGTTTTCTTGTTAGAAACTTCTTCAGAACTTCACATAAAACCGATTAGAAAGTTTTAAGGGGAACAAACTCAACTTGCAGGTGCCCCAAGAGTTGACTTCTCTATTTAAAAGTTGTCACTTTGCTAGTGGGGATGGAAATAAGGCTTCACAGACTCATGGATATTCTCAAGATTACCTGAATTTAGCTCTCTCTAATTAGATCTTCCTTCCTTCCTTTCTTTCTTTCTTTCTTTCTTTCTTTCTTTCTTTCTTTCTTTCTTTCTTTCTTTTTTATTTTCCCACTAAGATTCAGAGTGTTTTAGCAATAGCCTACTTCAGAATCACCAAGAAGCAGAGTAGATCAACATCCCCTGTTAGAGCCAAGCCTTAAAAAGATGGAAGAAATGGTCTATTTTTAGTAAAGTGAATCTGTATCTCATGGCCCAGGTTCAGGATAAAAGTGGATGCCCTTTTGCCTCAGGAAACTATTAATAATTAATGATAAATTTATTTCAAAAAGTGTCCTCTTATTAATTTATGGAAAATAAACTAAAATATTAAACTTAAACTCATTATTATTCATTCAACATTTACTGAGCACCTACTATATTTCAAACATAAGGTAGAGTGTAATGTGTGCTGTTAGTGGAACAAATGGCAATGGAGAATAGAAGAGGGAGAAATGAGAATGATTCCAAATGAGTGAGAAGTAAGAAAGTCTTTCAAATTTGGTAGACTTACACAGTGATTTGTCATCTTAACTTAAAAAAAAAAATCTGTATATCCACTAGGTGCCACACATTGCTCTAGTTGCTTCCAAATGCACATGTTCCAGAGCTACCTCTTACCAAAAAAACAACACTAATCTCAGTCCCGTCCCATACCTGATAATCCCAATATTATCTTAAGCACTACTATTGAAAGAAAGACATCTAAAGATAGAAGAAACAAGTGATTCTGGGGCACACACTTCCTTGCATCCTCTATTAACATATAAACTGTCCTTTCTTTATGTTTAAAGATTTTTCATTATTTATTTGACACACAGAGAGAGATCACAAGTAGGCAAAGAGGCAGGCAGAGAGAGAGGGGGAAACAGGCTCCCCACTGAGCAGAGAGCCCAAAGTGGACTCAATCCCAGGACCCTTAGATCATGACCTGACCTGAAGGTAGAGGCTTAACCCACTGAGCCATCCAGGGGCTCCTCTTTCTGTATGTTTAAAATTCCCAACTCACTTATTCAGATAGAGATGGAAACTTCTAATTGTATCAAATACCTATAATTGAATGATAAAAAGATCCTGACCTGAAAAATGAATTAGCCTTGGGGAGATGTAGTAGCTACAGCACAGAAGATAGAATAAGATTCGAGAAATGTGATATATGACATCTAGAGAAGGAAATTAAGTTACAGTTATTCTAGCTCTAACTCATATCTGCAGTAGTAGATTCCACTACATATATCACTAATATACTTTATACCCAAAGAATATCAGGCGTCTATTTTTTAATGATGTACACTCAATTTCCATTAATTTGCTCAAGGTAATAGTTTTGCCTTAGATGCCTTTCTTTCCATTTCACCCTGTAGAAGTTTCATTAATCCTTGAAAAATTCAAGTTTAAAAAGCAACACCTTGGAGTGTCTGGATGGTTCAGTCAGTTAAGCATCTGAATCTTGATTTTTGGTTCATGTCATGATCTCAAGTCATGATATTGAGCCCACTCCACACTGGGCATGGACCCTGCTTAAGATTTTCTCTCTCTCTCTCTCTCTCCCCCTCTTCTTCTGCTGTAAATAAATACATAAATAAATAGGCAATCCCCTCTATGAAACTCTCCCAGATTTCTCCACAAGAAATTAATCTTTCCCTATAGATCTAAGCCACTTTTCTGTACTTCCATTATGACATTTATCATGTTTAACTTAAGTTAAAATGGCATGTGTTTGTGATTGCTGTCCTACAAGACTGTAAGTATCTCAAGAGAAGGCAAATCTATTTCATTTATTTTGGTAAGTTGACATACTAGCTTAAAATTGTGCCTTGGCCATAGGTGCCCAA
Source organism: Enhydra lutris kenyoni (assembly GCF_002288905.1). Taxonomy (NCBI): domain Eukaryota; kingdom Metazoa; phylum Chordata; class Mammalia; order Carnivora; family Mustelidae; genus Enhydra; species Enhydra lutris. The sequence goes on from NW_019154151.1 coordinate 2,043,820, forward strand.
TAAGAGAAACTGTTTTTAATATGAATAATGTAGAGAAGAGACAGGCAAGTTTTAGTCATGTATAAAAACAGACCTGTACAGTTTTCAAACATCAGTGAACATACACAAAAACACACAGTCACATAAAATCATATACAATAACGATGGCATTGTACTCATTTTGTTTGCACTTTTAGGCCAGTTCCTTTAAAAACAGATTTCATTATTTGACATACATTTTTTTACAGTACAACAAATATGTTTATGATGGTATGCAAAATTTAAATAACAAAAATAATAGTAGTAATAATAGAGCTAATGATTATAGATTTTTTTTAAATTTTCAACCAACATTTGAGATATAGCAGGAAAACAGCAATAGAGGAGGAGGGTCCTAGGCTCACCTCATCCCATTACACAACTTGCTAACTCTCAAATCATTCTTAATACATTAGAAATAACCCTGAAGACTGACACAAGGAACTCCACAACCAAAGGGAAAGAAGAGATCACATCAAAGAAGGCAGAGTGGGGATTTGGTTTAGGGAAGAAATGGATAGTGGCTCCTAATGAGGGGAGGGAGCCATGGTTATGGAGAAGAGCAAGAAAGAGAGGAACACACAGGGAAATTCACAAGGAGGAAGTTTCTTCAAAGTCATTGGCTTGGAAAATGAGAAGGACTGAGTTTTGTGAGTTTTTGCAACAAGGAGACATTAAAGCCTGGAGTTTTTTGTTTGTTTTGTTTTGTTTTTCTTTTTGTTTTTTAATTTAATTATATTTATTAATATATAATGCATTATTTGTCCCAGGGGTACAGGTCTGTGAATCATCAAGCTTACACATTTCACAGCACTTGCCATAGCACATACACACCCCAGTGTCCATAACCCAACCGCCCTCTCCCTACCCCCTACCCCTCGGCAATCCTCAGTCTATTTTGTGAGAATAAGGGTCTCTTATGGTTTGTCTCCCTCCCGATCCCATCTTGGTTTATTTTTTCCTTCCCTACCTCCCAAATTCCCCACCCAGCCTCTCAAATTCTTCATACCAGAGAGATCATATGATATTCATCTTTCTCTGACTAATACCCTCAGCCTAATACCCTCTAGTTCCATCTACATCATTGAAAATGACAGGATTTGGGGCTTTCTGGGGACTGCATAGTATTCCACCATATATATGTACCACATCTTTATCCATTCATCTGTGGATGGACATCTAGGTTCTTTCCTTAGTTTGGCTATTGTGGACATTGCTGCTATAAACATCCAGGTGCACGTGCCCCTTCAGATCACTACATTTGTATCTTTAGGGTAAATACCCAGTAGTGTAATTGCTGGGTCATAGGGTAGCTCTATTTTCAACTTTTTGAGGAATCTCCATGCTGTTTTCCAGAGTGGCTGCAACAGCTTGCATTCCCACCAACAGTGTGTAGGAGGGTTCAACTTTCTCCACATTCTCATCAACATCTGTCATTTCCTGATTTAATTTTAGCCATTCTAACTGCTGTGGGGTTGTATCTCATTGTGGTTTTTATTTTTATTTCCCTGACGTTGAGTTATGCTGAGCACTTTTTCAGGTGTCTGTTGGCCATCTGGATGATTTCTTTGCAGAAATGTCTGTTCATGTCTTCTGCCCATTTCTTGATTGGATTATTTGTTCTTTGGGTGTTGGGTTTGATAAGTTCTTTATAGATTTCAGATACTACCCTTTATCTTATAGGTCATTTGCAAATATGTTCTCCCATTCTGTCAGTTGTCTTTTGGTTTTGTTGACTGTTTCCTTTGTTGTGCAAAAGCTTTTGATCTTGATGAAGACCCAGTGGTTCATTCTTGCCCTTGCTTCCCTTGCCTTTGGCGATGTTTCCAGGAAGAAGTTGCTGTGGCTGAGGTTGAAGAGGTTGTTGCCTTTGTTATCCTCAAGGACTTTGATGGATTCTTGTCTCACATTGATGTATTTCATCCATATTGTGTCTATTTTTGTGTGTGGCATAAGGGGATAATCCAGTTTCATTCTTCTGCATGTGACTGTCCAATTTTCCCAACATCATTTGTTGAAGAGACTGTCTTTTTTCCATTGGACATTCTTTCCTGCTTTGTTGAAGATTAGTTGACCATAGAGTTGAGGGTCCATTTCTGTGCTCTGTATTCAGTCTCATTGATCTATGGGTCTGTTTTTGTGTCAGTACCATACTGTCTTGATGATGACAGCTTTATAATAGAGCTTGAAGTCTGAAATTGTGATGCCACCAAATTTGGCTTTCTTTTTCAACATTCCTCTGGCTGGCCTGGAGTTTTAAAGGTCAGCAGGTTTGGCTGGTATAGAATCCAGAGGGCACTGTTTTGCTCCTTGACAGAAAGAAGGCAAACAACCCAGAGGCAGACGGCATGGAAACAGTGATCTGAAGAACACCTGTATATACTGTGGGGAGATTATTTGATTTTATCTGGAGTGTACCTCTGAGAGGTAGCATTCATAGGGTTACTTTTGAAGGAACAAAGAAGGTTTATATCATCATTTTCTTTTCCTGTTCACATAAACACAAAGCTATGTGTGAGAAACATCCCTTTGTTAACAATGGCTGCTTAATTTGCTCACAACAAGAACTACACTCCTGTACTCTGGTAGAGTTGCCTTTCTCAGTCCACATTTGCCTCAGTCCCAGCAAGGTGTGCCCCTCATCCAAAAGATAAGCAGAAACCCACATCTCCCAACCAGAGTTTTTATGGCCTCAGTTTCAGTGGAGGAGGTGACAGGTTCCATTTCACAAGCAGATTGGAGTACACCTAATTAAAACTCTCCACATTCAAGTCAGGGACCAATACTTCACAAAGCAGGCAAGAATATCCTCTGAAGATAACTTCCCTGAATGATAGAACAGCCAAAACAAAATATGCAGCACACATTAGAGACACTCCCTGACACAACAATCCCTGGACATGATATGACCTCTTCTTTATAAAGCCAACACTTCCAGAAACAGGAAACATAACTGGATCTTCTAACAGAGAGAAGAAGGCAAAGATTTAGACAAAATGTAAATACAGAATAATTTATCACAAATAAAAAAAAAAAAAAACAAGAAAAGGCCATAGCCAGAGATCTAAACAAAATAGTAAAATTGCTGACATAGAATTTAAAGCAGTGATCATAAGGATACTCACTGGGCTTGACAAAAGAGTAGAAGACTTCAGTGAGACCCTTGTTACAGAGATAAACTAGTTACAAAGAATCAATCTTATATGAAGAGTGCAATAAATGAGATTGGAAACACACTTGATGCAATGGACAGCAGGATGGAAGAATCAGAGGAGCAAACTAATGATGTATAAGACAAAGTAATGGAAAGCAATGAAGCTGAACAGAGAAAGAAAAATTATGCAATATAAGAATAGACTTAGGGAACACAGTGACTCCATCAAGTGTAATAACATTCATGTTATGAGAGTTCCCAAAGAAGAGGACACAGAAAGGAGGGGGCAGAAAATCTTTATGAAAAAATAATAGCTGAAAACTACCCTCATTCGTGGAAGGAAATAAGCATCCAGATCTAAGAGGCACAGAGAACTCCCATCATAATCAACCAAAGCAGACCAAAACCAAGACAATTAAATTTGCAAACTATGGTGATAAAGAAAGAAAAATCTTAAAAACAGCAAGACAAAAATTTCTTAACTTCAGGAACATACCCATAAAGCTAGCTGAGATTTTTCAACAGAAACTTGGCAGACAGAAGAGAGTGGCATGATAGATTCAAAATGCTGAATGGTAAACAATCTACAGACAAGAATGCTATATACAGAAAAGCAACCATTCAAATAAAAGGAGTAATGGGGGTTTCCAAGACAAACAAAAACTACAAGAGTCTGTGACCACTAAAGCAACATTGCAAGAAATATTAAAGGAAATACCTTGAGTAAAAAGAAGAGATGACCAGTGACATTTAAAGGCAGGGATCCCAAAAGAAATAAAAATGAATATTTCTATAAAAATCAGTAATGGAACTCACTCAAAAAAAGTATGTAAAAATAATATATACCTGAAATATTGGGGGGGTGAGAAAATAATGTGTTCAAATATGAATGATCGTCAACATAATTTAGACTGCTATTTTCAGAAGGTGTTATGTATAAATCTACTGGAAACCATATATCACAAATGACTAATAAATATACAAAGGAAAAAAAAACATGAATATATCATTAAGGAAAATCAGTAAACCATGATGGAAAGACAGGAAAGAATCAGAGAAAATTTTCAGAGACAACCAAAAAACAAGTAGTGACATGGCAATAAATTCATACCTATCAATAATTACTTTGAATGTAAATGGACTAAATGTTCCAATCAAAGAGCATGGTGTGTCAGAAAGGATGAAAAAAAAAAAAAGACCCATCTATATACTGCCTATGAGAGACCTATTTGAGACTTAAAGACACCTGAAGATTGAAAGTGAAGGGAGGGAGAAATTTTTATCTTGCAAATGGATGTCAAAAGAAAGCCATTGTATCAATACTAATAACAGACACAGTAGATTTTAAAACAAAACTGTAACAAGAAATAAAGGGCACTATACAATAATAAAGGGAATGATCCAACAAAAGGATATAACAATTGTGTTATATATATATATATGCCCCAACAGGGGGACAGATTATCTAAACAGAAAATTAATAAGGAAACAGTGGCTTCGAATGACACCCTGGACCATATATGTTGAGAACATTACTTCATAAAACAATAAAGTACACATTCATTTCAAGTGCACATGGAACATTCTCCAGAATAAATCACATATTTGGTTACAAAATAGGCCTCAACAAACACAAAAAGATTTAAATCATACCATACACCTACATACACACTGTGAAACTAGAAGTCAGTAACGATACAAAATCTGGAAAGACCACAAATACATGAAGAATAAATACACCACAACTAAAGAACCTGGAAAGGAAAGAAGAAATTTAAAAATACATAGAAACAAATGAAAATAAAAACAAGGTCCAGAACCTTTGAGATGCAGCAAAAGTGGGAAGTATATAGCACTACAGGGATCTATGGCAAGAAGCAAGAAAAATATCAAATAAACAACCTAAACTTTCACCTAAAGCAAACTAGAAAAAGAACAAAATACCAAGAATAAATCCAGTAGAAGGAAGGGAATTATAAAGATTAGAGCAGAAAATAAATGACATAGAAACAAACAAACAAAATAGTACAAAATATCAATGAAACCAGGAGTTAGTTCTTTGAAAAAAAAATCAATAAAGCTGAGAAACCTTTAGCTAGATTTATCAAGAAGAAAAAAGAAAGAACTAAATAAAAATCATAAATGACAGAGACTAAATAACAAACAACACCACAGAAGTACAAATTATTAGAAGAGAATATTATGAAAAAGATCATATGTCAAAAATTAGACAACATAGAAGAAATTAATAAATCCTAGAAACACGAAAATTACCAATACTGAAATAGGAAGAAATAGAAAAGTTGAATAGACTAATAAGAAGCAAAGAAATTGAATCAGTAATCAAAAACTCCCCAACAAACAAAAGTCCAGGATCGGATGGCTCAGATGGCTTCACAGGGTAATTCCACCAAACATTTAAAGAAGACTTAATACCTGTTCTCACCAAACTATTCCACAAAATATAAAAGGAAGGAAAACTTCCAAATTCATTCTATGATGCTACCATTACCCAGTTATCAAAAGCAGATAAAGAAGCCTTTAGAAAAAAGAACTAAAGACCAAGATTCCTGATGAACATAAATACAAATATCCTCAACAAAATACTAGTCAACTTAATCCAAGAATACATTAAAAAAAATCATTCAGCACAATCAAGTGGGATTTATTCCTGTTTACAAGGATGGATCAATATCCACAAATAAATCAATGTTACACATCACATGAATAAAATAAAAAAAATCAGAAATATATGATCGTTTCATTATACACAGTGAAAGAATTTGACAAAGTACATTAATCCATGATAAAAACCCTCAACAAAGTAGGTTTAGATGGGACATTCCTCAACACTATAAAAACCATATGCGAAAAAGACACAGCCAATGTCATCCTCAATGGGGAAAAACTGAGAGCTTTTCCTCTACAGTCAGGAGCAACACAGGGGTATTCACTTTGCCCACTGGTACTCAGCATAGTACTAGAAGCCTTATCCACAACAATAGGAACAAATAAGTCAAAATCTAAAAAAAGGAAAATTAAATTAAATTAAATTAAAATAAAATAAAATACATCCAAGGTAACAAGGAGTAAAACTTTCCCCACATTCAGTTGATATGACACTCTATATAGAAAACCCAAAAGATTCCATTCAAAACATTGTTAGAATTGATCAACAAATTCAGTAAATTCACAGGATGGAAATTGAACTTACAAAAATCTGTGGCATTTCTATACACTAGTAATGAAGCACCAGAAAGAGAAATTGATCAATCAGTCTCATTTAAAATTGCACTAAAAACAATAAGATATTAATGAAAAAACTTAAAGTGGTGAAATATCTGTACTCTGGAAACTGTAAAATACTGATGAAAGAAAGTAACGATGATATGAGAGAATGGAAAGACATCCCATGCCCATGGATCAGGAAAACAAACATTATTAAGATGTCTCTACTATCCAAAAAAATCTACAAATCCAATGCATGCCTATTAAAATACCACCAGAATTTTTCACAAAGCTAGAACAAACAATTACTAAAATTTGTTTGCAACCACAAAGGAGCCCAAATAGCCAAAGCAGCCTTGAAAACAAAAAGTAAAGCTGGAGGCATCACAATTCTGGACTTCAAGTTATATTACACAGCTAGAGTGATCAAAAGAGTATGTTACTGGCACAAAATCAATGGAACCAGGTTCCAATTAATTTACCATATAGTTCCAAATGAACCTGGGCATATATGGTAAATTAATCTTACACAAGGGAGAAAAGAATGTCCTATGGACAAAAGACAGTATCTTCAACAAACTGTTGGGAACACTGGACAGCAACATGCAAAAGAGTGAAAGTGAACCAGTTTTTTATACCATACACAAAGACAAATTCAAAATGGGTGAAAGACCTAAATATGAGACCTCAAATCATAAAAATCTTAGAAATCATAAAAATCTGAAAGTAAAAATGAAATATTGGGACTTCTTCAAAATAAAAAGCTTCTACACAGTGAAAGAAATAATCAACAATACTAAAACACAACTTATGCAATGGGAGAATATATTTTCAAATGACCTATCAGAAAAGGGGTTAATATGCAAAATATATACAGAGCTTATAAAACTCAACTCCCCTAAAATGTATAATGTAACTAAAAAATGGTCAGAAGGTAAGAATAGATATTTTTTCACAGGGGACATCCAGATGGCCAACAGGCATATGAAAAGATACTCAACTTCAGTCATCATCAGGGAAATATAAATAAAAAATACAATGAGATTTTATTTCACACTTTTCAGAATGACCAAAATCAACTCCACAAGGAACAATAAATGTTGACAAAGACATGGAAAATGGGGTGAGAATGAAAACTGATGCAGCCACTCTGGAAAAGAGTATGGATGCCCCTCAAAAAGTTAAAAATAGATCTACCTTATGATCTAGCACTTATACTACTAGGTATTTATCCAGAGGACACAATAATATTAACTTGAAGGGGTACATGCACCCAGATGGCTATAATAGCTTTATCAACCATAAAGTCAAAGTACAGAATGAGCCCAAATATTCACTGATTGTTGAACAGAAAAAGAATATATATATATATATATATATATATATATATATATAC